>NW_019154150.1:12991215-13041650 GCF_002288905.1 Enhydra lutris kenyoni
GATGGGGGGAGGGGGGTTGGGAGAGGGGGGGTGGGATTATGGACATTGGGGAGGGTATGTGCTATGGTGAGTGCTGTGAAGTGTGTAAACCTGGCGATTCACAGACCTGTACCCCTGGGGATAAAAATATATTATATGTTTATAAAAAATAAAATTAAAAAAAAATTAATTGAAACATTTACCCTGGCTCTGCCACTTAGCTGTGTGGCTACTGGCCAGTTACCAAGCATCTATGAGCATCATTTTCCTCATCTGAAAAAAATGGGAATTAGTGATACTGAGCTCATAAGTTTTACTGATAGATTAGAGAAAGGATGATAGGTACCTTCCATGGTGTCTGTCACATGGTTAGGAGGTGCCCTGTGAGAAGAACTTTAATTTCTTTTACTTCATGGTCTGAAGTCCAGAGCCCCAGGCTCTGCTGGCTCCAGCTTGGATGGGCAGATAAGAGACCTGCTGAGTTTCTGCAGGAGTGCCGGAAGGTGGCATTTCCTGTGACAAGGGCATCCCTTTGAATCATACTCATAAAAGCATTCCAACTATCCTTTTCATTGCAGTAGAGGATTTTCTAAGCAGGAGTGGAGAAAATTAGAAACTTTTAGATAAGGTCTGTGAGTGGTTTTTGTGGGAAGTGAAAACCATAAAACTCACTGGCTGATTTGGGGAGAAAAAGAGTCATTCTCTGAGAATAATGCTAGAATGTGACCTTGTAACCCTGAAAAACAACCACACAACTTGGAAAACCATATACAATAATAAACTTTTAAAAGCTAAAGAAAAAGAAAACAATTCTCAAAAGCACCCAGAGAGAAATAAGACATTTCTTACAGGGAAAGATCTATTCGGGTCACAACAGATTTCTCCTCAGAAGCCATTGAGGCCAGAAGGAAATGGCACAACATTTTTCAAGTGCTGAAAGAAAAACACTGTCCACTACAGATTCTGTATCTGAGGAAGCTATCCTCTGGGAAAGAAAGAGAAGTCAAGAGTCTGAGATGAAGGAAAATGAAAACAACATGTAGTTGGCGGATATATCCTTAAAGACTGGTTGAACGATGTTTTTCAGATAGCAAGGAAATGAGTAATAGGAGAAGGCGTCTTGGAGCATTGGGCAAAAAGCAGCAGCAATGGAGAAAGCAGACATGTGGGTACACACCATGGACATCTTTATAATTCACTTGTAATGACAGGAACAAAAATTATAACGCCATCTGAGATTTAAGACAATGATATTTAAAAGTGGGAAGGGCAGGGGTACCTAGATATAACTAAGGTTTCCATGCCTCAGTTGAAGTGGGAAAATGTTCATACCAGTAGACTGTGACAAGGAACATATATATGCTGTGTGACCCAGAGCAATCCCACAAAAACTCTACAGTGAGATATTCTCAAAAACCTCATGACTAATTCAAGATAGAACCCTAATGGTAGGGGTGTCTGGTGGTTCAGGTCATGATCCCAGGGTCCTAGGAAGAGCCCCTTGTCGCATGAGGCTCCCTGCTCAGCAGGAAGTCAGCTTCTCCTCTCCATCTGCCCCTCCCCCTACTCGTGCTCAGGCACTCTTTCTCTATCTCTCAAATAAATGTTCATAGCAGCAATGTGCACAATAGCCAAAATGTGGAAAGGGCCGAGATGCCCTTCAACAGGAGAATGGATAAAGAAGATGTGGTCCATATACACAATGGAATATTATGCCTCCATCAGAAAGGATGAATACCCAACTTTTGCATCAACATGGATGGGACTGGAGGAGATTATGCTGAGTGAAGTAAGTCAAGCAGAGAGAGTCAATGATCACATGGTTTCACTTACTTGCAGAACATAAGGAATAACATGAGGATATTAGGAGAAGGAAAGGAAAAGCGAGGGGGGGAAATCAGAGGGAGAGATAAACCATGAGAGACTGTGGACTCTGAGAAACAAACGGAGTTTTAGAGGGGAAGGTGGTGAGAGGATGGGTGAGCCTGGTGATGGGTATTAAGGAGGGCACAGATTGCATGGAGCGCTGGGTGTTATATGCAGACAATGAATCTTGGTACACTGCATCAAAAACTAATGATGTACTGAATGGTGACTAACATAACACAATAAACAAACAAATAAATAAAATCTAAAAGAAAACCCTAAGGGTTGTGCACAAGAAAGCCAGAAAGGAAAAACAAAGGATCAAGAACCGAAAGTAGCAGTAGCCGATGGAATTGCCAAAGCATTTGCAAAATCAGGAAATTCTCCTACTGGATGTTTGGAAAGTTCTGCACCTGCCCAGCTGAGCCCCAGTATGGACTCCAGGACGGTGATTTACTCTGTCAAAGGCCCACCCACTCACATCAGTGTGTTCCACAAGGACACAGAAGGAATAGATGTGGTTCCCTAAGTGACCTGAGCTACTCTTAACTTAGCAGCCACCTTAAAGCAAAGTTAAAGAATTTGCTTCTCACTATGTGAACTCTGCCTTTCAAAGGATGAAGGGTTTCAACCCTTCCCCAGCACAGAACGGACCACAGCTAAACCCACTGCAGGTTCCTCTTCACAGGGCCTGGGACAGGAGGCTGGGCCCACTCAAAGGTCACCAAGGTGGAGCCTGCTGTTCTGGAGGCCACATGCCAGGACACAGAAGCATGATTTGGCTTCCCTGGCCAAGTTCAGAGGCCTATCCCCTGCCTTACAATCGGGACCTCTGGTGTTGTGGAAAAAAAATGCTTGGCCCTACTACCATCAGACACATTGGGGGAACCCTGGCTCAGCCCTGCCCAGCTCTGTCCCTCAGCCCCGCCCAGCTCTGTCCCCCACCCCACCATCCAGCAGACAGAACTAATGCAGGCTTGGGGAAGTGTCGGGAGTAGTAACAGAGTAGTAACAGAGACCAGTGCATACTGCAGTGGTCTCTGGTGAATATTCATGAGGCCAGGTTCAGAAAGGTGACATGGATGGCTGTCATTCCTGGAAGCCTGCACCCAGAAGGAAGAACATAGCAGCAAATACATTTCAGAGGGGGCACTGGGGCTGGCTGACATTCACAGCTCTCTAGGGTGGGAACAAGGGAAGCCAGCCCCATGCCCTGAGCCCAGGATGAAAACTAGGGACTGTTGGGAAATTCATAAAGGACCACAAGGCATTATTGATGAACCCTCCTCATGCCATTGCTGCATAGATGACTAGATGACAGAGGAACCCCAGCTACTAGTGTTGGACTTCCAGCAAGGGTGTGATTGTTCCTCTGGAGGGGGGCCCCACGGAGGAAGCAGGGCAGGTGATCCAGTGTGGCCATGACCAGGAGGTGATGGGGCTGAGTTGGTCTGGGTTCTGATGCTGGCCCTGCCCGCCCTTGGGTGAGGCTCCAAACCTTACCCTCCTCTATGGTCAGATGACTGTGACAGTGGTCCTGGCCTTATGGCGCTGTGACCAGGTTCGGCGAGAAGCATGTGCCAGGGCATAACCCAACAGCTGGCCCCTAGTGAGCACCAACAAATGTGAGCTATTATTGCCCTTGCTGGAGGGTCAGCTGGGCCCGCAGATCAAGGAAACTGAGAGTACTTATGGAAATGTCTGCTTCAAGATGAGCATTTCATTCCATCAGCACTGGTTTGGTTGACATCCAGCAGGTTGGAAAACTGCATGCTCAATCAGAACAGGCTCAGAACTTGGCACATGACTAGAAAACAAGCCAAAGCATACCAGTCAACCCAGCTATGAGCTGTAGGGCAGGGCAGGGCAGGGTGAGGGGCACTCTGATACCTGAAAATCAGCAATTTTACCCCCCTATAACCTGAATGTTGGCCATTTCCATTCATTCATTCATTCATTCATTCGATAATTTCCAGGTGCCATGCACACGGGGGAGACACAGCCCCAAATAGGATGAGTTCCTGCCTGTCCAGATCTCAGAGTCTCGTCTGGAGACTAGGGAGATAGGAAAGCCCCACTGTAACCCTCCAGAATTGTAGCCCATGCTTGGAGAGCACCTGAAGGCAGTGCAAAGGCCCTGAGGTGTGAGCCAGGGAATCTGGAACACAGAGTGGAGAGTGTCACCAAGGCTGGAGCCTGTTTTGCAACAGTAGGGAGAGGCTGGGCTGGGGCTGCTAGGGAGAATAAGGCCCTGCCCCAAGACCTTCTCAGTCCTATAAAGGAGTTTATGGTTATCTTGAGAACAAAGGACAGACGTTAGATGCAGAGGCAGACACGGCTCCGATTCCTGTTTGGGGAGGATGCCTCTGATGTGTGTGGAGAGGGATGCACGCAGAGGCAGGAAGACAGGCTATCGCAGTCATCGATGGCTGGGGTAGGAGCCTAGATTCTTCCCATGGCCATGGGAATGGAAAAGCACAGGTAACTTTCAGAGAAATCTAGGTATGTGGACAGTGGGAGCAAAGAGTAGGGGTCAAAAGTGATGCTGAGATTTCAGTTCAGCGACTGGATGGATGCTGGTGTCATTTCCAGGGTGACAACACAGAAGGAACAGCCACTCCCAGGAAGTGTGATGTGTGAGTGTGGGGCCGTCATCCTCCCAGGGTAGATGTCCAGGAGAGGACCTGGGAAGAGGGTTAGGCATCAGCACCTTAGTGCCTGAATCCAAAAATGGACTCTAGCTCATTCAGAAGAATATTTAGCACTTCAATTTAGAAGCAGTTTGCTTGCTTTATGTTATTTTAACCTCTCAGCCATCCATAAAATACATGGAGCCAATATTCCATTTTTGTAACTGAAGAAATTAATGCTTGTAGAGATTGTGAAAACATGGTCTCTTCTTGTTGATAGTCTTTGAAAGTCATCTTTGGAATTAGTAGCTCTCCATGCAAGTTTTTTTTTTTTAATCGTATTATTGAAATATAGTTGACTTACAACATTATATTAGTTTCAGGTGTACAACATAGTGAATTGAAAATTCTATATATTATCCAGTGCTCATCATGGTAAGTGTAGTCACCATCTGTCACCATACAGTGTTAATTACAATATTCCTTTTTTTAAAAAGATTTTATTTATTTATTGGACAGAAAGAGAGAGAGAGCGAGAACAAGCAGGGGGAGTGGGAGAGGGAAAAGCAGGCCCTGCTTAACAGGGAGCCCGACATGGGATTCAATCCCACAAGCCTGAGATCATGACCTGAGCCGAAGGCAGATGCTGAGCTGACTGAGCCACCCATGTGCCCCTAATTAGAGCATTCTGGACTATATTCCCTGTGCTGTACTTTTCATTTCTCTGACTCCATGCTGGTTTTTAAGACCCTGAGATGCTCTCTTGGGCTTGAGACGGGGGTGTATTCAGAGTAGAAAAATTGGGGTTCTAGATTTAGAGTATGACAAAATGCTGGAAGCGATCATTAGACTTGTCTGTGGCTCATAAAACATTGACTCAAACAAGAGCCCAAAACAAACAAATGAATCTAAAAGAGGATGTGAGACTTACGGAATTCTTTTTCTGAGGTTTGGGGGGAATGTATCATCATCATAGAGCTTTTAGACATTAATTCTGAGGGAGACGTCTCTCCTTGGAGGACATTTCTGTGCTTATTGTATTGTAATGGCCTTGGCAATGGATTGTTTATGCAGAATTGCATTTGCTTCCCTGAAACCACTTCCTACAGATTTCTCTTTTCTTCTCTAAAATTATATACAGGACCTTCAGGCCAAGATATGCGTGAATGTGCGAGAGACCGTGAATCCGTTTCCATGGGACAAGGTGAAGGAAATAGATTCCTCTATATAGTAATATAAAATTACTTCTCTACATGGTTTTGTTTTTGACCTTGGGAAAATCGTTCTCAGGAGCTTAATAATAAGTAACTAGTGGGTGTTGGTTGGACCTGAAAATCACTCCATGAATAATGGCTGCATTCAAAATTTCACCCAAAAAAGTCAACATATTCAATTTTGTGCTGCTCAGACTTTTGTCTTGCTTGGCGAGCTTTGATACCTGGTACAAAATCCCTGACCTTTCTGGGGCTCCCCTATGACACATTCCTCAAGAGCTCCCAGGGGGCAGACCCACGAGCAGCTTGTGGACCGATGTTCTGCACTGAAATCTGCTGATTTGGTGGCAGGCAGTGATTGTGTTCACGTGGCACCATGCACGTGGACGTGGAAGGCTGGGTAACTCCCCGAGACTGCGGGGGAAAGAGGAAGCAGAGGGGCCTGCCTTTGCTGGGAGCCCGAAGTCCACGGAGAGAGCTCTCTCTTCCTGTTGGCCAGCCAGACTTTGTGCTGAAGGAGGGATTCATCCCCAAGAGCAAATCAACAGGCTGGGGTTTCACGTTTGGGAAGCAAAACCTAACTCAGATGACTAGCCTCATTCGTTTTTAACTCGCGGTCTGTCAAACCTGATCACATATGCACTTCGCCCAGAGCCATTTCAGAATAAAAAGCCCGAAGGGGACATCTTCTGTGGCACAGATATCTGTCCTTTCTTTCCCTGGTGGAGTGTCCCACTTCCACTCAGTGTGTTTCCTGGATGCATATCTGTCAAGGACACACAGTGTTGAGTTGTCTTCGAGTGTGATGGGGTTGGGAGCCTTCAGGAGTGCCACAGAAGCTCCGTCCTCAGACGCTCCAGGGGAGCCCAGGTGGGTGTTCAGGAAGAAGTGAAGAAGATTCTTTTGCTTTCTTTCAGCCATGGTTTCTTGGGTGTAGAGCACAGGAAGACAGGGTCAGGAGCTTTGTGTGTAGTTACCGCCTCCCCTCCCCAGTGCCTGTCACTACAGCTTCCCAGGGCACAGTGGGTTCTCACATGGGTTTTGGAATCCTCTTCACCTCCACTTCAGCCAGGCCCCTATGGATCCCCAGTGATAGAGAACCCAACCCAAGCTGGCTTAAAGAAAAGGAAACAGGGCACCTGGGTGCCTCGGTTGGTTAAGTATCTGCCTTTTACTCAGGTCATGCTCTCAGGGTCCTGGGATTGAGCCCCAAGTCAGCCTCCCTGCTTAGCGGGGGTCTGCTTTTCCCTCTCCCTCTGCCTCTCCCTCTGTTCATGCTCTCTGTCTCTCTCTCCTTCTCTCTCAAATACATAAATAAATAAAATACTTAAAGAACAAAAGAAAGAAAGAGGGAGGGTGCAAGGGAGGAAGGCAGGAAGGGGAACATAGTAGCTTGTGTAATTAAAGTTCAAGGGTAGCCTGGCTTCAGGAACCGCTGGACTCAAGAGTTCAAACTGTATTTTCAGGACTCACAGTGTCTCACAGTGTCAAGGTGACAGCCCGCCTCTAGCCCTCCCTTCCGTCAATCACACAACGTCACAACCCTTCCCATTCTCAAGGGCAGCACTAGTCCCAGGTGTGCCTCACAGTGACCTGCCTCAGGGTCACCTGCTCCTCCCTGACCTAATCACAGCAGCTGGCAGGAGGGTAGACACCAGATGAAAGCAGTCAGAGGAGAGACCTCCCCAAGCCCCCTGCCTGTGCGTCTCCAGGCTCAGGAGTTTCTGAGAAATGTGTAGGCAGGGGCTGTGGGTACTCCTCCAGTCATGGTTACAGCTGCCACACACACACATTCACACTCATAAAACAGCCAGGAAACTCATGCTTACGCATGTGAACACAGACATGCACTCACGCATATACACACACAGAAGCAGACACACATACAGATGCATAGAGGTATACTCCAGGTACACACGCAGTACAATACCCTCTCTGCCTCTGCTCTGCCTTGCAGACTCTCTCCCTTTCCACGTTTCCCGTTTTTTCCCACATACTCAGTATGCTGCCACCGTCTGTCTCCCCCACACACTACACAGCCTCTCTTCCCTCTTGTCCCTCCTCTCCCTTCTTCCTCCCCTTCCTCCCTCTCCCACTTGCCCTCTTCTCCTTGCCTTCCCCATCCTTTCTTTCACAAACGTACAAAACATAGGCAGTGTCTGTCTCTCTGCTTCACTCCTGTGCACACACCCTGTTTCACTCCCATGCACACAGGCTATACAACATAACACCTCCCCACTCTTCCCCTTTCCCCAGACACCAACACACACACACACACACACACTCCAACCCCAAGTCCTCACACTGTGACTACCGAGCCTTCAAAGGTTGGCCTCTAGAGGTTTCCTCAGGTTTTCCTCCTTTGGATACACCCCAGATGGCAGCCAGACCCCAAACTTATGCTCCAGCTTCAAAAGTAGGACTTGTGCTCACAGAGTCCCTCAGAAAACTGTAGTCAGCAAAGGGAAGTGATCCAAGCACAACCACAGAGTGACAGAGATGGGCATGAGGCCCAGCTCTCCAGACCCCTAGGCTCGTACTCCCCACATCTCTCTTCTGACTTCAGGGGCACCCCCCACGCCCGTCCTACATGCTCACTGTGAGGAAGGGAGACACATGAGGTGGAGTTCAAATCTAGCGTATGACAAAGGTGGCGGGATAAATAATGTGGAGATCTCCATTTGCAAATGACTTTGAGGCCTTAAGTCCAGCTCCCCTGGGACAAAACCGTCATCTAAATGACGAAATGAGAGAAATCAAAGATGGGTCTGCTTCAGCTCTGGCCACAGCGGTGGCCATCCCAGGCCAGAATTTGTGCATGACCCCATGCCAAGGATGGCATATAGGGATGTCAGGACCAGTGCCTTGTGAGCTGCTGTGAGAGAGAAAATGGGATCCGTCTCCGAGCAGTGGGACCGAGCGCATAGACAAGGATGAAGAAACACCTTTGAAATGACAAAAACTTTTCTCTGCCAGGCAAAATGACAACTGTAAGGAAAATCTGGGCACTCTGAGATGCAGCATCTGTGCCACCTGGCACGGCCCCTGGTTTACTGTTTGGGTGAAGTGAAACGCTCCACCCATCTTCCTAACTCCTTGCTTTCTGCATCAGTGTGTCTTGGTATCAACAGCCCTGCCAGCACCCGGAAAAAAGGCTCATCAGTTGCCATGGAGGCTTTCAGCTTCTTCAGACTCTGAGCCTAGAATCACTGCCTTTGCAAATAGATCCCATAACCAACAACAACAAGCTTGTGTAGATGGGAAGTTACTCTTCTCCATCATAGCCAACATTAAGAGCTTACTTGGTACTGAATGACTATTGTGGCACTCAGTTCCCCCGATGACAACTCCATAAAGCAGGCATACTACATCCCTTTTACCGACACGGAGGCTAGGGAGAGAGGTCAAGGAACGTGCTCATGATCTCAGAGCTAGCAAGTGGAGGAGCCAGGGTTCACAGCCGGGCAGACCAACTCTGCGGTGGGCACTCTTACCCTCTGCACTGTGATGCTCTCAAGAATTCAAAAAAAGTAGATTTTTTCTAAAGAATGGGTTCAGAGGTACTTGATTGAATCCTGGTCAATGGTTTCAATTTTGGTGAGCACATTAAAATTCCAATCAAAATTCCACTGGCATTTTTCAAAGAGCTGGAGCAAACAATCCTAAAATTTGTATGGAATCAGAAGAGACCCCGAATTGCTAAGGAAATGTTGGAAAAGTAAAAAAACTGGGAGCATCACGTTGCCAGATTTCAAGCTTTACTACAAAACTGTGATCACCAAGACAGCCTGGTACTAGCACAAAAACAGACACATAGACCAGTAGAAAAGAGTAGAGAGCCCAGATACGGACCCTCAACTCTATGATCAAATAATCTTCGACAAAGCAGGAGAAAATATACAGTGGAAAAAAGACAGTCTCTTCAATAAATGGTATTGGGAAAATTGGACAGCTATACGTGAAAGAATGAAACTCGACCATTCTCTTCCACCGTACACAAACATAAACTCGAAATGGATAAAAGACCTCAACGTGAGGCAGGAATCCATCAGAATCCTAGAGGAGAACCTAGGCAGTAACCTCTTTGACATCGGCCACAGCAACTTCTTTCAAGATATGTCTCCAAAGGCAAAGGAAACAAAAGCGAAAATGAGTTTTGGGGACTTCATCAAGATCAAAAGCTTCTGCACAGCAAAGGAAACAGTCAATAAAACAAAGAGGCAACCCACGGAATGGGAGGAGATATTCTCAAATGACAATACAGACAAAGGGCTGATATCCAGGATCTATAAAAAACTCAAACTCCACACACAGAAAATAGATAATCATGTAAAAAAATGGGCAGAAGATATAAACAGACACTTCTCCAATGAAGACATACAAATGGCTAACAGACACATGAAAAAATGTTCATCATCACTAGCCATCAGGGAGATTCAAATTAAAACCACACTGAGATACCACCTTACACCAGTTAGAATGGCCAAAATTAACAAGACAGTAAACAACAAGTGTTGGAGAGGACATGGAGAAAGGGGAACCCTCTTACACTGTTGGTGGGAATGCAAGTTGGCGCAGCCACTTTGGAAAACGGTGTGGAGATTCCTTAAGAAGTTAAAAACAGAGCTTCCCTATGGCCCTGCAATTTCACTACTGGGTATTTACCCCAAAGATACAGATGTAGTGAAAAGAAAGGCCATCTGTACCCCAATCAATGTTCATAGCAGCAATGGTCACATTTCCCAAACTGTGGAAAGAACCAAGATGCCCTTCAATGGATGAATGGATAAAGAAGATATGGTCCATATATACAATGGAGTATTATGCCTCCATCAGAAAGGATGAATACCCAACTTTTGTATCAACATGGACGGGACTGAAAGAGATTATGCTGAGTGAATTAAGTCCAGCAGAGAGAGTCAATTATCATATGGTTTCACTTACTTGTGGAGCATAAGGAATAACACAGAGGACACGGGGAGATAGAGAGGAAAAGGGAGTTGGGGAAAATCAGAGTGGGAGATGAACCATGAGAGACTGTGGACACTGAGAAACAATCTGAGAGTTTTGGAGGGGAGTGGGGTGGGAGGTTGGGGGAACCTGGTGGTGGGTATTATAGAGGGCACATATTGCGTGGAGCACTGGGTGTGGTGCATAAACAATGAATTCTGAAACACTGAAAACAAATTCAAGAAATTAATTTTTTTTTAAAAAAAGCCCCTTCTAAAGCCATTTATTCCATGTATTCAAGGCTTCTCTTGAGAGACATTTTGGCTACATACAGATGGAGTAGATCTTTCTACTCAAAGTCCTTAAGTTTACCATGCTGGTTAATGCTAAAATAAAATCCACCCCTCCCCCAACACCAGCTACACTCTTTGGGGAGGCTCCCACTCTAGAGGTGGGGACTGGTAGCAAATGTGCTCAATTTACATCCCTAAAGGAAGCGTCCCACAGTGTGGCACTCCAAGCTCAGAGCCTCCTGAGTTTCTCTGTAGGCAGAAATCTGCAGGGTCCTGGGGATGCCACAGAACCCACCTGGACCCCTTATGCTCAAAGAGCTTGGACAAATGGAAAGGGATTGGGGATCTTCTCTTGAGAACATGGATCGCAGAAGTGGTTTCCATTTTTGTGAGAAATAGCCACTGATTTTTGCATGAAAAGAAGTGGGTGAGGCATGTGCTTTTTCAAAGTTTGTGTTTAGATGAAAAAGAACCCATTCTAATGCAATACATGCCACAAAAGTGTAAGCAGGATTTTGAACATGTGCATTTGTCTGAAGGAGAGGGACCCCTCAGCAGAGGGTGTAGTTAATTGGCAATGGGCAAAAAAGAACCAATTCCTTCCTTTCCTCCTTAACACCCTGAGTTTATCTGTAGGTCCTTTTCTGGGTAAGTGGGGTATGCAATGTGGGGTGGACTCTGGTTAGCGGAGTGACCTGGGTTCTCATGAATATTGTGAATCGTACACACATATTCACACACAGACTAGAGCTAGTGGAATGACTTGCACAATATTCTGCCTACCACTCCACAATAAAAAGGTATACGCATTCTTGCCTAGGTCCTTTAGAGAGAAGTGTTCCCAATTCTCTCCTATCAGATGCCTGCTCCCTCCTTGTGTGTGAGAGAGAGAGAGAGAGAGAAAGAGAGAGAGCAAGCCCTTGCATGCAGGAATTATGAGTCAAAATGTCACATTTTATTTAGCACCAGAATGAGATCTTATCTGAAAAATCTGTGCTGGTTTTGGACAGAAAGCAGACTGGTCCAACTGAGACCTGGCCCTTGGAATTGCACTGGGCCATTAGGCAGTTTTTTTAAATAGAACCTTTCCGTTTCTGATGAGCACCTGAATTTGTCCTGCATACATAGAAGGGAGGAGAACTTGCAGCCGAGCAGGAAGGACATTCCAGGGTGCTCATTTGCAGTAGGTGCTGGGATTACAAAATAAATGTTCTGTGATAGTGCCTTCATAATTTGTGTAACCTGAGAAAAACATTTTCTGTGTTTATTAGTAATAGCACTGGCAGACACTAATGCCTAAGCACTAAAATACGAAAGTACTGTAATTGGTTTATTATAAGCATGATCTCTTTTGATCCTTTCAACAAGTGTGGGGTGGGGATGATGTCCATTGTACAGATGAGGGGACATTTCCTCCACAAAGTTTTATTAAGTGGGGCAGCTTGAAACGAACGGTAGTCCCTCTCCCTGTCCCACATGCATTGATGGGTCTTTCTCAGCCTGGCTATGTGAAGTTTCACAACCATTGGTCACCTCACTTTAGAGCTGATAATAGAAATAGGCGGTGTCACTGCACTATGCCTTCACTTTGGGATTGCTGTCTGCCTGGAGCGCTGTGTCTTCCTAAGAAAGATTCCTGACCCATGCTCTGGCTCTGGTCTTCTCCAGCCATGAGGACACAGAGTACAAATTTGAGGACTCCAGTCCCTGTGTCCTGGCATTTAATTCTGTCTCAGCGTACTAGAACTAGGTTTGGGTAGCAGAACTTGGCAGAAAAAACACCACTGTTTCTGGCACTTTCAATCATTAAGCAATGGACTTGTGTTTTACTTTATGCTTACTGTTATTGATTATTTACTACACTCCTTTATTTATAGGCTGCTTGGTTGTTGTGATTGATGTTTTCCAACAGAACTGGGTCATTTTTGTCCCATGCAGTGCATAAGTTTTCAGCATTCTGCATATGAATGTTTGTTCAAATGTTAAGAGCTGAATTTTAAAGGACATTTTGAATTATTGGTTTTATTTAAAAAATATGGGGGGGGGATATTTCTTCTCTCCTTATCAACAGCTTTGCAGAAACAGGTAGGATTTCATTCTTCTGCTGAGAAAACAGAAACCTGGTGCATTGAGAGTATACTGGTAGTGGCTGCCTTTCTAACAGACATCCCACCTCTCTGAGTCTGTGGCTGGACTCCTAAATTTATTCCTGCAGGGAGTGGGAAAGTCACAGCTGAATGTAAGGACATTGACTTAATCCAAGCTACCCTATGTACAGGGTTTTTGGATAGCAACTGATGAGTCATAGATGTTCTTGGGGATTTCATTGGTTAAGCATGAATTTTTCACAGAACAGCCACAATGTGGTAACTGTCCATCACCCAGAAGGGGCATTTGATTTCTCAGGATGCTAAAGTTAAGAACTAAATCCTTAGGTCTTTTATTTATTTAATGGTTTTGTAATCTAAGGCATAAATGCACATACTTCAAAATGTCAATTAATTCTCTTGATTTATAGCAAAAAAAAAAACAAAAACACCCCACTCCACTCCAAATTCTTAAATATAACCATTTTCAACTTTTAACTTTCTTTTGATATTTCTCTCCCAATTTCTAAATAGCTTGTTTCTTGCTTTCATTGCTTTTCTTTCTTTCTTTCTCTTTTTTTAGATTTTATCTCTTCACTTTCTATACTGCAGAAGGTTTTATTGTCTTATAGCTCCGAGTTCCCAACACGCGCATGCCCATTCCCTCTATTCTTCCAGTTGTTTATAACATAGCCTTTGCTAGATCAGTTTTTGGTGTTTTACTGTGGTGACTATAAAAAACTAAAAAATAAAAAATTTTAAAAAGCTGTAAAAAACAGCTTTGTGGTGTTGGTACTGAGTGGTCCAAAGCCATGCTGAAGTTTGATCCTTTGTATGTGGCTACAAAAGTTGATAGGATCTTCTCTGGTCTCAGTGGGATAAAATTTCACCATGATGTGCTTTCATTTGCGTCTTTTTTCTTCCATTGTAATGAGCTCCTAGAGAACAATTTCACTCTGGAAACACGGCTCTTTCAAACTCTGGAAATTTTCTTGAATGATTTCTTTGTTGTTTTTGTTTTTTTTTTTAACTTTTTTTTAATTTTATTTTTTATAAACATATAATATATTTTTATCCCCGGGGTACAGGTCTGTGAATCGCCAGGTTTACACACTTCACAGCACTCACCATAGCACATACCCTCCCCAATGTCCATAACCCCACCCCGCCCTCCCAACCCCTCTTGGTTATTTTTGTTCTTACATGTTCTTTGTACCTTCTGGAGCATGGATATGGGACCTCACACATTAATTTTCTAGTTTTCTTTCTCTCCTGAATTCTGTCTGTCCTTTTGTTCTATTTTTTTGGAAGGTATCCTCAACTTTTATCTTGCATCCTATCTACTAAGTCTAAAATTTCCCCAAAAATTTTTTTAAACTTCTGTTATTTTTATTTCCCTATTCCTTTTGGAATATGTTGTAGCTCTTTCATAGCTGCAATGTATTCCATTATTAATATGTTTTGAAGTATTTTTCTCTTTTGAGTTTCTTTATTCTGTTTGTTTTCGGCATCTGTCTTTGATGACGCTCTGCTCAAGCAGTAGATGACCCAGGACTGTTCATCTGAAGAGCAATGGGCTGAGTGGGTCTTGTTGGCTGGTGGGCTTTCACCTAGAATGATCTGACTGGATGATTTTAGTGGGGAAACTGTTAGTAGGTTTTTTCCTTTGGAATTGGTCAGTTTCTTCAGAGAGGAATGTTCCAGTCTCTCACTGGGGAAGTAAGTCTGAGAAGTAGTTAGGGTTGCCTAGGGCAGAGAGGGGCCAAGGTCAGACCCAGCATTCAGCATGCAGGCTTTCACTTGATTCTTCTGTTTTCCGTGGGTGTTCCTGACCGTGATATGCTTGGAGCCCTGGTCTCAGATTTCTGCTCCACCTTTTCTAGGAAAAAAACTTGAGTCTTCTACTGAAATAGACGAGGGCAGTTACCGCAACTGAACAGAGTGTAAAATAAAAGGGGACTTAAGGGCTTAACTGCCTTATCCATCTGCATTCTCACTTCTGAAGGTAACTGATGCTTGTAATTCCTGAACCTTGCTGGAGCTCTGATGTCTGACCTAGGCTTCCACTGCAGCATCAGGGTCCAGCTTTTCCGAGCTGCTGAGTCATTTCCTTACACTTCATCTGCTTTTCAGCTTCCCAGACATTATCACTGTGGCTTCTGTTTGTTATCTGTATTTTAATAGGATGTGGGAGAGAACAGAGGTAAAGTCATGGATTTAATTTACCTTGTTCAGCTGGAAGCCTGATCCTTGACTCCTGCCCCTGCTGATGGGATTTGGCCCACATGAGGACCCATCTAGAAATGTGCCACACCAGTCTCAGGCACAGGTCGTGGCAGTGGCATGAGGTGTCATTTGTCTCTGGAGCCAGAGGGTAGCCTCTGACAACTCATGGTAGGGTATGGGCATGGTTAACCTAGAGGAGGGTAGTGCTGGGGGTGGTGAAGACTGGGACTTCAGCAAGGGCTTGAAAACATATTTGACCCACACTAAGAAGTTCAATTTAGGCGCACCTGGGTGGCTCAGTAGGTTAAAGCCTCTGCCTTTGGTTCAGGTCATGATCGCAGGGTCCTGGGACAGAGCCCTGCATCGGGCTCTCTGCTCAGCGGGGAGCCTGCTTTCCTTCCTCTCTCTCTGCCTGCCTGTCTGCCTACTTGTGATCTCTGTCTGTCAAATGAATAAAAATCTTTAAAAAAAGATAAAAGAAGTTCAGTGTAGGGGTGTTTGAGTGGCTCATTTGGTTAAGCTCTTGATCTCAGCTCAGGTCTTGATCTCAGGGTCGTGAGTTCAAGCCCCATGTTGGGCTCCATGCTGGGTGTGGAGCCCACTTCAAAAAAAGAAAAGAAAAAAGAGTGTCTGGGGCCTCAGTTGGTTTAGCGTCCGCCCTCCGCTCAGGTCATGATCCCAGGGTCCTGGGATGAAACCCCTCATTGGGCTCACAGGAAGCCTGCTTCTCCCTCAAATCAATCAATAAATAAAATCTTTTTTTTAAAAGCGGGGAAAAGAAAAAGAAGTTCTGTTTATAAAAAGTCACTATCTAAGAGGCAGATATATGCACTTCTGTATATAAAACTCCTGTACAGAAAATCAGAAGTCTGGCAAAACAATACTTTACCTTTGCCACAGGCAGAGCACACAGCTATTTCTATTCTATTTTACCTTTTTCTTTTTTTGATGATCATCTTGACCCACTAATGGGTCCCAGTGAGAAGTCTACAAAGCTCTAGTCATCTGAGGTCGCACCTGCAACATTATCAATATGATCGTCCTCTTCTTGCTTAAAACTCTGCAGAAGTCTCTGTCAGCCCCGAGCATCCCACTCAAGGCCCTGCTCCAGACAATCGCACCCTCACACAGCCTAGGTGCTTCCCTTAGCAGTAACTCCAGCGCGCCTTCGGCCCCCAGCCCCAGCCCCTTCCTGACAGAGCTTTCTCTGCTGATCACCCTCCCCCTACTGCCTGTACTGAGGATGGTTCCACACACCCTGAAGACCCAAGCGAGATATTGGAGCACCTGCAAAGCTTCCCCCAACGTTCACACAGAATCCCAGATTTCGTGGGGTCACAATTTGTATCATAAAGCTAAACTATGGCCATAGAACAGTTAGAAAATTAGGAAAACACCAAGGAAAAAATACACTGTCAAATGTATCCCACCACCTGAAAATAATTGCAATGAAGGTCCTGGGGTTCATCCTTCCCAGTTTTCCTCAGTCATAATTGCTCTGGGTTTTCCTGCTTTGATATAAAAGTGAGTTATTAATGTAGGAATTATCTAGTAATGTCAAATACTTTTATGTAAAAAAAATTCTTCTCATATGTAATGCTTTTGGTATACCCTTGTAAAGTTTATTTATCTATGAAGCAGTATTCTACTATTTGATATTTAGTTAATGTGTTTTTGACTTAGTGTGAGGAACTGCCTTCACATCCACGTCATTGACATAAGTAAGTACTTTGGCTGGATTCTATATACATACATACTGCCAAATCCTTCTCCAAAGGGAACAAACCAGTTCTGATTCCCATGTGCAGTAGGCATGGCTTTTGGACTACAGGCTGGCCACTTCTAGTTATTTGTGGCCATTTTTCAAAATTTCTCAGGTAATTTTAAATTTTAGTAGGATTGTATGTATCGGTCATTTCCTTTATGGTTCCTACCTTTAAGATCATGCTTAGAACAGACTTCCAGAACCCTAAACTTGCACTGCTTCTGCTTAAATACAAAGCCACCGCAAAAAAAAAAAAAAAAAAAAAAAAGCTATTCCCCATTTCTATGTGAAAAAATGAACAAAAGTGGAATTCTTCTGTTCACCTTTGATGCATAAACTTTTAGAGGTATAGATGAAATAATCCAATGTCTACTCATAAAATAAATGTAATAATACATGCTTACCTTTAAAATCATTCATTGTGGGGCACCTGGGTGGCTCAGTGGGTTAAAGCCTCTGCCTTCGGCTCAGGTCATGATCTCAGGGTCCTGGGATCGAGCCCCCCCCCCCCCTCCCCCGCATCGGCCTCTCTGCTTAGCGGGAAGCCTGCTTCCTCCTCTCTCTGCCTGCCTCTCTGCCTACTTGTGATCTGTCAAATAAATAAATAAAATCTTAAAAAACAATTTTTTTTTAAATTTAAAAAATCATTCATTGTATAAAATCATGTATTAATTAGAGATTTGCCTTTTCTTCTCTCACATGACTAAGGGGTTTATCTGAAACCCTTTGAATCTTTGCTGCCAGCATTCTCTTCAGAACTGCTCAGAGTCACACAACATGGTTTCCCCCCATGGCTGTCGCATTTCCATATGAGTTATCTTGAATCTACAGATAGCTCTGTCACTGACATTTTAATTTAAGTCACAAGACAGTCTCATCATGTTAGCTTTTAAAACTATCCTGAAGGTTTTATCTTGTTCTCTACAATGACGCAATTTAGTCTATATTTTTAATACTAAGGATGTATGTGCACAGGGTTTAAAAGAGTTTTGTCGCAGAAGACACAATCTTCCAACTTTTCTTCTGCGCCTCCCTCCACAATCCTCTACAGCAAATACTTTGCTCTCTCACTTAGTTGCTTGATAAAATTGTCCTCCCTGTCTCTTTCTAGTATGGCTCATTCCTCATTATTTGCTCAGTTTTTTAGGCATTCCTTGTTTCTTTCCACCAGGGAAGAAGAGGATTTAGCTTTCCACCCCACCCCCCTCCCTTCCCATTTCCTAATCTTTCAGGAAAGCCCACACCAGGATTCAGGATCTCATTGTTATGTCTGCATAAATGCTCTTCCCAGCTGAGCCATGCACTAAACTGTGGTGAATGTTTTCCTACTCTTTTTCTTTTTTTCTTTTAACTCCAAAATGTGTCACACATACCAAAAAGTGTATAATATGTGTTTGTGGTATTTAAAGGAGAATAATAAAGATAATATCTGGAGTAAGGAAAAACGCCTTTCCACAATCGCATCTCTTCCTCTCCCCAGAGGCATCGCTCCTTAATTTCTGTGTTAATCATCCTTTCCTTTATGGCTTTACTTAACACTTCCATATATACTCCTGAATAACGCTAACTGGGAAGGTCAAATTAGAAGAACTGCAGTGTGAAAGCGCGTCCTCTTAGTGGGTCAAGGAGCACATGGGCGCCTTGGGGAGCCCACTAAATTTAAGACAACCCACCTCCCTGCATTATATAGTGTGCTGCCCAGCAGGCTCCCAGGCCCATCTCACCTGCATGTGAAAAGGGGAACCCTCTTACACTGTTGGTGGGAATGCAAGGTGGTACAGCCACTTTGGAAAACAGTGTGGAGGTTCCTCAAAAAGTTAAAAATAGAAGTGTCCTATGACCTGGCAATTGCACTGCTGGATATTTACCCCAAAGGTACAGATGTAGTGAAATGAAGGGGCATATGTACCCCAGTGTTCATAACAGCAGTGTCCACAATAGCCAAATGGTGGGAAGAGCAGAGATGCCCTTCAACGGATGAATGGATAGAGATGTGGTCCATATACATGATGGAATTTTACTCAGTCATCAGAAAGGGTGGATACCTACCATTTGCACTGACAGGAATAGAATTTGAGGAGATTATGCAGAGTGAGATAAACCAAGCAGAGAAAGTCAATTATCATATGCTTTCACTTACTTGTGGAGCATAAGGAATAGGAAGGGAGGGGAAATCGGACGGGGAGACAAACCATGAGAGACTATGGACTCCGGGAAACAAACAGAGGGTTTTTTGGGAAGGCGGGGAATGGGTGAGTCTAGTGATAGGTATTAAGGAGGGCACAGATTGCATGGAGCACTGGGTGTTATATGCAAACAATGAATATGGGACACTGCATCAAAAACTAATGATGTATTGTATGGTGACTAACATAATAAAAAAATAAATACAAATTTTAAAAAGAAACCAGAACAGCTGAAAACACCACAACACAATTAGATATTTTATTTCTTTTCCGACAGAAGTTATTTATGAGGAATTTTTGATGGGGACGAGGTACGTAGATAATCTAATTTGCTTGTGGCCTCAAATTTCATACTTATATATTACTATTAATGCCTACCTATATAAAGTCAAAGAATTTTGTCTGAATGGTATCTACTCTGGGGGATCTGTTGAGGTCTTTTTTATGTCTGGGATGTGATTCGGTTTTATGAATCCTCCTGTCACATTTGGGGGAGAGAAATATACCCTTTCTGTTTCAGAGATACCATATTTTATACGTACTTTTATTTATATGTATATTTTTGACTCAAGCTGATGATAATCACTTTCTCTTTCTCTCTGTTGCTATTTACATTTGTCTGTTTGCTCTGTCAAAGAGAGAGGGAGCTTTGCAAGTCCTCCACTGTGAGGTTTTAAATGTCCCTTCGCTTTCTAACAGATTCTGGTTTTTTGTTGTTTTTTTTTTTAAGATTTTATTTATTTATTTGACAGAGAGAGATCACAAGTAGTCAGAGAGGCAGGCAGAGAGAGAGACGAGGAAGCAGGCTCCCTAGCGAGCAGAGAGCCCGATGTGGGGCTCGATCCCAGGACCCTGGGATCATGACCTGAGCAGAAGGCAGAGGCTTTAACCCACTGAGCCACCCAGGTGCCCCCGGATTCTGTTTTAGATATATCAGTTTTATGATCCAGCCAATTATAAGCCTCATTATGGGTCATTCCCTTTATCAGTGGAAAAACAACTATCTGTCTTATTTAATGGCTTTTTCTTGAATTTATTTTATGTGGCTTGTTCTCCTTTTGTCTGTGTGTTCACCTGGTGCTCTGTGGCCTTTTCCTTCATTTTTAATCTTCTCTTTTTGAGTTTTTTGATGTTTCTTGTCAACAGCATATAATTGGGTTTTGATTTTTTTCATTTCTCCAAGCATCCGTCTATTAAGTAGGGGCTAGACCTATTGACATGTCTTATGATAACTGCCACGTCACTCACCTTTTATATGCTTTATCAGTACGCTACTAGCGCAGTCCACTATCTCAACTTCTTTTCATTGGATAGCGATGAGGGTGAGTAGCAACTAGTTGGATATTTCCCCATTCAAAAATAGTGATTGAATCCCTGCTGGGTACCTGGTTCCAGGCCAGGCTCTGGGGACAGAGCAGAGACTATGACATAGCTCCTGCCCCATAAACAAGTCTGCCTTTACAAGCATCATTGCCTCATGGCCCAGAGCTCGGTTTAATGCTCTGCTGCTGTTGTTTGAAATGTTTAATTTTTTAATAAGAGACCTACATTTTCATTTTGTACTGAGCTGCACAGATTATGTGACTGATCCTGCCTTCAGAGCAGAGTTTTGTGAGAAGACGGAAAACAGGAAATTTCACTATGGAGTAATAAATACACTAAGAGGAGTTAGGCGAGGGAACGGTCACCTCACAAGGGGCTTCTTGGCCGTCCAGGAGGCACTCAGAACATAGCTGACCCCTGGGCTGAGTCCAGTAAGGAGCAGCAGTCACCCTGAAGAAAGGGAGGGAGCAAAGGAAACTGCAGGGACAAAGCCAAAGTCTTTAGAGAGGATGAAGTCTGTGGCCAGAGCACAAATCCTAGGTATCCCTGAACAAAGCCAACTGAAAGTGTCAAGGTCAAAAGTATTATAATCTAAAGCAGGAGCAAACATCAAAAAACATGCCAGACATCCATACCAGATGTTAAACTGACTGACTGACTGCATTTGAAGTCTTGTTAACAAGCTCCTTCTAGACTTGACAGACATTATACTGGGTCTTATGTCAGGGTAACAGGAGTGAGCCTGAGGGAGAGAAACAAATGAAGATCTCTGAGGACTTGAAACACCATAATAGAAGGTGCCACCCTCCCTCATCCTGAGTTAATGGGAAGCCATCTTTCTGAAGTGCCAGACTGACCACATCAGTGTCCCCCATCAATGGGAGCATACTCATCTGGCTTCAGCATGGAGCTCACCTAGAGAGGTGAGGGAGAAGCTGGGCTGTGAGAAGGCCGTGCATGGTCATCCGGGTGGGGTTGATGGCAGCTGGGAAGAATGTGTGGGATGAGCAAGTGAAGTAATAGCATGGTTTCAGTCAAATGCGGGATGGAAATGCTGTAGCACTTACTTAGGACTTAGCTGTGGTTGTCAGAAAGAGAGGTGAATCAGAAATGACAGGAGTGCTCTGTAGTCACCGAGGCAGCGGCTGTAGGACCATAGCCATGTTTGAGGGAAAGAAGACAGTGTGTTGAATTTGAGGTATGTTGTGTCTGGAATGGGAGCCATAAGTGGAGACATGCAGTGAGCAGGAGGATTGGAGTTTAGCAGAGAGAAGGGATGGCAGCTGAAACCACAGGGGTGTCCCTGTGTTCACTGTGGTCCTCATCCTTAGAGAGTCAGGGATGGGGTCTGAGAGTACTGACAATCAACAGATGCAGAGAGGGGCAGACTTTACAAAGGTCTGAGATTGAGAAGGAAGAGCCAGAGCCAAAGGAAAAGTAGCATTTTGGAAGTCAGAGTATCTTGGAAGCCAAAGGAAGAAAAACATTTCAGAAACAGCCAAGGGTCAAACACATCAACCATGGGCTGAACCTGCACATGAGCTAAGGTTGGCAAAGTGGCCCTTTAACTTGGCAGGGAGGTACAGGGGCCTTAGGGAGATGAATTTCAATGGAATGGACATTGGATTGTCTGGGGGAAGTAGGAGGTGAAGAAGTTGAAATGGTCTATAAGGCCTAGAGCTCCTGCCCACTAAGGAGAGAGGGGCAATATGTCTTCTGGGTACTCTATGATGCTTTCACATCTGGAGCCCTGCTGACCCTGGAGGGACTGCTAATTCCTAAAGATACTCAACAGCTCACCTGTGAGTACACCTTGCAAATGCAAACCAACCCATCCAGGGCCCCCAGCCACGATTAGGTCTCACACTGGGCCTCTGTCCCCTGCACAAATCACCCCAGAGCCAAGATCCAGACAACTAGAGACAGCTCCTATGCCCAGAGCCCCCAAACTAGCCAATCCTAAACTGCCTTTCCCATTCCTTCCCATGGCAACCACAACACAGACCCTCACTCACACTTCCCTCTCAGTCCCTCTGCCTCCTGACCCTCCCTTAGTGCTTCCCTGAAGCCCTGCATGGCATGTCATGCCCCTTGCTCTTGGGAGCTGTCAATCTTTGAGCAATAAACTACATGTTCCATATCAGTTGTCTCCCAATCTGTTGGTCTCACCATACCTGAGCAATAATAAAGCCTACATTTTAAAACTAGAGGGAAATGTTGTGACGGAGAGGGGCTTGTTTTTTTGTGTGTGTTCCTTTTTAGCAGATGAGAGAGACTGAGTGTAGATCAGTGCTGACTGGAAGGTGCCAACATCAGGAGTATTGTTAGTTCTATGTGGACGAATGGAGGAAACCATGCTTGAAGACAGTATCGGTGAGGATATAAATTTACCAATTTAACTCCTTTCTTTGGAGGACAGTTTAGCAACAGCTACTAAAATTACAAATGCACATAACCTTTGAGCTAATACTTTCACTTCTAGAAACACATGGTAGAGAAATGTACCTATACCTAAGAATATTCATTGCAATATTGTTTGTAATTGCAAAACACTGGAAACTAAATGTCTCGTTCAGTTCTATAAATACAGTATGGTGCAGGCCTCTAGTAGAATATAGAGATAGGAGAAGAAGAACGAAGTATTTCTATATGTTTTGATATGGAACTATTGATATGATAATACGTCTATGGCCAGAAGTTTTTTTTTTGTTTTTTTTTTTTTAAAGATTTTATTTATTTATTTGACAGAGAGATCACAAGCAGGCAGAGAGAGAGAAGGAAGCAGCCTCCCCTAGAGAGCAGAGAGCCCGATGCGGGGCTCGATCCCAGGACCCTGAGATCATGACCCGAGCCGAAGGCAGCGGCTTAACCCACTGAGCCACCCAGGCGCCCCCCAGAAGTTTTTTTTTTTAAGATTTTATTAGTTTATTTGATACAGAGATAGAGAGAGAGAGATGCCAAGAGAGGGAATAGAAGCAGGGAGAGTAGGAGAGGGAGAAACAGGCTTCCTGCTGAGCAGGGAGCCGGATGCAGGGCTCAATCCCAGGACTCTGGGATCATGACCTGAGCCGAAGGGAAACGGCTAATGACTGAACCACCCAGGCACCCCTATGGCCAAAAATTTGGGGGGATATGCAAAAGAAAATGGTTGTCCCTACTGTGAGTCTGAACATCTGAAGAAGGAAGAAGACAAATGTCTCCTTCTTACTTACTAGATACATTTATTACATTTTTAATTTTAAAATAAAATTAGTATTTTAAACTATATATCCAGAGTTAGACTCCAGGAACTGAGCCAGAAAATACCTCAAAGATCTTCTGTTTCCTTCCCTTAACCACAGAAGAACCCAAGGCTTACTACATCCACACTCACTCAGCTTAGGCTGAAGAACAAACTTGGAGTAAGATTTCCTAACCCCATGTTTAGGTGTTCCTTCTTCTAGGTGATGCGCTTTGCATTTACTTGGTTACTTTACAACAGAGTATGACCTCCATAAGAGAGCACATACAAAAACACCAAAATTGGGCCCTTAGGGCCATGCCTCCCCGCCATAGTGACAGGCACACCAGTGCAGCTACCAACAACTCTACAGAGACTTAGGTGGGTGGAACAGGAGTACAAACTGGCGCAGACTAGAAAGAGTCCGAATTCTTAGTGTCATTAAAGGAGCTGGCTGTAAGGTTCACATGGCACCTGGAGGGCTCCTTGAGGATGGCCATCCTTCTGGATTTCCAGCCACATCTTCCACCTGATCCCTGAAAGAGCAGGCAGTCACATCTCTCTGATGTGTGTCCTCTTGTCCCTGGTACTGGGATCTCCTGGCACCCTTACCTTTAGGTGGGCAGAAGCATTAATGTCTGCTCCATGCCTTGGTAGGCTCTCAGAAAATAGGGGGTGGTCTCATGTGCCCCAAGGGGCAACTTATACTGCCTTCTCCACCTGACAGCCTAGGATGCATCGCTGGTACTGCCATCTTCAGAAACTTCTAGATGGATGCTATCTCTTACTCTAAGAAACTCTGCCCCACCTTTCCTAAAAAACAACTACATAAGAATCTCCTTCGTTTACTCTCTTGCCCCTTGGGGTAGAGCAAGGAGAGGGCTCATTGCTTCTAACACTTTATTTTTTTCTACATTCAGCAATCTTTGGCTCAGTCCCATTTTGTCTGACCCAGAGTAGGAAGGGTCTATCTGTTTGCATCTTTGTCTCAAGTTGAGAGGCATGATTTCTTTAACCTAGAGGTTTAGAATATGACATCTTATATTTTGACAGACTACAAAGGATGCTCACTGAACTGGAGAACAGAATAGAACATGTTATATGGAGATTGCAGATTCTTAGCCTCCAATCAGTTCACAAATGTACTACACCAAAATAAAAAGCTTTTGCACAGCAAAGGAAATCATTAACAAAACAACAAGGCAACCTACTGAATGGGAGAAGATATTTGCAAATGATACATCTGATAAGGGGTTAATATCCAAAATACATAAAGAACTTGGGAGAGGAAGATGGCAGCAGAGTAGGAGGACCCTACACTCATCTTGTTCCCTGAACACAACTTGATAACAATCAAATCATCCTAAATACCCCCAAAATTGACCTGAAGACTGATAGAACAAACTCCACCCTAGAGAGAGAGGCCACATCGAAGAAGGTAGGAAGTATGGAGATATGGTTTAGGGAAGAAATGGATTCTAGGTGCTATGGAGGGGAGGAAGCCATGGTTGCAAAGATGGGAGACAGAGACAGAGAGAGAGGAGCACAAAGGGGAACACACAGGAGAATGTTTCCCCAAAGAGACTCACTTGGAAAACCAGAAAGACTGAATTTTATGAGTTCTTGCAGCCAGTGGGGCTTAAAACCTAAAGTTTTAAAGGTCAGCTGGCTTGGCTGGGATAGAGCCTGGAAAACACTGCATTGCTCCTGGAGTGAAGGCAGACAAGCAACCTAGGGACAGAGTATGGACAGTAATCTGAAGATAACCTGGGCACACAGTGGGGAAATTATTTCCTCTTCTTGGAGGATGTCACTGAGAGGCAGCATTCACAGAGACACCTCTCCAGGGGCATAGGAGCTGGCCAGTGACATTTCTTTCCTCTGCCCCTCAGCATAAACACAGAGTCACCTGCAGGAAACAGCACAAACCCTACATTGGCTGCTTAACTTGCTTACACCAAGCCCCACCCCACTGCACTCTAGTGGAATTACCCTTCATAGTCAAGCTTGCCTCAGTCCTAGTGCAGTGGGTCCCTCCCCCAGAAGACCAGCGCAAACCTCTGCCCACAGCACGTTTCCTGACCAGAGAGTTTTGCAGGACCTTAGTTCCAGTGGAGGTGGTGAAAGAGGTCATTTCACAAGCAGACCAAACCACACCTCATTAAAACTCCCCACATTCAGGCCAGGGATCAAACACTGCCCATAGCAGGCAAGGAGAGCCTCTGCCCACAGCTGACCTAAGGGATAGAGAAACCAAAACACAATGTGGCACATACCAGAGACACTCGCTGAGCAGCAGGCCCTGGGCACTACGTGACCTCTTCTTCATAAGGCCATTACTTTCAGGAGCAGGAGACCTAATTGGCGTTTCTAACATACAAAAGAAGGCAGAGACTTAGACAAAAATGCAGAGATGAGAAATTTATCCCAAATATAAGAATGAAATAAGGCCATAGCCAGAGATCTAAATGAAACAGACCTAAGTTAATGCTTGCTGGAGAATTTAAAGCAACAGTCATGATACTCTCTGGGGTTGAGAAAAAAATAGAAGACATCAGTGAGACCCTTACCACAGAGATAAAAGAGTTAAAAGAGAATAAATCAGAGATGAAAAGTATAATAGGTAAAATTGGAAACAAGCTTGATGCACTGAACAGCAGGCTGGGAAGCAAATGAATGAATTAGTGACCCAGAGAACAAAATAATGGAAAGTAATGAAGCTGAACAAAAGAAAGAAGAATTATTGCAACACAAGAATAGACTTAGGAAACTCAGAGACTGCATCAAACATAATAACATTCATATTATAAGAGTTCCAGAAGAAGAAGAGAATGAAAAGGGGACAAAAATATATTTGAAGAAACAATAGCTGAAAACTTCCCTAAACTGGGGAAGGAAACAGACATCCAGATCCAAGACACACAGAGAACTCCCATCAAAATCAACAAAAGCAGGCCAACACCAACACATATTGTAACAAAATTTGCAAAGTATAATGATAAAGAAAAAAATCTTAAAAGCAGCAAAACAGGAGCCCCTGGGTGGTTCAGTCAGTTAAGCATCCAGTTCTTGATTTCAGCACAGGTCATGATCTCAGGGTCCTGAGATCAATCCCTGTGTCAGGCTCCATGCTCAGCCCAGAATCTGCTTGTCCCTCTCCCTCTGCTCCTCCCCTGGCTCATGCACACACACACACACTCTCTCTCTCTCTCTCAAATAAATACATAAAATCTTTTTTTTTTTTTAAGCAACAAAAAAGAATTCCTTAACTTACCAAAGACCTATAACACTAGCTGGAGATTGCTCAATAAAAACATGGGAGTGGCATGATATCATCAAAGTGCTGAATGGGAAGAATCTACAGCCATAAATACTCTATCCAGCAAGGCTATCTTTCAGAATAGAGGGAGAGATAAAGAATTTCCCAGACAAACCAAAATTAAAGGAGCTCATGACCACTAAATGAGCCATGCAAGAAATATTAAACAGTACTCTTTGAGTGCAAAGGAGAGACCAAGAAAAGATCAAAGATGTCTCCAGAAATAAAGACAAGTAATAAAATGGCAAAAAAATCATATGTATCAATAATTACTTTGAATGTAAATGGACTAAATGCTCCAATCAAAATACATAGGGTGTTAGAATGGATAAAAAACAAGACCTATCATTATGCTGCCTACAAGAGACTCATTTTAGACCTAAAGACACCTGCAGATTGAAAGTGAAGGGATGGAGAAATATTTATCATACAAATTGATGTCAAAAGAAAGCCAGAATAACAATGCTTATATTGGGCAAACTAGCCTTTAAATGAAAGACTGTAACAAGAGACAAAGAAGGGCAATATATAAAGGAGACAATCCAAAAAGAACAAAAAGTAATTGTAAATATCTATGTACTCAGCAAGGGAGCATGCAAATACATAAAACAAGCATAAAGGGGGCACGTGGGTGGCTCAGTGGGTTAAGCCTCTGCCTTCAGCTCGGGTCATGATCTCAGGGTCCTGGGATCGAGGCCTGCATTGGGCTCTCTGGGAGCCTGCTTCCCGCCCCCACTCTGCCTGCCTCTCTGCCTACTTGTGACCCCTCTTTCTGTCAAATAAATAAATAAAATCTTTTTTAAAAAGCAAGCATAAAGGAATTAACTGATAATAATACAATAATGGTAGGGAACTTTAACAACCTACTTATGTCAATGGGCAGATCTGAACAGAAAATCAGCAAGAAAACAATGATTTTGAATGACACACTAGACCAGATGGACTTAACAGATGTATTCAGAACTTTCCATCCTAAAACAGCAGAATACACATTCTTTTCAAGTGCACATGGAACATTCTCCAGACTAGATCTCATACTAGGTCACAAAACAACCCTCGACAAATACAAAAAGACTGAAGTCATACCATGCAGCTTTTCTAACCACAACGCTGTGAAACTTAAAGTCGACCATAAAAAAAATAATAATAAAAAATAAAAAATTGGAAAGACCACAAATACGTGGAGGTTTAAACAGCATGCAACTAAACAATGAATGGGTCCACCAGGAAATCAAAGAAGAAATGAAAAAAAAAAAAAAAACAGGAAACAAATGAAAATGAAGACACAATAGATACAACCTTTGAAATGCAGCAAAAGCAGTCCTAAGGGGGAAGTATATAGTAAGAAAGGCCTACCACAAGAGACGAGAAAAATCCCAAATAAATAATCTAAACTTACACCTAAAGGAGCTAGAGAAAGTAAGAAGTGAAGTCTAAGGCCAGAAAAAGGAAGGAAATAACAAAAAGAGCAGAAATAAATGATATAGAAACCAAAAAAGAAAAAAAAAAAGGATAGATCAATGAAACCAGGATATAATTCTTTGAAAAAATTTTAAAAATTGATAAACCCCTAGCTAGACTTATCAAAAGGAAAAGAGAAAGGACCCAACCAAATAAAATCACAAATGAGAGAGGAGAAATAACAACGAACACCACAGAAGTACAAACAATTATAAGAGAATATCATGAAAAAGTATATGCCAACAAATTGGACAAATTGGAAGAAATGAAAAAATTCTTAGAAACCTTAAAATACCAGAATTGAAACAGGAAGAAATAGAAAACTTAAACAGATCAATAACCAGCACAAACATTGAATCAGTAATCAAAAAATTCTCAACAAACAAAAGTCCAGGACCAGATGGCTTCATTGGTGAATTCTACCAAACATTAAAGAAGAGTTAATACCTATTCTTATCAAATTGTTCAAAAAATGGAAAAGGAAAGAAAACTTCCAAATTTATTCTGTGAGGCCATCATTACTGTGACACCAAAACCAGAAAAAGATATCACTGAAAAAGTGAACCACAAGCCAATATCCCTGATGAACATAGACGCAAAAATTCTCAATAAAATACTAGCAAACAGAGTTCAACAGTACATTGGGGAAAAAAAAATCATTCACCATGACCAAGTGGGACTTATTCCTGGGTTGCAATTGTGTTTTTATTTGCAAATCAATCAACATGATACAACATATGATACAACATATACAACAATAAAAGAAAGGATAAAAACTGATCATTTCAGTAGATGCAGAAAAAGCATTTGACAGAGTACAACATCCATTCACGATAAAGAAAAAATGCTCAACAAGTTAGGTTTAGAGGAAACATACTTCAACATAATAAAGGCCATAAAAAGGGGGGGAAACCCTGCAGCTAATACCCTCCTTAATGAGGAAACACTGAGAGAGCTTTTCCTCCACAGTCAGAAACAAGACAGGGATGTCCATTCTCACCCCTGTTATTTCATGTAGTACTGAAGTTCTAGCCACAGCTAGCCACAGAGAAAGAAAAAGGAATAAGAAAAAGATAAGAAAAAGGAATAAAAGGCATCCAAATTGGTAAGGGAGAAGTAAAACTTTAACTGTTTGTAGATGACATGATATAATACATAGAAAATTTGAAAGACTCTACCAAAGAACTGCTAGAACTAATAAACAAATTTAGCAGATTTGTATACAAAAAGGATACAGAAGGGGTGCCTGGGTGGCTCAGTGGGTTAAAGCCTCTGCCTTCGGCTCAGGTCATGATCCCAGGGTCCTGGGATCGAGCCCCACATCGGGCTCTCTGCTCAGTGGGGAGCCTGCTTCCTCCTCTCTCTGCCTGCCTCTCTGCCTACTTGTGATCTCTGTCTGTCAAACAAATAAATAAAATCTTTTTTTAAAAAAAGGATACAGAAGGATACAAAATCAATGTACAGAACTCTGTGGCATTTCTATACACCAATAATGAAGCAACAGAAAAAGAAATTAAAGAATCGATCCCATTTACAATTGCACCAGAAACCGTAAGATACCTAGAAATAAGCCCAACCAAAGAAGTAAAAGATCTGTACTCTGAAAACTCGAAAACATTGATGAAAGAGATTGAAGATGACACAAAAAAACAGAAATACATTCTATGCTCATAGAATGGAAAAACAAAATTGTTAAAATGTCTATACTACCCAAAGCAATCTACGCATTTAATGCAATCCCTATCAAAATACCAACCAGCAGCATTTTTCACACAGCTAGAGAAAACAATCCTAAAATTTGTATGGAACCACAGAAGACCCTGAATAGGCAAAGCAACCTTGAAAAAGAAAAGCAAAGTTGGAGGCATCACAATTCCAGACTTCAAGTTACAAACTTCATGTTACAAAGCTGTAGTCATCAAAACAGTATGGTACTGCCACAAAAACGATGCGTAGATCAATGGAACAGAGTAGAAAACCCAGAAATGAACCCACAAGTACGTGGTCCATTAAGTTTTGACAAAGCAAGAAAGAATGTCTAATGGGAAAAAGACAGCCTCTTCTACAAAAGGTATTGGGAAAACTGGATGACAACATACAAAAGAATGGAATTGGATTGCTTTCTGACACGATACACAAAAATAAATTCAAAATGGATTAAAGACCTACATGTGAGACCTGAGACCAAAAAAATCCTATAAGAGAACACAGGCAGTAACTATTCTGACATTGACTGTAGCAACTTCTTTTTAGATATGTCTCCCAAGGCAAGGGAAACAAAATTAAAAAAAATAATAATAAACTATTGGGACTTTATCAAAATAAAAAGCTTCTGCACAGAAAAGGAAACAATGGACAAAACTAAAAGGCATCCTACAGAATAAGGGAAGATATTTGAGAAGGACATATCTGATAAAGGATTAGTGCCCAAACTCTGTAAAGCACTTATAAGACACCCCAAAAATGAATGATCCAATTTTAAAAATGAGCAGTAGACATAAATAGACATTTTTCCAAAGAAGACATGCAGATGGCCAACTGACTCATGAAAAGATGCTCAGCCTCACTCATCATCAGGGAATTGCAAATCAAAAGTACAATGAGATGGGCACCTGGGTGGCTCAGTGGGTTAAGCCTCGGCCTTCGGCTCAGGTCATGATCTCAGTTTCCTGGGATCGAGTCCCGCATCGGGCTCTCTGCTCAGAAGGGAGCCTACTTCCTCCTCTCTCTCTCTCTGCTTGCCTCTCTGCCTACTTGTGATCTCTCTCTGTCAAATAAAATCTTTAAAAAAAAAAAGTACAATGAGATATCACCTCACACCTGTCAGAATGGCTAAAATCAGTAACACAAGAGACAGCAGGTGTCAGTGAGGATGTGGAGAAAGGGGAGCCCTCTTGCACTGTTGGTGGGAATGCAAACTAGTGCAGCCACTCTGGAAAACAGCATGAAGTTTCCTCACAAGTTAAAAATAGAACTACCCTGTGATCCAGCAATCACACTACTGTGTATTTACCCAAAGAATACAAAAATAGTAATTCAAAGGGATACATGCACCATGATGTTTATAGCAGGACTATCTATAATAGCCAAGATAGGGAAAGTGCCCAAGTGTCCACTGACTGAGGAATGGATAAAGAAGATATGGAATCTTACTCAGGTATTAAAAAAACAAGTATGAAATCTTGCCATTTGCAGTGACATGGATGGAACTAGAGAGTATAATGCTAAGTGAAATAAGTCGGAGAAAGACAAATACCATATGATTTCATTCATATGTGGAATTTTTTTTTTAAATGAGCAAAGGGAAAGAGAGAGAGAGATAAACCAAGAAACTCTTAACTATAGGGATGATGGTTACCAGAGAGGAGGTGGGTTGGGGGGGTAGGTTAAATAGGTGATAGGAATAAAGAAGGGCACTTGTGATGAGCATAGGTGTTGTATGGAAGTGCTGAATCACTAAAATTGTACACCTGAAACTAGTATTACATTGTATGTTAACTAAATAGAATTTAAATGAAAACTATATATATGTATGTGTGTGTGTGTGTGTATATATATATATATATATATATATATACATGTATATATAAACACAAACATATAATCTTTATATATATATAAATAATTTACACAACTCATTTCCAGAAAAACAAATAATCCAATTTAAAAATGAGCAGAGGGCCTGAATAGACATTTTGCCTGAAGACATCCAGAAGGCCAACAGACACAGGAAAAGATGCTCAACATCATTAATCATCAGGAAAATGCAAATCAAAACCACACTGCATGCAATACATGCCCTCCATAATACCCACCACCAGGCTCACCCAACTACCCTACTGCATGGAGCACTGGGTGTGGTACATAAACAATGAATTTTGGAACACTGAAAAAAAATTAAATTAGATTTTAAAAAAACACACTGAGATACCACCTTACACCTGTTATAATGACTAGTACCAAAAGACAAGAAATAATGAATGTATTTTTAAAAAAGTAAAATGATCTGTTGGCTTGAAGAAGTTAAACATTTTCTTTGCAATCTCAATTGAACTGTCATTTAAAGTATGAAGCCCTTTTCTCAGGAGCTATACAAAAATATATTTCAAGGGGTGCCTGGGTGGCTCAGTCAGTTGGGTGACTGCCTTCAGCTCAGGTCATGATCCCGGAGTCCTGGGATCTGCCCCACATCTTGCTGTCTGCTCAGCAGAACCTGCTTCTCCCTTTCCCTCTGCCTGCTGCTCCCTCCCCCTGCTTGTGCTCTCTCTCTCTCTCTCTCTGTCAAATAAATGAATACAATCTTTAAAAAAAACAAAAAAGAAATATATTTCAAGCTATTCCTCCTGCATAGTTCCATGACCAGAATCAGTCGTAGGCTTGGAACTAAGACCACGGATGTGACCTCTTTGCAGTTCCCTGCTAATATTACTGTACCATCCAGTAAGGGCACATGTGTCTTCCAATCCTTTTTCTCCCTTTATAAAAGTTTATTATTTTGAAAATTTTGTAACTAAATATACCACCTTACTGTGGTCAGTTTAGGAACATTTGGTAACTAAATTAATGAAGGGGCATCTGAGTGGCCCAGTCGGTTAAGCATCTGACTCTTGCTTTCAGCTCAGGTCATAATCTCAGAGTCATGAGAGCAAGCCTCAAGTCAGGCTCCAAGTCGGCCATGGAGCCTCCTTGAAATTCTGTTTCTCCTTCTCCCTCTACTCCACCCTCTTGCTCTCGCACTAGAAAGTTTTTTTTTTTAATTAAAAATAAGTAAATGAGTAAAAATAAAAATTAAAAATTAAAAATAAATTAATGAAAATATTACATACTCTATCTAATAGTTTGATCTGAGGACCTGGAAAGACACATGATACATAGAAGCAGAAGAGAAAATAACAACACTGATTCTGGGAACTGGAAATCAGAAACAGAAGCGAGAGCCCTTACAAACTGCTGTGTGTGATGTACCAAAGCTACGGCATGGCACTTGGGTTTCTGGAAGTGTAATTCCATTCCTATCAGATCACAAACTCTACCCTTTTAACTATTATCCTCCACAACTTGAAGTAACCTTGGACTGGTTTGCTTCTACCCACATATGTCCTCCTCCTTTCCAGATTATCTCCACTTCTACTTGGTTTTTTTTTTTAGATCTCCACACTGAAGTGACTTTTATTGATTTGTCCGTGCCTGGCACCATCACGTACCTTGGCCTCATTCCTTCCCTTGAGGGTAAGGACACATCTGGAGAAAATCCTCTGTTATCGTCACTATGACATATTAATTCTCTGGTGCCTCCTGTCAGTGTAGAGACAAAAAAGAAAAAGTCAGCCTCAGGATATAGTGGGCAGCAGCTTTGTAGACATATCTGGGTTCAAATCTTACCTCTGTCTGGAAAATAAATAAATCTAGATACTTACCCTCCACCCGACATCAAACTTAATTTCAGTCAGCTCATTGCAATTGGACTAACATACAAAGACTCCTTCAAATAAAAAAAATTAAAAAAAAAAAAATCCCACAACATAACAGCTAACGGGATGAGGAAAATGGAGCATGAGTTTTCAGAAAATTAAGCACAAATAGCTTTCAGCAAATGAAATACTGCCTAGCTTCCCTCATAGTATGACAAATGCAAATTAAAATACCATAGTACACCAATGTTCATCTACTAGACTGGCAAAGATTAAACAAATTGATAACGTGCTGCTGGTAAAGATGCAAGGAACTCATGTTACTGTGGGAGAAGTTGGGATAACTCCTATGGGACAAAATTGGGCATGAGCTGTGAAATCCAAATACACATACCTTTCCACACTCAATCCTACATAACTTTTTTTTTTAAGATTTTATTGATTTATTTGACAGAGAGAGATACAGCGAGAGCAGGAACGCAAGCAGGGGAGGTGGGAGAAGGAGAAGCAGGCTCCCCGCTGAGCAAGGAGCCCAATGTGGGGCTCAATCCGAGGACCCTGGGATCATGACCTGAGCCAAAAGCAGATGCTTGACAGCTGAGCCACCCAGGCGCCCCTCAATCCCATTTGTCTTGCAGATAATACCCATATGCAAAAGAACAAGGAAAAGGCCATTCTTGCTGCATTGATGGAATAGCAAATTAGGAAACAACTTATTTGCCCACAACAGGACACAGGTTAAATAAATTATAGTATACCCCCAAACAGGAATGAGAAAGCTTTTTATTTAAAACAAAAGATGATCTCCAGGCTGTGTTCTTGTGAAAACAGCAGGTGCAAAGCAGTGTGTCATGGCATATTGCCCTATGTGCCAAAAGAGAGGAAGAAAGAGGAAGATTTTGTATGTTCTTGTGTTTGCAGAGGTGCACAAGAAACTGATGACACTCTCTGTTTCTATGGAAAGGAACTAGAGACGTCAGGAACATGGGGGAGCAGGAGATGTAAATTGTAAAATCTATGACTCATCTTTTATATTTTCTTTATTTAAAAAAAATAATGGGCAAAAAGAGATGTTGGCTTCACCGTAGACTAGCTCCATAGGCTTTATTTTACCTGTCTCATAGTCTTGATTTTTTTTTTAAATTTTTTATTGTGTTATGTAAATCACCCTACATCATTAGTTTTTGATGCAGTGTTCCAAGATTCATTGTTTGCATATAACACCCAATGCTCCATGCAATACGTGCCCACCTTAATACCTGCCACCAGCAGGCTCACCCATCCCCCCACCCTCTGAAGCCCTCAGCCTGTTTCTCGGAGGTCACAGTCTCTCATGGTTCATCTCCTCCTCTGATTTCCCCCCCCATTCACTTTCCCCTTCCTTCTCCTAAGGACATAGCTCAAGGGCAGGCACGTAGTAGGCATTCAGCAAGTGGCAGATAGTATCACGTACACGGCACCTCAATAACTCCAACCTAAGTGTTTTACTATGAACAAACAGTGACGTTTTTATATCTTTAACTGTGCACTTAATATAGCTGAGTCCTTGCTTTCCCCTTTTCACAACAATGCAGTGTATGTACATCACAGCCAAAGCCCAGAATTGGCTAATAGTAACAGTAACCATACCGCCTTGTTCCAACAACCCTCTTGGAACTGAATGTCAAGGGGAAGCACCTCAGCGTACAGCATAAGGCTACCACTCATCAAGCCGGAGAAGACACACAGAGGGCTTTGCAGGCGATGATAAATCCGAATGCAAAGATGTTATCAGAGCAGACCCGGCACGTTCCTGCATGTCGGGACATGAGAGGTGAGGCAGTATCCCACGCCTTGTGTCCCCGGAAGTCTGGCTGGAGGAAGTTGTGATCATTTGTATCCTGAGGCCATGCAGTGAGAGGCAGAGGCAGAGAGCTCAACTGACGTCTTCGAGGCCGCACGCTGAATGATGCAGTTGGGGAAAGAATCCGGATGTGCTGACTGTCCTCTGCTGTCTCCGACCCCAGATCATACAGATGAACACAGGGAGGAGGCAAGGTTGCTCTGCTGGGCCAGCCTGGCTCCCGGGGCGCACTGCTCCAGCTGCAGCGGGGACAGCAGCTCTTCAGATCAACGTCCGTCAGCTCTCTCTCTCACTTCAAGTTGATTCTGACACACACACAAAAAAAGTAAGGCCAAATCAGCTTTACAAATAAGAGGGCAAAAGAAGAGCCCTATTCAAATGACATTTATTCCTGCAAAAAGAAACCATTTCTTCCCCCATACCCGAGGCTTGACAGCTGCCTGTTTGAATATGAGTCAAACCTGCTGAACCATACAGAGGAGTGAGTCAGGCATGAGGGTGGAGCTGGGGGCTATGGAGTCCGCCTGAGAGATGGCAAGGTCAGGCCAAGGGCAGCACCAGCAGGCTCAGGTCTGAGAGGGCTCCTTGAGGGCAGGAGATGGACAGCTGGGCGGGTCCTGCCAAGGCCGGTGTGGCTGCAAAGAAGAGGCGGTACTGTGCCCACACAGCCCAAATGACACCCCAGAAAGTCCTAGAAGGGACAGAGGTGCTCTGACGCATCCATCTCCAGACCTTCTCAGAAACGGATTCCCATAAAGACTTCTTGGATAATGTCATTTCATGGTTTTCATCTCTAACTGCTTATGCAGGACCCCAGCCTTTCCAGGCTCTTTTGGCAACCCTATCCATAGGGATTTCTGGGAGTCTCTGAAGGCCCAGGTCTCAAAACTAGCCCATGGCATCCATGGGTCTGTTTTCCTTTAGTTTTTCCCCACTGCTCCTCATCCCCAGAGTATCTGGCGCACCGCCACATCCATTCCCTACTATGTTTCTTTGGGCACCACCTCGATTTCCTTCGGGCACCTCCCTCTCCTGGGATCCTCTGCTTCACTGCACACTTTTCCTTTTTGGCTGGCACAGCGTCCCCCACCAACCTCTGCACTGTCACCTTGGAACCCTGGGTTCCAGTCACTGGTGCCCACATGGAGCAGAGGTTGGGGTGAGGTGAGCAAGGCACTCACCTTAGTCACAGAACTGAAGACAGTGCCCCCAAATATTAATAATCAAAGTAAATAATATTTTAATGCAACATTTTCAGAAAATCAAAGCAATGCAAAAAACATGTATATAAAGAACCAAATACAAAAATTTTATATAAAGATCTAATAAAAATTCTCCGTACTAGAGACTGAGGCATAAAGAAATATGTTCCCCTAGATAATGTTTTTATGGATTTTTAATGGTTACTTTTTCTGGGACATTAAAATATCTGAAAAAAAAAACACTAATTAAAAAGTAGGTGTATTAAACTCACTTTATTTTAAGTTTAAATAGTTGATTTAAATTAAAAGCAGAACTTGTTGTCATTTTTACTTCCCTGGTCTTAATGGAAGCACATTCATCAGTAACATTTTCAAGAATCTCCTTCTGTGTTAACTCATTTTCACCTGAGAATTGTAAGTTTCAATGAATAAAAGAAAGTAATGCTGAAAATCTCTTTGATGAATGTAAAGTTTAACAAGAGAAACGAGTACACCTCCAAAATTTGAAAATAAATGAAAAAGTAAATGTATGAATTACTGGATCAGAGTATCAATTATTATGGGGAAAGTGTATATTCAATAGAAATCAAGATTATAGATATTCTGATTTTACAATGAAATGGAGATATAAAAATTAAAGGAAAAACCTTCCAGATGATAAGTTTTTAACTTGAAAAGAGTTATTTTCCATGAATATATCTGACTTACCAAAAGCAGCCATTGGTTTGGCTCTTACTGGCCTGATAATTTAAATCCTGTAGAAATGTCCTCTGGCATAGTTTTAAGCAACATGCAATATCAATAATTTGTAATAAAAATCACCATTTTGTTTGGATCTTCTAAAACTCAGTTATGAATTTTGCTTGGTGTTATCCAATTTGGAAGTGTTCTTCAGAATCGTTTGTAAAAACACCAGCCCCCCTGGCATCCCATGAAAGAAGTTTCAGTGAGTTGAATGTAATTAAACATTATTGCACATTGTCATCTGGTCAGAAACTTTACCAAACGTGGGCACTTCTTTAATCTGAAAACAGGAGGGACTCAGTGGCTGTGGCTGGAGCCAAGCAGCCATCTTTCTCTGGTGGGGGCTGCTCCTGTGTCCTCCCCGATGGTGTCCCAGCCTATCAGCTCCGTCTCTTCCACAAGAGCCCAGGACTTCCAGGCAGAGAGCTCCAAGAAGCCTGGGACAGAAGTGCAAGACTTCCTGTGACTTAACCTCAGGAATTCCAGAATGTCACTTCTCTCATCTTCTCAAGGACAAGCAAGTCACCAAGGCCAGCACAGATTCAAGGGCACAGAGAATTTCGACTCTGTCTTTCAAAGGGCGGACCAGCAAGGAATTTGCAGCCATCTTTCACTTACACTATTCCAGTGGAAACACACTTCTGTCAGAGCCTGGCTACAAAGCATCCAGAAACTTAAGAGATCTGAGTGCCAGCTATGGACACAGCCCAATCACAGACTCACTTGGGCCAAGCTGCTCCCTGTACCAGGAGCCCTTTTTGAGTGCTTTCTGTGACTTCAGCATCCTTTGATTTTTGTAGCCAGGAGTGGCTTCTCTGAAGCAGGGGGTTCCATGCTTGTCAGCTTATTGGGAGAAGGTACAGGACTGATCACTGTTGTGGCCTGGGCTAGTGCTGACACCGGGAAAGGAGAACCAGGCAGCCCACATTCTTCCTCCTGCACTCACTTCTGTCTGTCTCTGGGGCTTCGCAAGGAAGCTTAATCCTGGAGAGAAAGTTGGTCCAAGAGTTTAACACAGGCTGACAGAGATGTTCCAGAGGAGTCGTAGGTGAGGAAGAAAATGCAACTGACTCCAGAGATGGTGAGCCCAGCAGAATGCAGCTGGAGGGAAGGGAGCTGGGATCTCCACACAGAACCCCAAGGCACCCAGCTCTGCCAGCAAAGCTTCTTCAGCAGCTGCTTCTTCATCTCCTCCATAACTTTATATATATATATATATATATATAAAATATGTTTTATATATTTTTATATATTTATATTTTTATGTAAATGTTTATATATAAATATATAATATATATTATACATTATACATATTTATATTTTATATATATTTATATATTTATTTTAATGTAAGCTCTACACCCAACATGGGACTTGAACTTATAACCCCAAAATCAAGAGTCACATACTTGGAGTGCAGGTTGGCTCAGTCCATTGAGCATACAGCTCTTGATTTTAGCTCAGGTCATGATCTCAGTGTCCTGGGATCGAGTCCCACATCACACTGCACTCAGCATGGAGTCTGTTAGAGGATTTCTATCCCTCTCCCTCTGCCCGTCCCCCCACTCATGCACTAGCACTTTCTCTCTCTCTCTCAAATAAGTAAATCTTGAAAAAAAGAAAAAAGTTGCATGCTCTACCAACTGAGCCAGCCAGGCGGCCCTCTCCTCCATAACCTCAGACAAGCCACACACCTGTGCTTGGTTTTTTGTTTTTTTTTTTTTTTTTTTAATCTTAAGTGTTTTTATTTGTTTGTTTATTTATTTATTTATTTAGTGTGGTATGGTTTCTTTTTTTTTTTAATTTTTTTTAAATTTCTTTTCAGTGTTTCAGAATTTATTGTTTATACACCATATCCAGTGCTCCATGCACTATGTGCCCTCCCTAATACTCACCACCAGGTTCCCCCAACCTCCCACCCCCATCCCTTCAAAACCCTCAGATTGTTTTTCAGAGTCCATAGTCTCTCATGGTTCACCTCCCCTTCCAATTTCCCTCAACTCCCTTCTCCTCTCCATCTCCCCATGTCCTCCATGTTATTTGTTATGCTCCACAAATAAGTGAAACCATATGATAATTGACTCTCTCTGCTGGACTTAATTCACTCAGCATAATCTCTTCCAGTCCCGTCCATGTTGCCACAAAAGTTGGGTATTCATCCTTTCTGATGGAGGCATAATACTCCACTGTATATATGGACCATATCTTCTTTATCCATTTATCTGTTGCAGGGCTTCTTGGCTTTCCACAGTTTGGCGACTGTGGCCATTGCTACTATGAACATTGGGGTACAGAATGCCCTTCTTTTCACTACATCGGTATCTTTGGGGTAAATACCCAGTAGTGCAATTGCAGGCTCATGGGAAGCTCTATCTTTCATTTCTTAAGGAATCTCCACACTGTTTTCCAAAGTGGCTGCACCAGCTTGCATTCCCACCAACAGTGTAGAGGGTTCCCCTTTCTCCACGTCCTCTCCAACACTTGTTCTTTACTGTCTTGTTAATTTTGGCCATTCTAACTGGTGTAAGGTGCTATCTCAAGGTGGTTTTGATTTGAATTTCCCTGATGGCTAGTGATGATGAACACTTTTTCATGTGTCTGTTAGCCATTTGTATGCCTTCATTGAAGAAGTGTCTGTTTATATCTTCTGCCCATTTTTTACATGATTATCTGTTTTCTGTGTGTGGAGTTTGAGGAGTTTTTTATAGATCCTGGATATCAGCCCTTTGTCTGTATTGTCATTTGCAAATATCTCCTCCCATTCCGTGGGTTGCCTCTTTGTTTTATTGACTGTTTCCTTTGCTGTGCAGAAGCTTTTGATCTTGATGAAGTCCCAAAAACTCATTTTCACTTTTGTTTCCTTTGCCTTTGGAGACATATCTTGAAAGAAGTTGCTGTGGCCGATGTCAAAGAGGTTACTGCCTATGTTCTTCTCTAGGATTCTGATGGATTCCTACCTCACGTTGAGGTCTTTTATCCATTTTAAGTTTATCTTTGTGTATGGTGGAAGAGAATGATCCAGTTTCATTCTTCTACACATAGCTGTCCAATTTTCCCAATATCATTTGTTGAAGAGACAGTCTTTTTTCCACTGTATATTTTCTCCTGCTTTGTCGAAGATTATTTGACCATAGAGTTGAGGGTCCATATCTGGGCTCTCTACTCTGTTCCACTAGTCTCTGTGTCTGTTTTTATGCCAGTACCAGGCTGTCTTGGTGATCACAGCTTTGTAGTAAAGCTTGAAATCAGGCAACGTGATGCCACCAGTTTTGTTTTTCTTTTTCAACATTTCCTTAGTAATTCGGGGTCTCTTCTGATGCCATACAAATTTTAGGATTGTTTGCTCCAGCTCTTTGAAAAATGGTGGTGGAATTTTGATCGGAATGACATTGAAAGTATAGATTGCTCTAGGCAGTATAGACATTTTAGCAATGTTTATTCTTCTCATCCATGAGCATGGAATGGTCTTCCATCTTTTTGTGTCTTCTTCAATTTCTTTCATGAGTGTTCTGTAGTTCCTCGAGTACAGATCCTTTACCTCTTTGGTTAGGTTTATTCCCAGGTATCTTATGGTTCTTGGTGCTATATTAAATGGAATCGATTCTCTAATTTCCCTTTCTGTATTTTCATTGTTAGTGTATAAGAAAGCAACTGTACATTGCACAGTTTCTGTACATTTCTGTACATTGAGTTTGTATCCTGCCACATTACTGAATTGCTGAATGAGTTCTAGTAGTTTGGGGGTGGAGTCTTTTGGGTTTTCCATATTAAGTATCATGTCATCTGCAAAGAGAGAGAGTTTGACTTCTTCATTGCCAATTTGGATACTTTTTATTTCTCTTTGTTGTCTGATTGCTGTGGCTAGGACTTCTAATACTATGTTGAACAAGAGTGGTGAGAGTGGGCATCCTTGTCGTGTTGCTGATCTCAAAGGTAAGGCTGTCAGCTTTTTCCCATTGAGGATGATATTTGCTGTGGGTTTTTCATAGACAGATTTGATGAAGTTGAGGAATGTTCTCTATATCCCTATAGCGTTTTAATCAGGAACGGATGCTGGATTTTGTCAAATGCTTTTTCTGCATCAATTGAGAGGACCATGTGGTTCTTCTCTCTTCTCTTATTGATTTGTTCTATCACGCTGTTTGATTTGCGAATGTTGAACCACCCTTGCAACCGAGGGATAAATCATACCTGGTCATGGTGGATAGTCTTTTTAGTGTACTATTGGATCCTATTAGCTAGGATCTTGTTGAGAATCTTGGCATCCATATTCATCAGGGATATTGGTCTGAAATTCTCCTTTTTTGGTGAGGTCTTTGCCTGGTTTGGAGATCAGGGTAATGCTGGCTTCATATAAAGAGTCTGGAAGTTTTCTTTCTGCTTCAGTTTTTTGAAACAGCTTCAGGAGAATAGGTATTATTTCTGTACTTGGCTTATTATTTTTCTCTTTTGAGAGAATCCCTGCCTTACAGAGGGCAGCCAGTGTGGTGCAGGGGCGATGGGCACAAGCTCTGGAGCCAGACTGCTGGGCTCAGGCCATGGCTCCACCTCCCACTGGCCATATATCCTCAGGCAGGTTATATAGCCTCCAGTTCCTCTCTGTGAAATGGAAACTAACAAGCGGACTACCCCACAACAGAGTGGTTGTGAGGCTTCAATAGTGTAGTTTGTATAAAGAGCTTAGAACACTCCTGGCACATGGGACGAATGTGGCGGGATGAGTGTTTTCACCGTATATCCCCAGTCCGTGTGGTCCAGATGGACCTGGCTTCAAATCCCAGTCCTTTCTCATGGATGAATAATATTCCAATGTATATATACCACGTCGTCTTCATTCACTTTATCTTCCCTCCATCTATTAGTGAACGCTTGGCTTGCTTCCAGATCCTGGCTGTTGTAAATAATGCTGCAATAAACAGCATTAGTGCTGCTTTGAATTAGTGTTTTTATTTTCTTCAGCTATATACCCAGTAAATGAATTACTGGATTGTATGGTACTTCTATTTTTAGTTGTTTGAGGAGCCACCATACTGTTTTCTACAGCGACTGCACCAATTGACATTCCCACCAACAGTGCACGAGGGTTTCTTTTCTCCGCCTCCCTGCCAGCACTTGTTAGTTCTTGTCTTTCTGATACTTGCTACTCGGACAGGTGTGAGGGGATATTTCATCAAGGTTTTGATTTGCACTCCCCTGATGATGATTGATGTTGAGCATCTTTTCATGTGTCTGTTGGCCATCTGGATGTCTTCTTGGGAAAGCTGTTTATTCAGGTCCTCTGCCCATTTTTCAATGGCATTGCTTTTTGGTAGTGAGTTGTATGAGTTCTTCCTGCCATTGGCAACAACATGGATGGACCTAGAGGGTATTGTGCTAAGCAAAATAAATCAGAGAAAGACAAATACCCTATCATTTCACTTATGTGTGGAATCTAAAAAGCAAAACAAATGAATAAACAACAAAAAACTAGACTCCTAAATACAGAGGACAAACTGGTGACTGCCAGAAGTGTTGGGGTAGAGGGATGGATGAAATAGGTGAAGAAGATTAAGGTTCAAACTTGCAGTTATTAAATAAGTCATGGAGATGAGAAGTATGGCATAGGGAATATAGTCAATAGTATTGTAATAACTTTGTATGGTAACAGATGGTCACTACACTTCTTGTGGTGAGCATATCTTAATGTATAGAATTGTTCAATTACTGTGTTGTACACCTGACACCAAATAATATTATGTTTCAACTACACTTCCGTTAAAATTTTAAAAAATATTTGGGGTGCCTGGCTGGTGCAATCAGTTAAGCATCCAACTCTTAATTTCAACTCGGGTCATGACCTCAGGGTCCTGGGTTCAAGCCCTCTATCAGGCTCTGCACTCAACAAGGAGTCTGCTTGAGATCTTTCTCTCCCTCTCCCACTGCCCCTCCCACGGCTGACGTGGGTGTGCACTCCCTCTATCTCTAAAATAAATAAATAAAACTTTATGAAAAACAGTTTAAAAAATTTTAAACATGATTTAGTCATGAGATACTCAAAGTTTAAAAAAAAAAAAAAAGTGCCACGTCCCAGTCAAGCTGTGTGACCTTGGGCATCTCAGGCATCCTTCAGCCTGTCTCCTCATCTGTCTCCCCCTGACTGCTGTGTAGATTTGGCGAAATGGTGCGTGGGGGGCCCAGGAGCCGCTGCAGGCGTGTCACATGGACATCTCCCTTCTCTTCCAGGCTTTCCTTCCTTCTTGCTAGTTGTCAGCTCCAGCTTCTCACTCTCAGCGAGCTGCTTCACATTAATGGCAATTGTCACATCTCCACTGAACATGACACTTCCAGCCTCCTGGCCAGGCTGTCTGCAAATTCCCAGTGACACACAGGGGTCCCTGCATGGGGGCTGTTCTGTTCTTTTCTTTTTTTTTTTTTTTAAGATTTATTTATTTATTTGACACACAAAGAGAAAAATCACGAGTAGGCAGAGAGGCAGGCAGAGAGAGAGGGGGACTCGATCCCAGGACCCTGAGATCATGACATGAGCCAAAGGCAGAGGCTTAACCCACTGAGCCACCCAGGCACGGGGCTGTTCTTTTCCATCCAGCCTCTTAATCTCTCTTTCCTTTTCAAAACTGATTGCACTGACTCAGGGCTCAAGGGCCTGTGTGCTGTCAGGGCTGAAGGAGCCTTCTTTTCCAAACACATGACTGTCATCCTGTTGTTTTGCCCACACTTTTGAGTTCATAATATCTTCGTGTGCTCTTTGCAGCCTGCCAGATCTGTCCCAGAACTTGTGGTTCTCTGGTCTTCAAACCAGGAGCATCACCTCACGTAGGAATCTGTCCGAAATGCCCATCCTTGGGTCTCACCCAGAACTACCAGATCAGAAGCCTCAGTTGGGGCCCAGCAAGCTGGGTTTTAACACATTCAACAGCTACTAAAAATTAACAACCATCTTAACCCTAACACTTAACTTTCTGGTTAAGTTGAAATATGAGGATTGAACACATTTCTTTCCAAGTCTATTTTTACTCTTTACTTATTGATTGCATTCACATCCTCCCCAAAAAAGAAAGCCAAAGGCTTAGAATAAAATGACAACATTGATGATAATAAGAAATGACATGTCCTGGAGATTACTCTGGGTAAAATACTATGCTGAGTGTCTCCTGTGCGTAATGTCATTTAATCTTTATAAAAAACCAGATGAAATATTTATTATCTTCATTTGCATCTGGGGAAACAAAACCTCTGCTAGGTTAATTCAATTGCCTCAGATCAGATTTAGAGGAGAAAGGAGGTTGGTTTGGCGGGCTTTTTTTGGTGAACTTGGTAATCATGCCTTGCATTTATTTTAGGAACACAGTTTCCAAGGAGTTATTTAGAAAGCATACTTCCTAAGAGTTGGGTCTCACTCAGCAGAATAGGACTAAGTGATTCTGTTAGCAAGGCAGTCCCTGGGCCCATCCTCAATGCTAAACACTCATTTCGGTGAACTGCCATCAGCAGGATGACGGGCCCAGTGTTAGAGGTCTGACCTCTGGAAGCCTGTGCTGGCAAGAGAAGTTATGTGCACTGCCATTGAGGGAAGCTTATACCTGTGCGGCTTCCTTCTGAGACATGTAATAAGATGCTAAGGCCCAAATTGATGTCAACTTATCCTCATGGAAAAACCAAGTTCTTCCCACTGACCTTATATTGTGTTTCACATAGGGGGAGGGTGGCTCTTTGACTTCTTTAGAGAAAAAGACTTGCTGATAACAGAACTTAAATTTAACAAATTTGTAGTTTCTTCTGAGGTTAAACTTTACCTGCCATTTTCTTACTGCTCACTCTTCACGTTCTATAGCTGTATGAGCACGTTAGGTCAGTGATGCCTCCTAAGACTCTGCCAGATAAACACTAGTATCTCCATGTCACACATGAAGAAAAGAGCACCCAGAGAAGTTAGCAACATGCCCTTGACCACACAGGTGGTAAGTGCTAATGTCTGATCTAATACCAGCCCACTCTCTGCCCCATACCAGCAATTCCTAAAGCATGTTCTGAGGTCATATGGCTGCAAATCGACCCCCAAACATAATTCCTTTCTTCCCTTCTTGTGGGCAAATGAGTGACTCATTGTGACAATTCTTCAGACTTAGATTTCTACTTCAAACTAAAGCTACTTACTAGTCACCTATTAAGGGAATTACTGAGGGTTACCAGACTCTGGTGTTCATAAACATTCCATTTGTAAACTAGCATGTCATTTGCTGTGTGCTGCCAGACCCTACATCTTGGCCCTTCCTTGCTCTGCTCTGGTCGCCGGGGGCTGACTCCCATGGGCTGCATTACCCAGGCTCCCTTCCAAGCTTGGCCAGTGGCAGACCCTGGAGGGAGACGGGAGGGCAGGAGGGAAAGAGAAGACACAGTACTGAATATTTCCCCCATCCCTCTCTCAGACAGCATCTCCTCTGTGGCCACAGCTTCTAGTTCCAAGACTCTACTCCTGACAATGCCACCTTGTCCCTTTGGCCCTGGGATGGCAGCAGCTTGTTCCCTGTTGTTTGTCTCTAGAAATCCTCACTGTCGCCTGTTGAGAACCTCAGCACTCCCCTCATCTCTAACCGATTTCTTATCTTACAGTCCCTCTGTTTAAAAGGCCTGGAATCTGAGGCTCCTGGGTGGCTCAGTGGGTAAAGCCTCTGCCTTCGGCTTAGGTCATGATCTCAGGGTCCTGGGATCGAGCCCCACATCAAGCCCCACATCGGGCTCTCTGCTCAGCAGGGAGCCTGCTTCCCCCCACCCCGCCCCACCTGCTGCTCTGCCTGCTTGAGATATTTCTCTGTGTGTCAAATGAATAAATAAAATCATTAAAAAAAAAAAAGAAAGAAAGAAAGGCTTGGAATCCTTCCCTACTACTGCTGCTCAGTAAGTTATTAGTGCTTGCTACATCTTGTCATTCTGTATTCTACACAAACTGAAGCAGAGTCATAGATGTGTTTACAGTTTTTAGGGGAGGACGCTTCATTATCCCTGTGTCATTGAAACTATCTTCAGTTGGTCATGGGTTTTAATTGCTGCTGTTCTTAATTTTTACCAACAATGTAATGTTTGTTTAAGTTCATCATGATCAATTTATTTGGTTGTAGGTTGTTTGGAAAACCTTGCTGTGTATAATGATTTGCATTTGTATCAACGGTGTTTTCAGCATTTTGTTTTCTTATAAGGAAGCACCTGAAATTTGGGGATATCATTTAAATTATTCTGTTCTTCTTCAAAATTTTTTTTTTTTTTAATTCGCCCAGCTCAGCTCTTTGTCCTTGAAAAGTGGGAAGGAGTGAGGCATCTCAGCTGCTCTATCTCCTGTTCTATCTAAATGGATTGTGGCCAGAATTGAAAAGAAAAACAGAAAATCAAGTGGTCTCAGAAAACACTCGGCTAATTTTTGCTCAGCAAGTGCTTATCGAGCTTTGATGAGCTCCGTAATCCCTTGGGAATTTTGCTAAAATGCTGTCCTGATTGAGCAAGTCTCCAGTGAGGGTGGAGGTCTGGGACTGTGCATTTCTGGTAAGCCTTCCATTAAGAAGGCACCCAAGGACCATACCAGCAGTAGAGAATACAGGACCTCAGTTCTGTCCAGCGTGAGCGCAGTTCTGTTCAGTGTGAGCTCAGTTCATGTGGTGCCCTGCCGTGCTGGAGCTCAGGGTTCAGGGAGGACATGCCTCATCTCCAGCAGCCAGAATCATCCGAGCAGGTTTTAGGAAGGCACTTCTATATCTGTTGCCATTATATTGTTTTAGTCCAATGACGCAAAATCAGACTGGCATTCTTGGGCAAAGCTTCATGTGATTGTCATTTCAGTGCTGTTCTTGTGTTGAGTTACAATTCCAGTCTCCTGATGAGAATTTCTCATGTTTACAAATTTATTCATGTCACAGGAAGAAGATTCGACAGCTGCTCCCACCGTGAATGCCTTAAAGTGTTAGCATTTCCAACGGGATAAGTAGGGTGTTCTTGAGGAAAACAGTACGATGCTTTTAGATTTTCCTCTCATTCCTTGATTTATGGGGTTTTGATTAGCTTGGGAATTGAAGAAGAAGCCCTAATTTGCCATTAGAACATGAATTGGGATGTCTGGAAGGAAAACCATCAGATCAGACATCAAGGCACTGACCCAAGAATAGGGTCTGTAGTCTGTTCCCAGATTTGCTTAGTTCGGTGATGTATCAGCAAATTGCTTAACTTGTTTCCATTTTCCTCAGGAAGATGGCGATGAAGGTTTATACCTCTGATACATCAGTTATTGGCTTAATGCCACCTGTGGACCAAGACTTGCCAAATCTATTTCTAGTCCAGATTTCTGCTGTCACCAGGGGTTGTGATGGGCACCCCAAATCAGGTATCCTCGCTGAACATACACCTTCCCTCCAAACCTGATTCTCTTCTTATATTCCTTATGCTGGTTAGTTGTATGACCATTAGACCCTCCTCATCCAAGCTGGGAGCCATCATTCCCTGTTAAACTGGGAGCTCCTTGAAGCAGTATAATTAGGCTTACTAACCTTTATAACCTCAGTACACTGCACTGGCCTCAGCACAGCAAGATGCTCAAAAAAATGCCTGAGTTGAACTAAACTTTGTAAAGACGGATGGTCCTCACAACTCTGAAAATTATTTCTGAGGATTGTAAAGAATTACCATTGTGAAGAATTGTAAACCCCCCTCATCTGTCCCCTCCAAAGGCGAATGTTGCTTCTTTATTGATTATCTCTGCTGACAGGTTATAGTGAATTGCCATGAAGCTAAAATCCATATGAGCAAAGCTTGGTACTTTTTAAATTCTTTTTTATATTCTGTGATCTCTGTGTATCTGTATATTTTGAGTTTCTTTCTTAACATGATTCTTGTAGCCTATATCTCCCCTCGGATGCATTCCTACTAGGTGCCAGCATTGTAACAGGTGCCTTTGGATGTTGTCTTTAATTTCACAACCTGTGAGATAGATTTTGTAAACGCCGTTTTAAAATGAGGACACTGGGGTTCAAAGAGAGTAATTGCTGACTTTCCCAATACATCCAGAAGTGGGTACATAGGAGTGCCAACCCTCTCTTCCTGTGGTCTTAGGCCTTCTTATTATACTATAGGGAATATGGATTCTCTTCCTTTTACTTGGAAAACTCCAGAAAGATGTAGTACCATTCATTTCTGTTTGTAAAATAGTGTATGTTTATACAACTTGAGAAATTAAAATTACCCATAATATCACTGTTCAGAGACATCAACAGTTATATTTTATATATCTTCTTCGAGGTTTCTTTCCTATTTGTAATTATATTTTATTTTTTTATTTTTCAAAAATATTAAACATGCCTTATTTATTTATTTATTTATTTATTTATTAAGATTTTATTTATTTATTTGACAGACAGAGATCACAGGTAGGTGGAGAGGCAGGCAGAGAGAGAGAGAGAGGTAGGGAAGCAGGATCCCTGCTAGGCAGAGAGCCGGATGCGGCTCAATCCCAGGACCCTGGGATCACGACCTGAGCCAAAGGCAGAGGCTTTAACCCACTGAGCCACCCAGGTGCCCCTGCCTCATTTATTTATTTATTTATTTATTTTTCAGATTTTTTAAAGATATTTTGTTTATCCATTTGACAGAGATTACAAGTATGCAGAGAGGCAGGCAGAGAGAGAGGAGGAAGCAGGCTCCCCGCAGCACAAAGAGCCCAATGTGGGGCTCGATCCCAGGACACTAGGATCATGACCCAAGCCGAAAGCAGAGGTTTTAACCCACTGAGCCACCCAGGCGCCCCCATAAGGTCAGATTTAGAAGAAACATTATTTTCCAAATTGTCCCAATTTCGCTTCTTACCACCATTATGCGAGAGGGCCAAGGACTCCATGCTTTTGTTTTTGTTCTTTTGCTAACACTTGTATTATCCATAGTCTTTCATTTTAGCCACTATGGTGGAAGTATAATGGTATCACATTGTAGTTTTAATTTGCAATTCTTGATGATTTATAAAGTTGAGCAAGCTGTCGTGGTTTATTGCTCATTTGGATGCTTTTTTTTTTTAATAAACATATAATAAATTTTTATCCCCAGGGGTACAGGTCTGTGACTCGCCAGGTTTACACACTTCACAGCACTCACCATAGCACATACCCTCCCCAATGTCCATAACCCCAACCCCCAAACCCCCTCCCCCCATCAACCCTCAGTTTGTTTTGTGAGATTGAGTCACTTATGGTTTGTCTCTCTCCCAATCCCATCTTGTTTCATTTACTCTTCTCCTACCCCCTTAACCCCCCATGTTGCATCTCCTCTCCCTCATATCAGGGAGATCATATGATAGTTGTCTTTCTTTGATTGACTTATTTCGCTAAGCATGATACCCTCTAGTTTCATCCACGTCGTCGCAAAAGGCAAGATTTCATTTCTTTTGATGGCTGCATAGTATTCCATTGTGTATATATACCACCTCTTCTTTATCCATTCATCTGTTGAAGGACATCTAGGTTCTTTCCATAGTTTGGCTATTGTAGACATTGGTGCTATAAACATTCGGGTGCACTTGCCCCTTCGGATCACTACGTTTGTATCTTTAGGGTAAATACCCAGCAGTGCAATTGCTGGGTCATAGGGTAGTTCTATTTTCAACATTTTGAGGAACCTCCATGCTGTTTTCCAGAGTGGCTGCACCAGCTTGCATTCCCACCAACAGTGTAGGAGGGTTCCCCTTTCTC
>NW_019154150.1:13046650-13068784 GCF_002288905.1 Enhydra lutris kenyoni
GAATGTTCCATGTGCACTAGAGAAGAATGTGTATTCTGTTGCTTTGGGATGAAATGTTCTGAACATATCTGTGATGTCCATCTGGTCCAGTGTGTCATTTAAGGCCTTTATTTCCTTGTTGATCTTTTGCTTGGATGATCTGTCCATTTCAGTGAGGGGAGTGTTAAAGTCCCCTACTATTATTGTATTATTGTTGATGCGTTTCTTTGATTTTGTTATTAATTGGTTTATATAGTTGGCTGCTCCCATGTTAGGGGCATAGATATTTAAAATTGTTAGATCTTCTTGTTGGACAGATCCTTTGAGTATGATATAGTGTCCTTCCTCATCTCTTATTATAGTCTTTGGCTTAAAATCTAATTGATCTGATATAAGGATTGCCAGTCCTGCTTTCTTCTGATGTCCATTAGCATGGTAAATTCTTTTCCACCCCTCACTTTAAATCTGGAGGTGTCTTCAGGTTTAAGATGAGTTTCTTGTAGGCAACATATAGATGGGTTTTGTTTTTTTATCCATTCTGATACCCTGTGTCTTTTGATTGGGGCATTTAGCCCATTAACATTCAGGGTAAGTATTGAGAGATATGAATTTAGTGCCATTGTATTGCCTGTAAGGTGACTGTTATTGTATATTGTCTCTGTTCCTTTCTGATCTACTACTTTTAGGGTCTCTCTTTGCTTAGAGGACCCCTTTCAATATTTCCTGTAGAGCTGGTTTGGTGTTTGCAAATTCTTTCAGTTTTTGTTTGTCCTGGAAGCTTTTAATCTCTCCTTCTATTTTCAATGATAGCCTAGCTGGATATAGTATTCTTGGCTGCATGTTTTTCTCGTTTAGCACTCTGGATATATCATGCCAGCTCTTTCTGGCCTGCCAGGTCTCTGTGGATAAGTCTGCTGCCAATCTAATGTTCTTACCATTGTACGTTATAGACTTCTTTTCCCGGGCTGCTTTCAGGATCTTCTCTTTGTCACTAAGACTTGTAAATTTTACTATTAGGTGACGGGGTGTGGACCTATTCTTATTGATTTTGAGGGGGGTTCTCTGAACCTCCTGGATTTTGATGCTTGTTCCCTTTGCCATATTGGGGAAATTCTCTCCAATAATTCTCTCCAATATACCTTCTGCTCCCCTCTCTGTTTCCTCTTCTTCTGGAATCCCAATTATTCTAATGTTGTTTCGTCTTATGGTGTCACTTATCTCTCGAATTCTCCCCTTGTGGTCCAGTAGCTGTTTGTCCCTCGTTTGCTCAGCTTCTTTATTCTCTGTCATTTGGTCTTCTATATCGCTAATTCTTTCTTCTGCCTCATTTATCCTAGCAGTGAGAGCCTCCATTTTTTATTGCACCTCATTAATAGCTTTTTTGATTTCAACTTGGTTAGATTTTAGTTCTTTTATTTCTCCAGAAAGGGCTTTTATATCTCCCGAGAGGGTTTCTCTAATATCTTCCATGCCTTTTTCGAGCCCGGCTAGAACCTTGAGAATCGTCATTCTGAACTCTAGATCTGACATATTACCAATGTCTGTATTGATTAGGTCCCTAGCCTTCGGTACTGCCTCTTGTTCTTTTTTTTGTGGTGAATTTTTCCACCTTGCCATTTTGTCCAGATAAGAGTATATGAAGGAGCAAGTAAAATACTAAAAGGGTGGCAACAACCCCAGGAAAATATGCTTTAAACAAATCAGAGGAGATCCCAAATCATGAGGGGGGAGAAAGGGGATAAAAAGAGGTTCAGGAAGAAAAAGAAAAAAAAAAGAAAGAAAAGAAACAATTTAAAAAAGAAAACGAATAACGAAAAAATATATAAAAGAAAAAAAATGTATATATATGAGATAAACTAGTTAAAAAACGTTAAAAAAGAAAAGCATAAAAGTTAAAAAATTTTAGCAGAAGAAGAGAAAAAAAATTGAAAAGGAAAAAAAAATTAAATTAACTGCAAGGCTAAAGAATCATGGGGAGAAAGCCATGAGTTCCGTGCTTTGCTTTCTCCTCCTCTGGAATTCTGCTGCTCTCCTTGGTATTGAAACTGCACTCCTTGGTAGGTGAACTTGGTCTTGGCTGGATTTCTTGTTGATCTTCTGGGGGAGGGGCCTGCTGTAGTGATTCTCAAGTGTCTTTGCCCCAGGCGGAATTGTACCGCCCTTACCAGGGGCCAGGCTGAGTAATCCATTCGGGTTTGCTTTCGGGAGCTTTTGTTCCCTGAGCGCTTTCCGTAGAATTCCGGAGGGTGGGAATGAAAATGGCAGCCTCCCAGTCTCCGGCCTTGAGGAGCCGAGAGCCCGGGGCCCCACACCTCGTGCACCCTCAGAGAACAGCGTCCAATTACTCCCGTCACCCTGGCCTCCGGCCGCGCTCCGAGCTGACCGAGCCTGCGACCGGTTCAAGGTAACCCCGAGCTTAGAGCTTACTCCTCGGCTCTGTCTCTGTAGCTGGCTTCCTCGTTCTAATACCTGTAAGCTCTGCGACACTCAGACACCCCCGATCCTTCTGTGACCCTGCGGGACCTGAGGCCACACTGACCCCGCGTGGGCTTCAACCCAGTTAAGCCTCTGGAGCCATGTCCCTCAGCGGAACAGACTTTTAAAAGTCCTGATTTTGTGCTCCGTTGCTCCGTTGCTTGCCCGGAGCCGGCCCCTCCTCCCGAGGTCTATCTTCCCGTCACTTTGGATTCACTTCTCGCCAGTCCTACCTTTCAGAAAGTGGTTGATTTTCTGTTTCTAGAGTTGCTGTTCTTCTTCTCTTCAATCTCCCGTTGGATTTGTAGGTGTTTGCAATCTTTAGATAAGCTATCTAGCTGATCTCCCGCTACCTGAAGTAGTCTCAGCCTGCTACTTCTCCGCCATCTTGACTCCTCCCCTCATTTATTTTTTATTTTAAAATTCTTTAAATGATAATTGACTAAAAACAAAAATAATAAAATGTATTGTGGGGTTTGTAATATATGTAGAAATAAGAAGTTTTTAAATTTAACTTAATCATGCATTTTCCTCATCTCTGATAGGACAAGTTTCCCCCTCCCCCATATTTTTTTCTTTCTTAAAGCTTCTCTTAGCTAGAAAAATATCCCTAATTTTCTTAAAATGAGAACCTCTCTTAATCTTCTACTTTGTGAGAAAGGCCTGTTCTGAATTTCCAGACACAGAAGCAAGAGTTCTCTCCATGCAGTAAAGGTTCCATTTGAAGAAGCCAGGATTGAGGAGCCTCTCAATAAATGATGGCAAAATCCATTTAAACGGGGCTTGTATCATTTTTAAGAGGCCAGTCTCTCTAATGGTTATGGAATCATCAGTTTTCATCCTGATGCCTTCCTTGAGAGGGAATTAGTGAAAACATCATGACACCAGGTAATGAGACAAGGTAGAGAGATGGAGAGGAAAGCCTTCTAAAGAATTTAGAAAATATTTTGTTGATTCTCTGTAGGTACAGGAAAGGGGCTCCATCTTTTGTTTTGGTTGGAATTTAGCTGCAAAAGAGAACTTGACCCCAAGTGGGTGCCCAGTTGCCATTCAAGAAGTTCCCACTCCTTCTCCTCTTTCTTGTCTCTGCTCAAGACACCTTACCAGAGAGGCCTTCCCTGACCAACCTACATAAAATAGCTCTCCTTCCCCCTTCCAGCACCTTCTTGTTGTCTTGACAGGTGTATGAGCTCTTGGAAGACAAGTCTGGGCATACGTCAATGCCATATGTTTATTTATATCATGAAGCAGTTTGTCATTCTCAGTCTTGTTTTCTGCCTCATCATCATTTCTGCTTAACAGCGCTTATTACTAGGGAGCGAAGTGGGAAGGGAGGGCAGGGGTGCCAGAGGGAAGGCTTATCAGAATCTCCAAGAGGAGGTACATCTAGGGGAACCTTCCTACCAAAAGATGGTGCCTTTGCCCCCATCAGTGCACATGCCTCACCCTGGAAATCAGTCGTTGGCAGCATTTAGTGAGGACAGACTTGTAGAGGCTATGCACCAAAGATATGTGCCCTCACATTCAGATTCAGCTGGCATCCCCAGTGGGCACCAAGGGTCTGGCCTTCCTCCAGACACCCTGGGCTGAGTTATTGAATTCTTCCTGCAGCCTTGTGGAGCACCAGTTATTATTGCATTTTACAGGGGAGGAAGTGGTTCCAAGGACCAAAACTCATCAATTCTAACTATGTTGTATTGTGAATTTTGAAAGTTTGCTGTTGCCTTTTTAAAAATCTCTAGTATTTTAAGACATTTTCATACTTAAGTTGGTGAAACTACAGAGAGCTTAGAATCATTGTGGGAACAATCTTTGGGGTTGCTTGGGATCATTGGCAGAGAAGTCAAGCAGGGTCCCTCCGGACAGTTCCAGAAGCTCTTGGCAAGTGTTGTCACCAGGAGGGTGGAGCCGTCCCCTTCCTACGCCCCCTCTCCTCTGTGTGTACTACAGCTGCGAGGCACCAGTTTGGACATCATTGAAGAAGATGCCTGAGACATAAAGCAGGTCGGTTTCTATTTCTCACATCTCTGTGGAAAATCCAGAACCCAAAGCTTGTGTCCAGCCATTCCTGAGATGCCTTTGGCTTGGCTTTTGATCCCATCTCATGACACAGCTGCCACTCTTTGAAGACATTAGTCTGGCAGCACGGAGGGGTAGTGGCCTCATCTGTTGGTCACCGCCTACATACTTAGCACAGTGCCTGCCACATTGGACACTCAATAAATAGTGCAGGAATGAAAGTATGAATGAGTGGGCAAAGGAAGGAATCAACACACACATGCAGGAGTCCACTCTGCCTTCCACTCCAGCAGGATGTGGACACAAGTCTCCTTCCTTGCCATTGCCCTTGCCTAAAGTCATGTCTGTTTAAGAAGAGGCTGACCTCAGGTGGGCCAGAGACCCTGAAAGTGCACTTACCCAGTCCACCCTGGTGCCGGCATCCTCACACACTTCTCCCCACACCTCTGCCCCACGAACCTCATGCATCTGTGAGTGTCCTCTGAGCCATACATTTTAAAATAAGTGAAATAAAAATGCTAATATCAAATGAAGGTCATCATAACTGAGCCTTCCCTGGGGTTTCCAGAAAAGCTCTCCACATTAACTCTAAGTCAAAACGTAGTCTAGAACACATCACTTTTTAAAGGAAAAGCTGTCTGCTCTCCAAATAGGGCTATGGCTTTGTAAGTCATTCTCCAAGGCTTCAGTCCAACCTCCCACCTCCCAGAAGCCCAGGACAGTGCTCTGGTTCCATTCCAAAACTTGAGAACAAGCTGAGGCTTTCCATTGTAGAGGTCATTAACATGCTTCTGAATGCCAAGAGTTTTTGTGTAACCCTGGAGTAGACAGCTCCCCCTATTATATACTTGAAGTATGAAGATTCTTGGTTGCAAATAATAGAGACCCAATTCGAAGTTTAAAAGAGGGAATACATTGGTTCATGTAATGGACAAGTCCAGGGGTTAACCTTGGGCTTGAGTAGATCCAAGTATTTGAAGTATAGCAGCAGAATCCTGTCTCTTCCCACTGTCAGATCTGCTCTGTCCAGAATACCACAAATATCCCCCCCACCAGGTGATGGCAGGGTGGCACCAGCAGCTCCAGACTTTCATTCTGCCATGGAGTCAGCCCAGCAGAAGGGCAGCACGTTCTTCCAAGAACAACAGTAAAAACCTCCATCTTGACCTTGATTGGCAGGTCTGTGTCATGTGACCACTCACATGCTGACAGGGGAGTGGAGCCAGCTTTTCTGGAACAACATAGGCTGTACTGAGAAGGATGGGTGAGTGTCCCAAAAGGAAAGGAGCTGTCCTTTTGACCAAAGAATGAGGGGAATGTGTACCCCAATGTTCATAACAACAATGTCCACAATAGCCAAACTGTGGAAAGAGCCAAGATGCTCTTCAACAGACAAATGGATAAAGAAGATGTGGTCCATACATACAATGGAATATTACTCAGCCATCAGAAAGGATGAATACTCAACTTTTGGGTCAACATGGATGGAACTGGAGGACATTATTCTGAGTGAAATAAGTCAAACAGAGAAAGTCAATTATCATATGGTTCCACTTACTTGTGGAGCACAAGGAATAGCATGGGGAACATTAGGAGAAGGAAGGGAAAAGTGAAGGTGGGGGGAATCGGAGGGGGAGACAAAGCATGAGAGAGTGTGGACTCTGAGAAACAAACTGAGGGTTTTAGAAGGGAGGAGGATAGGGGGATGTATTAGTCCAGTGATGGGTATTAAGGAGGGCACATATTGCACGGGGCACTGGGTGTTGTACATAACAATGAATCATGGGACACTGCATCACAAACTAACGATACACTGTATGGTGACTAACATGACACAATTAAAAAAGAAAAAAAAGACTGAGGGGCACAGTCATGACTATCCCCAACCAGGACAATTATGAACCCTCAGCTACAGAGCTAAGATACCTGCATGTCCTTCCTGGAGGTCAGTGGCTCAGGGAGCAGGGCAGCATGCAGAGGATACAACCTGGAGAACAATTCTTTTCTAGAGTTGCATTTCTTCTGTGCTTTTAAAGCTATCAAATAAATCATATGCCCAGATGTTATGATTTCCAAGGACAAAGTCTTCTGTATTTTTTTCTGCTATATTATTTTACATTCTGAAAATAGCTTTATGGGTTTTTGATAAAAATGACAGATACTAAAAAAAAAATGACAGATATTCTTTGTAGTAAATTAAAATGCTGTAGGAGAATACACTGAAGAGAGCCAGTCTCTCCACTGAGCCTGTGACTCACATATGTGCATGGTTGAATTTTGAATCCCTGCTCGGGTACTTTGCTCCTTTGAGCAAGATAGTCAATCTCACTACATTTCAACTTACCATCTCTCCAAATGAGGCTCACCCTTGTGGAATTGTTATAAGAAATCACTGAGCCCTTACATTGTGACAGACAACTTATTGCTTATGTTACATCGTTTATCCTCAAACAGCCTTAGGAGGCGGTTACTGTCATCCCCATCTTATAGAGGAAGAAACTGAGGCTTAGAGACAGGAATTTGCTCAAAACCACACAGGTAGTAAATGCCTGGGCCAGTCTGCACCTGCCCCAGCACTCATGGTCTTACTCCTTGTGCTATGCTCTATGAATTAAACAAAATGATTTGAGGAAAGCTTTTGGCAGAATGCCTAAGACAGAGAAAGCACTCACATAATTGCGTCCATTTGTATTAATAGCAATGATACGGGTGATATAGTGCAGTTTTACATAAAAGGGATGATACATTCAGTATCAATAAGCGTCTAAATGCCATCGTGTAGACCAAACCTGAGTAGACGAGTTGATGCTTGCCTTCTGCCCTTTTGCCTTCCTTCCCGTGCTGCACGTAGGGACCATACGTGGGCTTTGCTATGGAGCAGCTACTCCTCTGGGGCTTTTTTTTTCAATGTGGAGCCACCTTGAGGGTTTTAGAATCTCACACCCAGGTGAGGAGCAAGCTTTCTGGTATAAGCTTTCTGAAAGATTGACATCTTTGAGCTCAGTGATTCTGCTTCTAGAATCCATTAGTGCAGTCATATTTAGTTGCCAATATGTGCATTATAAAATTGGTTTTTTTTTTAAAGATTTTATTTATTTGACAGAGAGAGAGAGAGATCACAAGTACGCAGAGAGAAGAGAGGGGGAAGCAGGCTCCCCGCTGAGCAGAGACCCTGATGCGGGGCTTGATCTCCGGACTCTGAAATCATGACCTGAGCTGATGGCAGAGGCTTAACCCACTGAGCCACCCAGGAGCCCCTATAGAATTGTTTTTAATAGAAAATGAAATGGGGGGGGCACCTGGGTGGCTCAGTGGGTTAAGCCTCTGCCTTCAGCTCAGGTCATGATCTCAGGGTCCTGGGATCGAGTCCCACATCTGGCTCTCTGCTCAGCAGTGAGCCTGCTTCCTCCTCTCTCTGCCTGCCTCTCTGCCTACTTGTGATCTCTCTCTCTCTCTCTCTGTCAAATAAATTTAGAAAAAAAAAAAAGAAATGGGAAAAATTCAGTGTCCAAAGATAGAAGATCAGTTACATAAAGCAGGCTGCATCTATACTGTGGAGAACCGGGGGCTGCTAAAGATGCTGCGGGGAAGACTATGAAAGGACATTAAATTCAATCAGGAAGAGTAACTGAAAAAGAATAGGTTTAAAACAATGTAACTCCATCACTAACCAGATTTTATTGAGTGTCTACTGTGTGCCCTACATTGGGTTTATGCACTTAGATACAGGAGTGTGGACAAAAACCCTGTTTTCCATGAGATAATTATGTTCTATTGGAAAGGAGAAATAGATAATAACAATTTAACATCGGTCACCAATGTGGCTAATTCAGTTAAGCATCTGTCTGCCTTCAGCTCAGGTCATGACCCCAGGGTCCTAGGATCGAGTCCCACGTTGGGCTGGCTCTCTGCTCAGTGGGGAGCCTGCTTCTCCCTCTTCCTCTGCCCCACCCCCCTGCTCATGCACACTCCCTCTCTCAAATAAATAAAATATTTTTAAAAATTTAAAAATAAAGGGTCTATCCATCAAGAAGTATTACAATTACAATTGTAAATATTTATTCCCCCAACTTCGGAGCCCCCAAATATATAAATCAATAACAAAAATAAAGAAACTCATTGATAATAATACAGTAATAGTTGATGTTGAAACCCCACTTATAGCAATGGACAAATTATCTAAACAGAAAATCAATAAGGAAACAATGACTTTGAATGATACCCTGGATCAGATGGACTTAACAGATATATTCAGAACATTTCATCCTAAAGCAGTAGAATACACATTCTTTTCAAGTGCACATGGAACATTCTCCAGAACAGATCACATACTGGGTCACAAGTCAGGCTTCAACAGGTGCAAAAAGTTTGAGACTGTACCATGCATATTTTCAGACCACAATGCTATGAAACTTAAAGTCAATTACAAGAAAAAATTAGGAAAGACCTCAAATACATGGAGGTTAAAGAACATCCTACTAAAGAATAAATGCATTGACCAGGAAATTAAAGAAGAAATTAAGAAGTACATGGAAGGAAATGAAAATGAAAACACAGCAGTCCAATACTTTTGGGATGCAACAAAGGCAGTCCTAGGTAGGAAGTATATTGGAATATAGGCCTACCTCAAGAAGCAAGGAAAGTCTCAAATATGCAACTTAACCTTACACTTAAGGGAGCTAGAAAAAGAACAGCATATACATCCAGCAGAAGGAAAATAATAAAGATCAGAGAAGAAATAAACAATATAGAAACAAAAAACCAGTAGAACAGATCAATGGAGCTAAGAGCTGGTTCCTTGAAAGAATTAATAAGATTGATCAATCCCTAGCCAGACTTATAAAAAAAAAAAGAGAAAGGTACCAAATAAAATCAGGAATGGAAGCGGAGAGATCACAACCAATACCACAGAAATACAAATAATTATAAGAGAATATTATGAAAAATTATATGCCAGCAAACTGGGCAATCTGGAAGAAATGGACAAATTCCTAGAAACATGCAAACTACCAAAACTGAAACAGGAAGAAATAGAAAATTTGAACAGACTCCTAATCAGCAAAGAAATTCAATCAGTAATGAAAAATCTCTCAACAAACAAAAGTCCAGGGTCATTGGCTTCCCAGGGGAATTCTACGAAACATTTAAAGAAGAATTAATACCTATCCTTCTCAAACTGTTCCAGAAAATAGAAATGGAAGGAAAACTTCCAAACTTCTTGTATGAGGCCAGAATTACCTTGACAAATACCCCACCAAAAAGAAGAATTACAGGCCAATATCCCTGATGAACATGGATACAAAAATTCTCAACAACATACTTGTAAATCAATCCAACGGTACTTTTAAAAAATTATTCATCACCATCAAGTGGGATTTATTCCAAGGCTGCAGGGGTGGTTCAATATTTGCAAATCAATCAATGTGAAACACTACATTAATAAAAGAAAGAATAAGAACCACATGATCCTCTCAATAGATGCAGTAAAAACACTTGACAAAATACAGCATCCATTCTTGATTTAAAACCTTCAATAAAGTAGAGTTAAGTGGAACACACCTCAACATCATAAAGGCCATATTCAAAAGATCCACAGCTAATATTATCCTCAGTGGGGAAAAACTGAGAACTTTTCCTCTACCATCAGGAACAAGACAGGGATGTTCACTCTCACTATTTCTATTTAACATACTACTGGAAATTTTAGCCTCAGCAGTCAGGTAACAAGAAGAAATGCATCCAAATGAGCAAAGAAAAATTCTAACTTTCACTATTTGCAGACGACATGATACTGTATAAAGAAAACCCAAACAATGCCACCAAAAAATTGCTAGAACTAATAAAGGAATTCATCAAAATTGCAGGATACAAGATCAACATACAGAAATCTGTTGCATTTCTATACAGCAATAATGAAGAAGAAGAAAAATCAAGGAGTTATCCCATGTACAATTGCACCAAAAACAGTAAGATACCTAGGAATAAACCTAACTAAAGAGGTAAAAGATCTATAGTCTGAAAACTATAGAACACTTACGAAAAAACATTGATGAGGACACAAAGAAATGGGAAAACATTCATGATCGTGGACTGGAAGAACAGACATTATTAAAATGGCTATGCTACCCAAATCATCTGCACACTTAATTCAATCCCTATCAAAATACCACCAGGATTTTTCACAGAACTAAGACAAACAATCCTAAAAGACCCCAAATAGCCAAAGCAATCATGAAAACAGAAAAGCAAAGCTGGAGACATCACAATTCTAGACTTGAAGCTGTATTACAAAGCTGTAATCATCAAGACAGTATGATACTGGCACAAAAATAGGTAAATAGATCAGTAGAACAGAATAGAGAACCCAGAAATGGACCCTCAGCTCTATGGTCAACTAATCTTTGACAAAGCAGGAAAGAATGTCCAATAGAAAAAAGACAGTCTCTTTAATAAACGGTGTCAGGAAAACTGGACAGCAACATGCAGAAGAATGAAACTGGACTACTTTCTTACACCATACACAAAAATAAATTCAAAATGGATGAAAGACATACATGTGAGCAGGAAACCATGAAAATCCTAGAGGAGAACATAGGCAACAACTTTCTTGACCTCAGCCACAGCAACTTCTTACTAGACACGTCACTGTAGGCAAGGGAAATAAAAATGAACTCTTGGGACTTCATCAAGATCAAAACCTTCTGCGGAGCAAAGGAAATAATCAACAAAACTAAAAGGCAGCCTACAGAATGGGAGAAGATATTTGCAAATGACATATCTGATAAAGGGCTAATATCCAAAATCTGTAAGGAACTTATCAAACTCAACGCTCAGATAATCCAGTTAAGAAATGGGCAGAATCGTCTACGGCCATACCACCTTGAACGCGCCCAATCTCGTCTGATCTCGGAAGCTAAGCAGGGTCGGGCCTGGTTAGTACTTGGATGGGAGAAATGGGCAGAATCTCCCTGATGGCTAATAATGATGAATATTTTTCTTGTGTGTGTTAGCCATTTGTATGTCTTCTTTGGAGAAGTGTCTGTTCATGTCTTCTGCCCATTTTTTTGATGCGATTATCTGTTTTGTGTGTGTGGAGTTTAAAGAGTTCTTTATAGATCTTGGTTATTAGCCCTTTGTCTGTAGTGTCATTTGCAAATATCTTCTCCCATTCCGTGGGTTGCCTCTTTGTTTTGTTGACTGTTTCCTTTGCTGTGCAGAAGCTTTTGATATTGATGAAGTCCCAAAAGTTCATTTTCGCTTTTGTTTCCTTTGCCTTTGGAGACATGTCTTGAAAGAGATTTCTGTGGCTGATGTCAAAGAGGTTACTGCCTATGTTCTGTTCTAGGATTTTGATAGATTCCTGCCTCATGTTGAGGTGAGATACCACCTTACACCAGTTAGAAGGGCCAAAATTAACAAGACAGTAAACAACAAGTGTTGGAGAGTATGTGGAGAAAGGGGAACCCTCTTACACTGTTGGTGGGAATGCAAGTTGGTGCAGGCACTTCGGAAAACAGTGTGGAGATTCCTTAAGAAATGAAAAATAGAGCTACCCTATGATCCTGCATTTGCACTACTGGGTATTTACCCCAAAGATACAGATGTAGTGAAAAGAAGAGCCATCTGTACCCCAATATTCATAGTAGCAATGGCCACAGTCGCCAAACTGTGGTAAGAGCCAAGAAGCCCTGCAACAGATAAATGGAGAAAGAAGATATGGTCCATATATACAGAGGAGTATTATGCCTCCATCAGAAAGGATGAATACCCAATTTTGTATCAACATGGATGGGACTGGAGGAGATTATTCTGAGTGAAATAAGTCAAGCAGAGAGTCAATTATCATATGGTTTCACTTACTTGTGGAACATAAGGAATAACACAGAGGGTATTGGGAGTTGGAGAGGAGAAGTGAGTTTGGGGAAATTGGAGGGGGAGATGAACCATGAGAGACTATGGACTCTGAGAAACAAACTGAGGGTTTTGGAAGGGTGGTGGGTTGAGGGTTGGGTGAGCCTGGTGGTGGGTATTAAGGAGGGCATGTATTGCATGGAGCACAGGGTGTGGTGCATAAACAATGAATCTTGGAACACTGAAAAAAAAAAAAATCTAAAAAAAAAAAAAAAAGAAGAAGAAATGGGCAGAAGACAATAATAGATGCTTTTCCAAAGAAGACATCCAGATGGCCAACTGACACATGAAAAGATGCTCTATATCACTCATCATCAGGGAAATATAAATCAAAACCCTGATGAGATATCACCTCACACCTGTCAGAATGGCTAAAATGAACAACACAAGAAACAGCAGGTGTTGGTGAGGATGTGGAGAAAGGGGAACCCTCTTACACTGTTGGAGGGAATGCAAGCTGGTGCAGTCACTCTGGAGAACAGTATGGAGATGACTCAAACAGTTATAAAATAGAACTACCCTACCACCCAGAAATTGCACTACTAGGTATTTATTCAAAGGATAAAAAAATACAAGTTCAAAAGGGTACATGCACCCTGATGTTTATAGCAGGCTTATCAACAATAGCCAAACTATGGACAGAGCCCAAATGTCCATCAATGATGAATGGATAAAGAAGATGTGATACACACACACACACACACACACACACACACACACACACACACGAAATGGAATACTACACAGCCATCAAATGAAAACTTGCCATTTGCAATGACGTGGATGGAGTTAGAGTGTGTTGTGCTAATTGAAATAAGTGAGTCAGAGAAAGACAAGTACCATATGATTTCACTCATGTGTAATTAGGAAACAAAACAAATGAACATATGGGAAGGGAGGAAAAAGGGGGGGGAGGCAAACCATAAGGACTCTTAATGACAGAGAACAAACAGGGTTGTTGGAGAGAGGTGGGTAGGGGATGGGCTAGATGGGTGGTCGCGGTATTAAGGTGGGCAGTTCTTGTGATGAGCACTGGGTGTTGTATGTAATTGATGAATCACTGAGTTCTACTCCCCAAATCAATATTACAGTGTATGCTAACAACTAGAATTTAAATAAAAATTTGGAGGGAAAAGTAAATAGCTGCAATCCATTCCAGAAAAGTCAATTAACCAATACACCAATATATTAACTTATAAATAACTATATACGATTATATATAATTACACATCAAGGGCAGAGTAGTACTCTGGAAAAGTGGAGAGAGAAAATGAAAGTGATAGAAGATGTGTTGGTGTGGTCTTGGTATTCATTTTTTTTAAAAGACTATTTATTTTAGAGAGACAGTGTGTGAGTGTGTGCAGTTCGGTGGGGGGGCAGTTAGAGGAGCAGTGGGAGAGCATGAGAGAGAATCTCAAGCAGGATCCCCAGTGAACACAGAGCCCTATCTCAGGACTCTGAGATCATGACCTGAGATGAAACCAAGAATCGGCTGATTTATTGACTGAGCCCCTCAGGCACCCCTGGTTGTGGTATTCTAGTGAAGGTGGTCAAGCAAGGCTCACAAGGGGTGACATTTGTGCGGGGACTTGAATGAAGTGACAAATGGAACTGTGAGCCATCTGCAAGATCAAAGCCTTTGTGATCCCATGTGTGTTAAAGGACCGTGTGTGTGTTGTTGTCCTGGAAGTCCCTCACATGCACTCAGGAGCAAGCCCATCCGCAACTTCTCCTCTTCAGTGAAGTCACAAACCTTCTAGGAGGCTTGCCCCTCCACTGCCACCATCACTGCTTCCTGGCCATTCTTGGCGGCAGCCCTGACCGCCCCACAGCCTTTGTCTGCTGAATTGCTCTATCAGAAGAGGGAGAGCATCCTCCGTCGTGAAAAACGTGCTCTCTCAGAGCAGGGCTGGCCCTGGAGCCCCTTCTGGGGCACCGATAGTCTTTATATCAACACTGGCTTCCCCGTGTGTGTATGCATGTACATGTGCACACTCACCACCAGTTGCTGGACTTCTCCCAATCTGCATAGGCTGATTAGGTCCTCAGGGATCCCCTTGAGAAGAAGCTGGAAGAGCACCATCTTTGTCTGTCCTCGCTGTGATAAAGAAATACCACAGACTGAGCAGCTTATGAACAACAGAAACTTATTTCTCACTATCCTGGAGGTTGGGAAGTCTCATATCAAGGCACCAGCAGTCTCAGTGTCTGGTGAAGAGCTGCTTCCTACTTCCTAGACGGCCATCTTCTCACTGTGTCCTCACATGGTAGAAGGGGTAAGGGAGTGTTCTATGGTCTCTTTTGTAAGGACACTATCTCATTCATGACACCTCCCCTCTCAGAGCCCCCACCTCCAAATAACATCACATTGGGGATTAGGTTTCAACATGACTTTTGTGGGAACACAAACATTTGGTTCATAATAAACATTCTTCAGATGTCAAGAACTTTTGGGTGATTTTTTAAAATCTTCTTTTATTTGTTTTTATTTTAGTGCTTTTATATTAATGCATAATACCTGGTTTTAAAAAAAAAATCAAACAATATAAAATGATAGTCAACTTAAAAAGTTGGGGCACCTGGGTAGTTCATTCAGTTAAGAGCCGATTCTCGAATTTGGGTCAGGTCATGATCTCAGGGACCTGGGATCAAGCCCCACATCAGGCTCCCTGCTCAGTGGGGAGTCTGCTTCTACCTCTGCTCCTCTCCCCACTCGTGTGTGTATGTGTGCTCTCTCTCTCTCAAATAAAATAGAACAAATCTTAAAAAAAATAAAAATAGTCTTATGCCCCCATCTGCATGCAAAATCCCAATGTCCCAAGCAAGCACCTGGAAAATTTCTTGGGGTTACTACTATAATTGTAACTCACGTGCTTATCTTACCATTTCTTGATTTGTCAACTCCAGACCTTCATAAGTAGCCTACTTCTTGCTACCTCTTTCCTTCCCCACAAAGTTTTATTAAAACCTTTTATTAAAACCGAATGACCTCTATCACTTTAAATAACACATTTAAGCCACTATTGTTGTCCGTATAGTTTAGAAGCCTACCTGGACTCCATCAGTGTAGGATGAGGAAATTAGCATGTGAATCATCTCTGTGCTGGGAACCATGGAATCCTCTTTCTGCATTCAGGCTTCTGCCACGCTAGCTGGTAACTTGATTTTGCTTTCAGCAAAAAGTGCAAACGTCTTGACAGTGAGGATCTTTCTTGCTTTCTTTGTCTGTAAATAGGGTGTGAAAAGTTAATGGCATTTTAATATTCTATATAAAATTATATTGTACCTATTATAATATAATTTAATATATATCATTTGCTATAGACCAGAGTCTTGCAGTGAAGTCCATAGAAAGAAGGAAATATAATCTTTGGCCGTGAACCTAGGCCACCTGAAGAAGAATGGGCCATTCACCTCCCTTCTGCTTCAGGAGTTGACAAGTTCTTAACAGTTTTTGTTTGCTTCTCATTGAGACCAACACTTTCCACAGCCACTTTTTAGTTGTGCTTTTCTTTTTCCTGGGGTTTCTAATTCTTTTTTCTTATTGACAAAAGAAGGCTGTGGTTCCTTCTTCACTGTCTGTCTTCATTCGTTGGGCTTCTTAATCCTGTGCTCATTGACTGTGTGCACCCCCTACCCCCTCCTTTCAGATCTGCTACACCCCTGACATCTGGGACTTCATCCATCGCACCCCTGGACTAACTCCCTCTTTCTGGAGTCCCATGATTTCCACTTTCTTGGATTTTTTTTTTTTTTGGCTCCCCTAAGTATACCTTAATAGTTTTTCCTCCTAGAAAGCACATCAATTTTCTGAGACCTTACATGTCTGAAAGTATTTTTATTTGGCCCTTATCTGATGATAGTTTGGCTCAGCATAGAGTTCTGAGGTCTTGCCATTTCTTCTCTGGGCTTAGAAAAGCCATGCTCCACTGTCTTCTAGCATTCAGTGTTACTGATTTAAATGTTTAATGTCAGTATTATTTTTGTTCATTTGCAAAAATACCCTTTTTTTTCTGTCTAGAAGCCTCATCTTGGAGGGTCTTCATGAAGACATATCTCCTTTGTCTGCTGTACTTTGTGTTGTAATCAATTTATTCTGATTTGCCACTGGTAGACTCTTTAAACCCTAAAGACTTTTGCCTTTCTTAGCTTGTGGCCATTTTCTTCTGTTACGTGATTGATTTTTTTCTTTTCCTCTTGCTCCTCCCTGGACTCTTGTTAGATGCTGAGGCCACTGAATTCATCCTCATGTCTCTTCCTCTGATATGTTCCATCTTTTTGACTTCTTCCTCTGCATTCTGGAAAGTTTATATTGATTTTAACTTTTAGACCTCCTGTTACTTTTCTTTCCCCAATCATATGTTCTATGTTCCAGAAAACATTGTCTTCTGATTACTTAATTTTCACACCACCTAGTGTTGTGTGGATAGGATGTGGTGTCTTTTTCAAATCAGTTATTTATTAGAATTTTTTTTAATTTTATTTTTTATAAACATATAATATATTTTTATCCCCAGGGGTACAGGTCTGTGAATCGCCAGGTTTACACACTTCACAGCACTCACCATAGCACATACCCTCCCCAATGACATAATCCCACCCCCCCTCTCCCAAACCCCCTCCCCCCATCAACCCTCAGTTTGTTTTCTGAAATTGAGTCAATTATGGTTTGTCTCCCTCCCAATCCCATCTTGTTTCATTTACTCTTCTCCTACCCCCTTAACCCCCCATGTTGCATCTCCTCTCCCTCATATCAGGGAGATCATATGATAGTTGTCTTTCTCTGATTGACTTATTTCGCTAAGCATGATACCCTCTAGTTCCATCCACGTCGTCGCAAATGGCAAGATTTCATTTCTTTTGATGGCTGCATAGTATTCCATTGTGTATATATATAACCTCTTCTTTATCCATTCGTCTGTTGAAGGACATCTAGGTTCTTTCCATAGTTTGGCTATTGTAGACATTGCTGCTATAAACATTCGGGTACACGTGCCCCTTCGAATCACTACGTTTGTATCTTTAGGGTAAATACCCAGCAGTGCAATTGCTGGGTCATAGGGTATTTCTATTTTCAACATTTTGAGGAACCTCCATGCTGTTTTCCAGAGTGGTTGCACCAGCTTGCATTCCCACCAACAGTGTAGGAGGGTTCCCCTTTCTCCGCATCCTCGCCAGCATCTGTCATTTCCTGACTTGTTAATTTTAACCATTCTGACTGGTGTGAGGTGATATCTCATTGTGGTTTTGATTTGTATTTCCCTGATGCCGAGTGATGTGGAGCACCTTTTCATGTGTCTGTTGGCCATCTGGATGTCTTCTTTGCAGAAATGTCTGTTCATGTCTTCTGCCCATTTCTTGATTGGATTATTTGTTCTTTGGGTGTTGAGTTTGCTAAGTTCTTTATAGATTTTGGACACTAGCCCTTTATCCGATATGTCATTTGCAAATATCTTCTCCCATTCTGTCAGTTGTCTTTTGGTTTTGTTAACTGTTTCCTTTGCTGTGCAAAAGCTTTTGATCTTGATAAAATCCCAATAGTTCATTTTTGCCCTTGCTTCCCTTGCCTTTGGCGATGTTCCTAGGAAGATGTTTCTGTGGCTGAGGTCGAAGAGGTTGCTCCCTGTGTTCTCCTCAAGGATTTCGATGGATTCCTTTCTCACATTGAGATCCTTCACCCATTTTGAGTCTATCTTCGTGTGTGGTGTAAGGAAATGATCCAACTTCATTTTTCTGCATGTGGCTGTCCAATTTTCCCAACACCATTTATTGAAGAGGCTGTCTTTTTTCCATTGGACATGCTTTCCTGCTTTGTCGAAGATTAGTTGACCATAGAGTTGAGGGTCTATTTCTCGGCACTCTATTCTGTTCCATTGATCTATGTGTCTGTTTTTGTGTGAGTACCATGCTGTCTTGATGATGACAGCTTTGTAATAGAGCTTGAAGTCCGGAATTGTGATGCCACCGACTTTGGCTTTCTTTCTCAATATTCCTTTGGCTGTTCGAGGTCTTTTCTGGTTCCATATAAATTTTAGGATTATTTGTTCCATTTCTTTGAAAAAAATGGATGGCACTTTGATAGGAATTGCATTAAATGTGTAGATTGCTTTAGGTAGCATAGACATTTTCACAATATTTATTCTTCCAATCCAGGAGCATGGAACACTTTTCCATTTCTTTGTGTCTTCCTCAATTTCTTTCATGAGTACTTTATAGTTTTCTGTGTATAGATTCTTAGTCTCTTTGGTTAGGTTTGTTCCTAGGTATCTTATAGTTTTGGGTGCAATTGTAAATGGGATTGACTCCTTAATTTCTCTTTCTTCTGTCTTATTGTTGGCGTAGAGAAATGCAACTGATTTCTGTGCATTGATTTTATATCCTGACACTTTACTGAATTCCTGTACAAGTTCTAGCAGTTTTGGAGTGGAGTCTTTTGGGTTTTCCACATATAGTATCATATCATCTGCAAAGAGTGATAGTTTGACTTCTTCTTTGCCAATTTGGATGCCTTTAATTTCCTTTTGTTGTCTGATTGCTGAGGCTAGGACTTCTAGTACTATGTTGAATAGCAGTGGTGATAATGGACATCCCTGCTGTGTTCCTGACCTTAGCGGAAAAGCTTTCAGTTTTTTCCATTGAGAATGATATTTGCGGTGGGTTTTTCATAGATGGCTTTGATAATATTGAGGTATGAGCCCTCTATCCCTAGACTTTGAAGAGTTTTGATCAGGAAGGGATGCTGTATTTTGTCAAATGCTTTTTCAGCATCTATGGAGAGTATCATATGGTTCTTGTTCTTTCTTTTATTAATGTGTTGTATCACATTGATTTGCGGATGTTGAACCAACCTTGCAGCCCTGGAATAAATCCCACTTGGTCGTGGTGAATAATCCTTTTAATGTACTGTTGAATCCTATTGGCTAGTATTTTGGCGAGAATTTTTGCATCTGTGTTCATCAAGGATATTGGCCTGTAGTTCTCTTTTTTGATGGGATCCTTGTCTGGTTTGGGGATCAAGGTGATGCTGGCCTCATAAAATGAGTTTGGAAGTTTTCTTTCCATTTCTATTTTTTTGAACACTTTCAGGAGAATAGGAAATAGTTCTTCTTTAAATGTTTGGTAGAATTCCCCCGGGAAGCCGTCTGGCCCTGGGCTTTTGTTTGTTTGGAGATTTTTGATGACTGTTTCAATCTCCTTACTGGTTATGGGTCTGTTCAGGCTTTCTATTTCTTCCTGGTTCAGTTGTGGTAGTTTATATGTCTCTAGGAATGCCTCCATTTCTTCCAGATTGTCAAATTGGTTGGGGTAGAGTTGCTCATAGTATGTTCTTATAATTGTCTGTATTTCTTTGGTGTTAGTTGTGATCTCTCCTCTTTCATTCATGATTTTATTTATTTGGGTCCTTTCTCTTCTCTTTTTGATAAGTCTGGCCAGGGGTTTATCAATCTTATTAATTCTTTCAAAGAACCAGCTCCTAGTTTCGTTAATTTGTTCTATTGTTTTTTTGTTTGTTTGTTTCTATTTCATTGATTTCTGCTCTGATCTTTATGATTTCTCTTCTCCTGCTGGGTTTAGGGTTTCTTTCTTGTTCTTTCTCCAGCTCCTTTAGGTGTAAGGTTAGGTTGTGTACCTGAGACCTTTCTTGTTTCTTGAGAAAGGCTTGTACAGCTATATATTTTCCTCTCAGGACTGCCTTTGTTGTGTCCCACAGATTTTGAACCATTATGTTTTCATTATCATTTGTTTCCATGAATTTTTTCAATTCTTCTTTAATTTCCTGGTTGACCCATTCATTCTTTAGAAGGATGCTGTTTAGTCTCCATGTATTTGGGTTCTTTCCAAATTTCCTCTTGTGATTGAGTTCTAGCTTCAGAGCATTGTGGTCTGAAAATATGCAGGGAATGATCCCAATCTTTTGATACCAGTTGAGACCTGATTTAGGACCGAGGATGTGATCTATTCTGGGGAATGTTCCATGTGCACTAGAGAAGAATGTGTATTCTGTTGCTTTGGGATGAAATGTTCTGAACATATCTGTGATGTCCATCTGGTCCAGTGTGTCATTTAAGGCCTTTATTTCCTTGTTGATCTTTTGCTTGGATGATCTGTCCATTTCAGTGAGGGGAGTGTTAAAGTCCCCTACTATTATTGTATTATTGTTGATGCGTTTCTTTGATTTTGTTATTAATTGGTTTATATAGTTGGCTGCTCCCATGTTAGGGGCATAGATATTTAAAATTGTTAGATCTTCTTGTTGGACAGATCCTTTGAGTATGATATAGTGTCCTTCCTCATCTCTTATTATAGTCTTTGGCTTAAAATCTAATTGATCTGATATAAGGATTGCCAGTCCTGCTTTCTTCTGATGTCCATTAGCATGGTAAATTCTTTTCCACCCCTCACTTTAAATCTGGAGGTGTCTTCAGGTTTAAGATGAGTTTCTTGTAGGCAACATATAGATGGGTTTTGTTTTTTTATCCATTCTGATACCCTGTGTCTTTTGATTGGGGCATTTAGCCCATTAACATTCAGGGTAAGTATTGAGAGATATGAATTTAGTGCCATTGTATTGCCTGTAAGGTGACTGTTATTGTATATTGTCTCTGTTTCTTTCTGATCTACTACTTTTAGGGTCTCTCTTTGCTTAGAGGACCCCTTTCAATATTTCCTGTAGAGCTGGTTTGGTGTTTGCAAATTCTTTCAGTTTTTGTTTGTCCTGGAAGCTTTTAATCTCTCCTTCTATTTTCAATGATAGCCTAGCTGGATATAGTATTCTTGGCTGCATGTTTTTCTCGTTTAGCACTCTGGATATATCATGCCAGCTCTTTCTGGCCTGCCAGGTCTCTGTGGATAAGTCTGCTGCCAATCTAATGTTCTTACCATTGTACGTTATAGACTTCTTTTCCCGGGCTGCTTTCAGGATCTTCTCTTTGTCACTAAGACTTGTAAATTTTACTATTAGGTGACGGGGTGTGGACCTATTCTTATTGATTTTGAGGGGGGTTCTCTGAATCTCCTGGATTTTGATGCTTGTTCCCTTTGCCATATTGGGGAAATTCTCTCCAATAATTCTCTCCAATATACCTTCTGCTCCCCTCTCTGTTTCCTCTTCTTCTGGAATCCCAATTATTCTAATGTTGTTTCGTCTTATGGTGTCACTTATCTCTCAAATTCTCCCCTTGTGGTCCAGTAGCTGTTTGTCCCTCGTTTGCTCAGCTTCTTTATTCTCTGTCATTTGGTCTTCTATATCGCTAATTCTTTCTTCTGCCTCATTTATCCTAGCAGTGAGAGCCTCCATTTTTTATTGCACCTCATTAATAGCTTTTTTGATTTCAACTTGGTTAGATTTTAGTTCTTTTATTTCTCCAGAAAGGGCTTTTATATCTCCCGAGAGGGTTTCTCTAATATCTTCCATGCCTTTTTCGAGCCCGGCTAGAACCTTGAGAATCGTCATTCTGAACTCTAGATCTGACATATTACCAATGCCTATATTGATTAGGTCCCTAGCCTTCGGTACTGCCTCTTGTTCTTTTTTTTGTGGTGAATTTTTCCACCTTGCCATTTTGTCCAGATAAGAGTATATGAAGGAGCAAGTAAAATACTAAAAGGGTGGCAACAACCCCAGGAAAATATGCTTGAGCCAAATCAGAAGAGATCCCAAATCGTGAGGGGGGAGAAAGGGGATAAAAAGAGGTTCAGAAAGAAAAAAAAAAAAAAGGAAAGAAACAAAGAACGAAAACCAATAACGAA
>NW_019154150.1:13068884-13265741 GCF_002288905.1 Enhydra lutris kenyoni
TATATATATATATATATATATATATGAGATAAACTAGTTAAAAAACGTTAAAAAAGAAAAGGGTAAAAGTTAAATAAAATTTAGCAGAAGAAAAAAAAATTGTAAAAGAAAAAAAAAATTAAATTAACTGCAAGGCTAAAGAATCATGGGGAGAAAGCCATGAGTTCCGTGCTTTGCTTTCTCCTCCTCTGGAATTCCGCTGCTCTCCTTGGTATTGAAACTGCACTCCTTGGTAGGTGAACTTGGTCTTGGCTGGATTTCTTGTTGATCTTCTGGGGGCGGGGCCTGTTGTAGTGATTCTCAAGTGTCTTTGCCCCAGGCGGAGTTGCACCGCCCTTACCAGGGGCCAGGCTGAGTAATCCGCTCGGGTTTGCTTTTGGGAGCTTTTGTTCCCTGAGTGCTTTCCGTAGAATTCCGGAGGGTGGGAATGAAGATGGCGGCCTCCCGGTCTCCGGCCCAGAGGAGCCGAGAGCCTGGGGCCCCACTCCTCAGTGCGCCCTCAGAGAACAGCGCCCAATTACTCCCGTCACCCTGGCCTCTGGCCGCGCTCCGAGCTGACCGAGCCTGCGACCGGTTCAAGGTAACCCCGAGCTTAGAGCTTACTCCTCGGCTCTGTCTCTGTAGCCGGCTTTCCCGTTCTAATACCTGTAAGCTCTGCGACACTCAGACACCCACGATTGTTCTGTGACCTTGCAGGACTTGAGGCCACGCTGACCCCGCATGGGCTTCACCCCGGTTAAGCTTCTGGAGCGATGTCCCTCTGCGGAACAGACTTTTTTTTTTTTTTTTTAAGATTTTTATTTATTTATTTGACAGAGAGAAATCACAAGTAGGCAGAGAGGCAGGCAGAGAGAGAGGAGGAAGCAGGCTCCCTGCTGAGCAGAAAGCCCGATGTGGGGCTTGAACCCAGGACCTGGGATCATGACCTGAGCCGAAGGCAGTGGCTCAACCCACTGAGCCACCCAGGCGCCCCCGGAACAGACTTTTAAAAGTCCTGATTTTGTGCTCCGTTGCTCCGCCGCTTGCCGGGAGCTGGCCCCTCCCCCCTGCGGTCTATCTTCCTGTCGCTTTGGATTCACTTCTCTGCCAGCCCTACCTTTCAGAAAGTGGTTGATTTTCTGTTTCTAGAGTTGCTGTTCTTCTTCTCTTCAATCTCCCCTTGGATTTGTAGGTGTTTGCAATCTTTAGATAAGCTATCTAGCTGATCTCCCGCTACCTGAAGTAGTCTCAGCCTGCTACTTCTCCGCCATCTTGACTCCTCCCCCCATTTATTAGAATTTTTAAAGTTAATTTCATTACCCTAGATTACCTTCATTTCCCTTTCTAAAAATTTGCTCTTAGTTTTTCTGGGTCCTTCTTTCCCATGGCATTGGATTGTTTCAAATATCTACTGATCCCCAGTTATCTATATATATTTTTAACAAAGGACTTCGCTGGTTAATAAAGGTGACTTACATGGGTAGGTTAGTATTCCCAGGAGACCTCCCCTGTGAAAAAGGGGTGGGTGTGCTGACCGGCAGCTCCCAAGTTTATTAGCCAGTCAGCCACCTGGCAGGCCCGGCTCTAGGGTAGATGAGTAGGATCTGGTGGGCAGTGTGTGGGGGCTCCCCCGGGGCTGCAGAAGGAGGGTTTCATTACGGGTGTAACCCTTATATTCAAGTCCTAGTCTTCTCCAAGTGGGTTGTTCAGTTTTATTAGAGGACTATGTTCTGTTTGGGGCCTAAGGATAAAACAAACTTGGGTCAATTGTCCAGCTGATTGGGAATTGGAATAGGGACCAATGGTTGCCTACACAAGCATTAAATCAGCTTTCTGAATTCTGTGTTACACCCAGTCCTGCTCTTGGCACCAACCAGTTCCAGATTAGACATCTTGGTCCGAGAGGCCCAGCTCCAGTGCCTACCTGGAGGGCAGTGTTTTCTCTGATCTTTATGCAATCACTCACTTCCGATTTTCTAGAAATATGTAAAAATCTCTGGTTCTGCTCTCACCCCCATTCTTCATCTGCATTGACTTTTCCCTCCGGCTACCTTCTCACATATCCCTGGCATCTGGGGAGCGAGAGGCCTTTGTATTCATTTTACTTTTCTGAGTTCTCTATAATGAGTACCTGTTATTACAGTCACAATAAAAGGTACAACAAGAGCTATTCTTAAGATGGAAGGGATTCGGAAGTACTGAGCCAAAACCAGAAGCATCCTGACAGCATTCTGTATTGACCATTCCAGCCTGAGCAAGAAACTGCTTCCCTCAGTACTTCTAGCTGAACGAGTAAGTGGCTGGAGAATCTTGTCCTAGAGCCTGTGTCTCTCTTATGCTTTGTACGTCCCCAGGCTGAATTAGAGGTGTTGCTAATGCAGCACGAGCATCAAGTGCAGAGCCTGCTATGAAGCAGGTACATCTGTGAGTGGCTTCGAATGGCAGGCACTCACCCACCTGCTGCTGGGTGGACTCAGGCACATGCTTCGCTGGTCTTACGTCCGGCCACTCGCTCACCCCAGGCAACTGGCAGGCGCTGTGTTTGTTTGTTTAAAGAGAGACTGTCTTTAATAACAGCAGAGGTTTGGAGGAAGGGAAGAACAGAGCAAAGGGCTCACAAAGAGACCGCTGGCAAAGTGCCTTTCTGTGCACAGTAATCGTGTCTGCGCCAGCCCCGAAGGCCCTGGGACAGGGTCACTGCTGCTGGGACCAGAAGCTGTGGCGTCATTGCCAGCCTCCTGGGCTGAATGCTCGCTGCCACTAGGGATGGGACTGGCACTGTGACTCTGGCTGTGGCTGCAGCTCCGCTGGCCACCCCCATCTCTGCCACTGTCTGAATCGTTGTCACCGCCATGGGCTGGCCTGCGTCCTCAGCACCAGAGTCAGTGTCATGTTCCAAGTCTACATCCCTGATGAATATCTCTTTGTCTGGGTGGCCTGGGCCTCGTCCTCACTGCTGTCATCCTGGCTGCTACCGCCCTTATCACTCACCTCATCCCTGTCATCTCTTCTGGGCTTGGCCGGTCACCAGCTGAGGTGAAAGGGGTGCTCAGGCCAAGTGTCTCTTGGCACCCCTAAGACCTGCTCGGTCTTGACCATGTGGTAACAGAGTACAGGACTTCTAAGAGCTGCATGAGAGGGAGCTGTCTTTTTGCCCACCCATCCCTGTGGTCTGAGCAAGTCACAGGCCGGCCTGGATGCAAGAAGTCGAGAGAGATGCTGCTCCACATCTTGGCGGAAGGAGCTATGAAGTCCGGTGGCAACTTTTGCCGTCCGCCACTTCATAATTCCAGTCTTTGTCTCTCATTTTGTTTTCTTATTCTGTGTCTTCCTCAGGCTTCTGAGGACCCAGTCTCTGGAATGGTTCTACAGTAACGTGAAGAGCCGCTTCAAACGCTTTGGCAGCGCCAAGGTCTTGAAGAACCTGTACCGGAAACACCGGCTGGAGAGCGGGGCGTGCTTCGATGTTTTAGGTACGCTGGCGGCCCGCTGCTGTGGGAGTCTTTGCGGGGCTGAGGGGATAGGAGGCCTGGCTGGGAGGCCCTGGACACTGGGTGTCCTCAACGGGACAGAGAAAGTTGCCTAAATACGTGGCTCCGATGAGGAGCAGAAATAGGAGGGCAAATACCAAAGATTATGTGAAGTTTGAGTCGTCTGGTTCCCACATCCCCAGTGGGCTGTTGGGACCAAAATATTTCTAAGTATTGTGGACATTTTAATTGTAGGCCCCTGGAAATCAAAGATTCTCGATCATCTCCCCCTACAGATGAAACACTGGGAAGTCCTCTGTTTGATCATGTAGACCAGGCCTGCCCTCGGAGGGTATGCCCTCCACTCCCCTTCCCTCCTGTTCCCAACCTCCACTCACACCAGGCCCAGAACCTGATGTAATGGGAGAGTCGGGAAAGTACAGGCTTCTCTCCCAAGTAGCCTGGTGGTTGGATTTTGCCTTGCTGTTTTTATATACATAAGACAACCAATGTAATTAGAAAGAGAAATTATCTTCTTTAGTTCTATTAGACTAGCCAGTAGAAAGAAATCATTGTCACAATATGAACAGTCTGTCCTCTTTAAAAAGGCTGTTTTTTTTTTTCTCTGTCTAAAGGCAGTTTTTTTTCATCTCTTTGCTGACACAGGTAAATGCTTTTTATCCACGAGAAAGGGGGATGGAAGAAAGATCTCATCCTTCTCATTTGGAGCCTTTTCACTGTCATTATTTTACATTGTTGTATTCTCAATAAAGTCTATGGCTGTGTCTTATCTAAAAATATGCCAGCCACTGAGACAGGGGGAAACAGGATGGAAGCATTAAACACAGAGAATCATTAGGGCCTTTTGTGGTGGTTGTTAGACTCTATCTTTCAAACTATTCAGGAAGCCTAAGCTACGAGAACAGTGCTGAAGGCTTCCACAGATTATTTTTATCTTCTCTTTGCTGATTTCTCTAAAACGTTTCTTCTCCAGGAAAGGAGGCAAAAGGAAGAAAGAGAGAGAACGAAAGAAAGCTTAAAAGTAATCTTATTAACAGTAGTTTTTCAAGCCAAAGACATATCTCAAGAAAGTTCCAGAATATTATTGGCTCACTTGTTTGTGTCCCATCCTTTTCTTTCCTCTCACGTACAGCCTCAGGTCTGTTTCGTGTACCCCCTTACGTGTCACCAAATTTCAGACCTCCTAGGTGTTCTGTACTGCTTCATGAAAGATGAGAGGAAAAGCAAACATACCGGGAATCCTACCAGAGCAGGGCACAACTCTCATCTCTTCTGTCTCTCTCAGGCCCCACAGGCGGATCAGGTGGATGGGAGCCCGAAGTGGGCCAGCTCAGGGTTTTGAAATTTTCAAGTGTCATTTTCTGAGGAAAACCACTTACTGGGGATAACCTTCTGCCTAATGGACGCAGATGTGGGTTCTGGGCCCTCTGTGATTCAGCAGCTCTTTCATTTGGCCTCAGGACGGCACTTGCTGCGTTGCATTCAGGGGACGGTCTACAAGCCATGTGAGCACTGGCTTCATCCGCTCTGTGTTCCCAAAGCGTGGCTCGACACCTGGCAAAGCCCACATCCTTTGTCTGGCACCAGTTTGACCTTAGAAGCATTCTGTGGGTACCAAGACCCTTCCCTGAACTATTAGAATCTGTTGCTTTAATATGGTTAGAATCCATTTAAACTAAGACTTCCTTTGGATAAAAGTGAAGGGGAACAGTCTGTGAGGTGATAGTCAAGCCTCTTAAGCCATGATCATACAACAGTGAGATTTATTCTACACACCGCCTAGAAAATTTAGTCACCCCGCAAGTATGGGCAAATCCTCTGGGGCAGAAGTGGCCTCCTGGCTATGTCACCTGACTGGGGAGCCCTTAGTCTTAGCTCCACCTGTCACCCAACACCCTCTCATCATTGTCCCCTGCCATCCTTAATCCTGACTATACATCAGAATCACCTAGGGGGCTTTAAAAAAAAAAAAACCAGTGTCCAGGATCCCCTGCCATGCTCAGCCACTTACTTCTGTATCTTTGGAGGTGGGCCCAGTACAGGTATTTCTCTAGGTTATTTTAAGGCACAGCCAAGGTGGAGAACCCCAGCTAGCACTTGACCATAATTGGGGCAGTAGCGTTCTGAATAAGATGGCTCCATCTTCAACTCTGCCTAAGGGCACTTGCTTGCAGAATTTTGGTTGCCAGAATATTATACACAACATCTACGGCACACAGGGCACATGCTCTGTTCCCAAACTGTTGAAGTGGAACCCCTTGTACCTATGAAATATCTTTACCCCCTGGACCAGCCATAGTCTGCCTTGACACATTCAGTCCATTGAAAATTCGTAAAAGTTCACTGAGTTCGCAGAATCTTCTGGGCCAGCCGTTACATGCATACCCTGCTCTGCTCTCTGTACTTCTGACACTCCCAAGCTAGGCTTACTCCTCTGCAGCCCATATCGGGTGACCAGGAGAGGCCAGGCATGAAAAGAGACCCATTAGTTCCATCAGGTAAATCTAAGATGTATTCATGACTTCAATAAACATTCAGTAAACATTTATTGAACACCCACTATGCAACCACCTGGTTTAAGGGTGACAAGATGGGCAAGACCCTGCCATCTGGGAGTCAATATTCCAGTGGAGAAGTCAGATAAATAAGTACATTTAAAAAAAAAAAAAAAAAAAAAGTGTCCCAGGAAGCCTGGGTGGCTCAGTCGGTTAAGATGTCTGCCTTCAGTTCAGGTCATGGTCCCGGGGTCCTGGGATCAAGTCCCTCATCAGGCTCCCTGCTCAGCCAGGAGTCTGCTTCTCCCTCTGCCTGCTTCTCTCCCTGCTTGTGCTTTCTCTCTGTGACAAGTAAACAAAATCTTTAAAAAAAAAAATTTTTTTTTTAAATAGTGTCCCATGGTAATGTGTGCTCACATGGGACACCTGATAGATTCAGCATGACATTTTTTTTTAAGATTATTTACTTATTTATTTGACAGACAGAGATCACAAGTAGGCAGAGAGGCAGAGAGAGAGGAGGAAGCAGGCTCCCTGCTGAGCAGAAAGCCCGATGCAGGGCTGGATCCCAGGATCCTGATATCATGACCTGAGCCAAAGGAAGTGGCTTAACCCACTGAGCCACCCAGGCGCCCAGCATGACATTTTTAATAGTGACCCTAGAAAGGAGCATGGCATGAAAAAATAAAAGTGGTCATTATTAACATACTTAATCTCTAGGCAGTTGGATAAATAGCATATGCTTTCATTTAGTATTCAATAAATAAATGAGAGAAATAAACCCTGTTTTTACTCATTAATACTCTATAGCTATTTTTTACATGATTCCTGAAAAGGGTCTGTTGAGACTTTCATCTGGGATTTGACTGACAAACATAGTCTTTTGACAATGCTGAGCCATGTGACTTCAGAGGTTCTTCCAACTCATGAAAGACATCATGTGTCATCTGACTGCTGTGTCATGCTTTTCCAGAACAGTTCAGCCACTCTCTGCCATTCACAGATGGCACTGAAGCTCCCACCTGTGAATTTCAAGGGAAACAGGGAGAAGTGCTGTCCCAGAAGGTTTAAAATTATGCAGAACCAGAGCTTGTCCTCTGGGCAGCTCAGTCTCCCAGTGACGTTTCCAGATCTTCTTTCTCCTCATACTGTCCTCCACGCTCCCCCATTCTCTCCACAGAGGACCTCACCTCCTCCTTCACAGGGCAGACAATATGTAACCCTGCACTGGATCCTGTCACCTTCCAGGAAGGTCTCAAGGTCACACATCCCTTCCCTCTAACTGAGCCAGCCTCTCTTTTAACTGGTTCCTTCCTATTGATTGGTAAACATGCCTGAGTCTCTCTGTTTCCAAAACCATTCCTGCACATTCCCCCACTTCCTTCCCTGCCTGTCTTCCCATTCGGTGGCAGGCACACTCCAGAGAGCACACAGAGCTCAGGGCTTCTGTTCTCTGCCCCTCCTTACTCCCCTCACCGAGCTATTCTCTGCAAAGCAGCCAGAGTGCACTTTTGGAAACACAAATCCGACCAGATCCCCTCCACGGAAGCTTTACTGGCTTTATGTGGCTGTTGGAATAAAGATCAAAACAGGGTATGGTCACCATGACCTGCATGGTGTGGATCTCCAAGCCCAGCCACTCTGCCTCGCGTTCAGGTCCCCAGATGCACCTGCCACGCTCAGAGCCTGTCGTGTGCAAACTGTCCGCTCTGACCCAGACACTTTCCCACCTCCCCGCTCCTCTTTGGCTCATTACTCACTGTCCCTGCTAGACGCATTCACTGTACTATGAAACACCCAATCAGAGCACTTAACATCTCTATAACTTTACATTGGTTTGTGTAAGCCTTTGACTGATGAATTTTTTCCCACTCCATCAAGTTTGTCAAGGCAGTGAGGATTTCTGGCTTTGGTCACCCGTATACTAACACCCAGGCCAGAGTCTGGCACCTAGTATAAACACCTGTTCATAGACTATTTGCTGGATGGATAAATCAATGCTGGATGTAGCCACACCAAAGGGAAATATCTGCACTTGGAACCAAGCTTGGAGTTTGCAGAGAGGACTTATCTTAAAGCCTTGTAAGTGAGGAAAAGGAGTCTCAGAAAGACAAAGCCACTGGCTTAGGGTCACAGAGCTAGAATAAGTGAAGGCCGGCTCAAAGGACACAAACACAAAGAAAGGGATATGGTCAGACTAAGTGAGCCATGACAGGCTACACATTAATGGCCCATTTCATAAAGGAGCTGTCTAGTAAACCTGCCTCAAATACCTACAGCAGTTACCCCTAGGGTTTCCACAGGGGAGCCCCCATCACAGCCCATCCAAGAAAGCACAGCGTCTATTACATGTATTGAAGGCTTAGTTCAACATAGCATTGATGGCATTTGCCCCCTTTTGAGCCAAGGCACATGGACCCATATTTATTTTCTTGGTTCTGCCAAACACTGTTTCCCATCAACATCCAATTCAAAACATTTTCCTTGAGCCACCTTCTGTGTAGGTGCTGTGTTGGGTCCTGAGGATACAATACAGAGAGTTGAAAACAATCCATCCTCTCCACATGCAGAGATCTCATAAAAATCACCAACTTGAAAAGGGGCTTTAAAAAGGTCTTATCTAGCTGCTGTTCCCAGCCTGGAATTAAGATTAGGGTTGGTTGTGTATTCGATTCAAAGAAGACCAGAGGAGAGGCAGCGGGCTTTGAAAGATCAAACACCATGGGTTGACCTTATCTCACTCTGGGCTTGTTTCACATGGACTCCATTCTATGGAAGAGTAGGGTGACAGTTAAATCAATAGCTAAAGGCAACTGTTTGGGTCAGTGCCATAGACTGCAGCTAAAGACCAAACCCACAGCATCATGAGCTCTTATTCTTTCTCTCTTTCTAGAAAGGAAGCCAAGTGTCAGAGAGGTTAAGTAATGTGCCTGAGGTCACACAGCTAGTACTTTGCAGGTCCAGGAAATGACACCCTTACATCTCTCCAGCTTCGATCTATTGTTCTCTCTTTGATTCCACATTGCCTCCAAAGAGGGTACTGGAAGAAAGTCGAGGGAGGCAGCAGTGTTACACCAGGAATCACTGAGAGAAGAAAAAGGTGACTCATCAAAAGCTGTAGCATTATTGTGGAGCCCATTGATTCTCTAAATATCTGCAAGGCTGACTTCATCAGAGTGGGTCGTGGTGGTCTGCCAGGGCTGTGACCATGCACCAGTCCTCACTGGGGACCTGTGATAATCCCATTCTCTCTCCCACTCCCTCCCTCCCTTCAGGAGGAAACTTTTTCGAGGCAAACCTGGAGAATGAAGGAAGTATTTCGGGCAGTGATTCAACATTTTATAGACAGTCAGAAGGTAAGTTTGCTTAAGAGTTTTCAGCTAATGGGAGGTTGAAGGAATAGAAGCGCCTTTAGAAACTCGGGGCCTCCCAGTTGCATTGTAACTGCTAGAAACAACCCCTTCTTACTGGGTGGGAGTCTCCAGGGGTCTTCTTGTTGTTGCCATTCGTGTGTATCCATCATCAAAATTGGTGAGTACAGTCAAGGTGTGGCTGAGAGCAGTGCATTCGCTACCCAACCCCTGGATACCTTATATCCCCTGGTGAGCTCCAGTTCCAAGTCCATCTTCCAGAGCTAGAATATAATAATGAATACACTTGTGTAGTTCATATTAAAATATTCATAGAAACAATCTATCATGTACTGATTCACTTCTTCTTTATACCAATATCATAGTCCCCTGAGAGTAGAAGTTAAAAGCAAAACAAACTGATGGTTTCAAATTAAACCTTCGCCATCATTTCAGCTCCTTCTCCAGCGTGCTGGACCTTGAAATCCTCCTGAGTCACCTGCTCCTACAGCCCCTCTCCATGCTCTCTATTCTCTCCTTCAGGTGCCTTCGCCTGGAGGTCCCATCCTCCTTCATCATTGCCACCTAGAACTTCTCCCCGTGGTATGACACACTCCTGCGGGCTCCAGGCTCCTCCATTCACTGCTGAAGCTGAAATGCCCAGCACTGATTTGAGCCCAGAGTTCTAGACTCAGATTTTTGAAGCTTGTATCAAGCCCTGTAGATCCTACAGGGATCCTAGCCTCTGCACATCCTAATCAAGCTCTCAGTCACCCAAGTTCCTAGCAGCTCTTTCTCCAAATTCTGTCCTTCTCTTTCTTTTCTGAACCCCCATGGCCTGAGAGCCTCCTGCCCACAGTTCCCCTGTATTAATCTTACCTTCAGTGACCATCCGTATGCACCAGAGTTCTCCAGAGAAGCAGAACCAATAGGGGACACACACACACACACACACACTCACACACTCACACAGATTTATTTTATTTTAGGGACTTGGCTCCCACCATTGTGGGGCCTGGTAAGCCCAAAGTCTATAGGGTAGGTCAGCAGGAGGAGCTGGGGGCAGAAGCCAATGCTTTTTTTTTTTTTTTTTTAATTTTTTATAAACATATAATATATTTTTATCCACAGGGGTACAGGTCTGTGAATCGCCAGATTTACACACTTCACAACACTCACCATAGCACATACCCTCCCCAATGACCATAACCCCACCCCCCTCTGCCAACCCCCCTCCCCCCAGCAACCCTCAGTTGGTTTTGTGAGATTAAGAGTCACTTATGGTTTGTCTCCCTCCCAATCCCATCTTGTTTCATTTATTAGAAGCCAATGCTTTAGTCTTGAGACAGGCTTTCTTCTCTGGGAAACCTTAGTTTTTGCTCTGAAGGGCTTTGTTCTCAACTGCATGAATAAGACCCACCCACATTACCTCAAGAGCAATTTCCTTCCCTTAAAGTCAAGTATCGTAGATATTAACCACATCCACAAAATACCTTCATGACAACACCTAGATTTGTGTTGGATTAAATCAGTGGGTATGACAGCCCAGCCAGGATGATGCCTAAAACTGACATCCCATTGTCTACCGGTCCTCCAAGCTTCGGTCACTCTGCCTCGCCTCCTTCTCCTTCTTCCACACCCCTGCCAGTCATTCCCTCTGCAGCACCAACCTGAGTCTTCACTTTCAACCAAAACATCTTGAGTGCCCCACTTCATCCTCATCCAGAAGTCATGAATATAGCATTCGGAGCCTCTGGGTTATGGCTCCAGGCTCTTACTGGCCAGGGATCTGTGGAACTGGGGAACGATACCTACCACAGGTCCTTCCGCAAGCCTCTTAGCGTAAGTGCCTGCTCACCCCATAGCCTGGGGAGCACGGGAGAGTGTGGACTTGGCTTGTCCATTGGGATGTCCCAGGGCTAGCGAGGGCTTGTGAGAAAAATACGTTGATTGGTATCTCGAAGAAGAGACACGGGAGGTACAAGTGTCTATCTCTAGGGAGCACGTGGTGTGATGACAATCTCAATTCTGTAGACTATACCTGTCGAAACACTGGGAAAGCTGCATGTTCAGTCGGCCACCCTGGGGCGCACAGAGCCCTGATGTGACTGTCATCATAGCCAGCTTTTGATGGACCCGTCAGCTTGCTGGATCTCTTTGAGCATCCCTGGGTTGGTTTTGGAGATTTTATATGTTTGCCAGATGCCAATTTCTGTTCACAGTTGTGTCTTGAGGAACCTGCAAAGCTTGAATCAAGGTTTTTTTTAATTGAGGGATTGATTAATGAGTGAATTGATGTATTTATGCTTAGTCTCATTCTACAGAGAGTTTGAGGCAGCTCTCAGGAGGTTTGCATGTGTTAAATAATGCATGAGTAAGAGAGTATAAATGGAAACAGGAAGTTGAAATCTGGCCAAAGGAGGCATAGACATGTAGCCCCTGCAGACCTGTGTTCCTGGGCCTGATGTGAATTGGGCTTCTGGGGCAAAGGGAGGGATGATTGAAATTCTCACTTCAAAGATTGAGTTTCTGGGAAAGCAGAGCTCTTCCAAGCACTCAGCTCCAAAAAGAATTTTGTCACCTACAGAAGCCCTCTGACGTGGGGATGTTTCCTTCCACCTGTTGCCATTTGCAAAAAATATGCTTGCTAAAAATATGCTAGCGTTATTTTTCTAAATCATGTGAGCTTGTATTTGTCTCACTATTGTAGTCAAAATCAAGGGCTTTTGCAGACAGAGTCCTGGACTCAAAACTCATCTCTCCTCCTGTCACACTGAGTTGCCTCAGCCAAGTTATTTGACCTCTCTGTGCTTCAGTTCTGTTGTCCGTTAGATGGCACCCACTCAGTGGACTGTGGTCCAAATGAACTGTGGCCACGCACATAACACTCAGCCTGGGGCCGGCAGGTAGTCGAGCTTGGTGAGGTTGGCCAGTGCTGTTGTTCTTGACAAAATTGGCTTAGAGTCTAAACATTGCTTCCACGGGTTTTGTATTTGCATTAAACCATGTGTACTGTCCAATGCCCTTAGAACATTGAATAATTTCCATCCCTATCGTCACAGTGATACGTGAAATGCACAAAATAACACATAACCTTCATCTGAGAAAGCTGATGAAAGAGCTGTTATTTCTTTATATGAAGCACTTCTAGGAGAGCAGTTATCTGTAAGGCAGTCTGCCTGTCGGGAGGGACTGCGTGTGATGCAGTCATGCTCTCTCAGAGTGACTTGGCTGGGAGAGAGTCTTTCTGGTTCCGCGGGAAACTCCAGAAACTCCAGAGTCTCGGACAGACATCCAGCTGAGATGGGGACTGGAGAGATCTGAGGAGTCTTTTCAGAGGAGGAACCCTTGGGCCAAGCCTTGGGGGCCCCAGGAACAAGCTCAGGTACAGAGCAGGGACCAGAGGAAAGAAGGCCAAGATATAGGAGCCATGAAGGGAGAGACAGTACCTCTCAAAGAATCACGATTTCTTGTGTCTGGGGTTGTGGGGGAGGGGGAGACTGAGGCAGGGGAGAAGGGCTGGAGCTGGTGCGCCAAGTTGAGCAATGGGGAAATTAGCCCCCAGCCCCTGCAAGATTTAAACAGAAGAACTGAAGTGGAACAATCATTTGACTTGTCTTTCCCTTTCAGAAAGTGGTCTGTGTTCTGTTTACTCTATAGGACACAGCATGATGGACACCTTGGCTGTCGCCCTGCGGGTGGCTGAAGAGGCCATCGAGGAGGCGATTTCCAAAGCAGAAGCCTACGGGGACAGTCTGGTATGACCTTGTCCTTGCTGGGGGGAGGTGTGGGGCAAGGTCCTGGCTGCCGGAAGAGAGTCCAGATTGTAGGGAAACCAGCCTCACAGTGGCTGTCCTTGACAAGAGCGGGGCCCACCCTCCCCCTGCGTCTCTGGTCAGGACTCCCAAGACAGGGATGGCCACATCCCCTGACCCACCCACCCACAGCAGCCATTCTCTTCCCTCCCTCTGCAGGACAAGCAGAACGAGGCCAGCTACCTGCGGGACCACAAGGAAGAGTTGACCGAGGAACTGGCCACAACTATCCTGCAGAAGGTAGGTGGGCCCTGCCATCCCGTTATGCCATTCACCCCCCACCCCTCCCCACCCCTGGCCTGGATCAGAGTCTTGGCCAGCGGAAGAGCAACCATGGGCCCCGTTGTTGTCTTGGGCACCATTTCTGGGCCACATCACGTTTCCCTTTTGTGCCCCGGGAGCCACTGCGGAGGGATTGCATGGCGCTGCAGAGTCTGAGTGGAGGGATCCAATGGGGTCATCTTTAGGGATCGAGCTGGCGGGTAAGGAGCCAGGAACTCAGCACTGAGCAGGTTACTCACCGTCTTCCTGTTTCCTAGCCTCCCCGCTTGTGCGTGTTTGCATGTGTGCACATATGTGTGTCCTTCTCACAAGTTTCGGTCTCCTGCTGACCCGCAGTCACCTCCTGCTACCTCCATGCCGTAAACCGTTCCTTGCATGAAGTATCCGTTCATTACTGTGGAGAAGCCAACCGCGCCAGACCTCTGTGTCTGCAAACAAGGATGATTTCTGTGATGCCACACGCAAGTTTCTGACACCACCTCAGTGTCCTACAACTCAGTTTTGACACTATCTATGCCGAGTTAGCATGGACCTCACAAGTTAAGGGCTCAGCCCCACCAGAGTGCCCCCACTGCAGATACCAGGGACAGGTGTCAGGTATCCCCAAGTTACCGCACTGATGTCCAGTCTACTACAAATCCAGGGATTCCCATGATCATTGATTGCCCTCAGGTGGGATAATTTGCTAGAACAACTCACAAAACTCAGCAAAGTGCTGCATTTCCAAAGACAGATTTATCATAAAGGATACAAATGAACAACTGGATGAAGAGATACACAGGGTAACAAGGCGGGGGAGGACGTGTGCAGACCTCCATGCCCTCTCCCTCCAGCGCACTGCCCTCCAGGTGACACCAGGGGGCTGCCCCAGCCCTGGGCGCGCAGTACCCCCTCACTCCCAGAGGTAGAAGGGGGAGCTGAGATTTCCCAGCCTTGAGTCAGCTCATTAGCATAACAAAGACACTCCCAGGGTTTTTGGGCTCAGTGCCAGGAATCGAGGCCAAAGACCAAATGTATGTTTTATTAGAGCTCAGTTTCTTTCTCGCTCAGGCATCCGCTCCCGGCTCATGCTGTGGGTTGGGCTCGAGTCCACACTGTGTGTTCACTCAGGGGCCTGAGTAAAGGCACAGCAGCTACTGGGGCCAGGACCCAGGACAGGAGCACAGGAGAGGAAGAGGAAACTGCCATACGGACTAAGGCCTAGGCTCAGCCCTGACTACTGTGGTTACCCACTTCCTCCTCACCTGTCACTGACCAAAGCAAGGCACCCAGTCAGCCCACTGCCACAGGCTTATACTTATTGTCCCCTTCCTCGGACAGATGCAGAGTCACATGACAAAGAACTGCATGCAGGAAGCAATGAACAAGTTAAGTCTTCTGTTTTGGTCACAAAATCCATGTCCCTTCTGCACGGCCCACACAGAAGATCCCCACTAATCCCCCAGAGAGCCCCAGATGTCTCATCCAACCCACAGTTCATAGTATATTCAATCCAGATTCCGGGGCTTTTACGCTGAGACATAGGAACCAAGGAAACGTTATCTGTCCCCATATGTCCAACACACACTGTCGGGGACAGATCCCTGGGCAGCTGGCTGGCTCAGGATGTGACCAGTCCCCAGCAATCCCAGAGCCCAGGGAGGTGGGGGTACACTTTGGTCAGGCCCGCCATCTGCCCCAGGGCATGGCACCTCCGTTCCTCACTCTCTCTACTCGGCCTCCTGCTCTCATCTTGTCTGGGCTACAAGGGCATTGAAGAATAAACCCAGATTGGTGGCTCAGAAGTCTTCTCAGCTGCCTCTAGGAAGTCAGGAGCCCAAACACCACTGTACAAATAGATTCATTCTCTCCGTGTGACTGTGCCCAGCATGGCAGGTGGTAAAAATGAGCCATCAGCTCCTGGCTCTTGGAACCTGCCCCCTTCACAGACCCTGCCAGTGCTTCCTGAAACCAGGATTTACAGCCAGAAACTGCGGGTTCAAAAGGCAACTCCACTGTTTACAAGCTGTGCAGCCTTCACTGGTAGCTTAACTTCTCTGAGCCAGTTTCCTCATCTGCAAAATGAGGAGTCATAGCCCATAGCTCTTAAGATTATTTTGAGGATTAAATGCCATGGAATGCATACAGTGCCTACCACAGTCTGGCCTGTGGTAGGCATTTAATGAATAGAAGTTGTAAGCATCATAAAAGGATGATTTACAAAATGTAAGGTGTTGTTCTGTTTTACCCTCAGGCATAACTGAAACAGATGGGTATGCTGTTGAAACTAAGTTCTTCTGTGGCTGAAACACATCCCAGAGATGCTTCCAGTTGCTCCACATAGCACCTGAAGGCCTGGCCAGTAACATGCCCCCTTTTGTCCCCCCACCCCCTCCCCAGATCATAAGGAAACAGAAGAGCAAAGGCGAGCAGCAAATGGAAGAAGAGCCAGAGTGGTTGCAGCCCCAGAGCTGCATGGCCAAGGCAGCTGACCGGGGGACCGCCACACCCCCAGGAGGCCCCCGAGCTCCCTGCACCCTCTGGGTGAGTCCCGAAGCATAATCCTGCCCCCACCACGGACTGGTGTCCTGCCCAGGCACTGATCAGAGCTGGTGCCCTAGACGTGGGGCCAACACTCTCAACCACTTATAGTTGACTCCTGTACCCACCCGACTGGGTAAAAGTACCCGAAAGGGGGCAGGGGGAGAAACAGAGAAAAGTGTATGTGATGGGGGCCAGGAGGGGCCAGAGGGGCCAGAGGGAGTAAATACAGAACAGCCTCCTGAGGATATGCAAATGGCTTTTTATGCAGGACCCACTTAGGAAAAATAAAGGTGTCGATAGGTATTTTTAAAATTCATTCCAAAGAGGGTTGAACTGTTCCTGTGAAAAGAACAGCTTTATGAGGGCTCTGGGCTTCCTTACAGCTTCCACCCCTTGCTTTCCCGAACCCGAGCCGTGACAGTGAGATCACCATGCCGTTTGAGGCACCGAAATGGCCACCTCTGGACACGGGCGGGGAGTCGGGGAGTGGCCCAGCCCTTTGTCCATCACCTTGAAATTAAGCCAAGGGCCGCAACTCAAAGCACAGGGCCCTTGCTGTGACCCCAGGGTTGGAGCCTGCTTGTGTCTATGGTAGAACCAACAAGCCTGTAAACTCCTCTACCTGTTGAAGTGGCCCCAGCAGAAGATGTGGGGGCTGGGAAGGCCAGAGGCTGAGGCCAAGGAACCAGGCCTTCTGTGCAGAGATTACACCCCAAACCCAGGGACTGGTTGGCAGGGCTTGTCTTCCAGCAGTGGTAGGAGCCCATGGTCCCAGCATGGGCGTGAGGTCAGGACAGCGCACACAGGTGCCATTTAAAACTGGCAAGTCAGAGACTGGGAGATCACCAGCATGTGTTTCCCCTGCTCCCCCTGGGGGTCAGCGGCATTCGTCCCCTCTGTGAACAGATTGATAAAAACGGGTGTGCAGCCCAGCTGCATGGTAGGCATGCGGTCCCAGAAGCGATGCCCAGTATCTTCACCATGTCAGACCTCCCTGTGTCCTCACCAGCCACCAGATGCTCAGGGTAACAGGGAACATCTTTATTGCTTTATCGGGGAGTTAGCGTCACTGATTTATTGGCAGAAACTTCCCTTGTCAGCGTGCCCATCAGCTTACTTTACTGCTGCCATTGTGCACCTAAACAGGAGCCTCGGTCTGGGCCCACTGGAACTGAATAATCCGGATAGCGAAGCAGGCTGGGGTACGAGTCCGCCCAGGGCTGTGGGTGCCCCACTGAACGGCTGAGACTGGAAATGGACTTGGGGTTCAGCAGAGAGAGAGCCCCATGACCTTCAAATAGCCTGTCATTCAGAGGTTTCACTAACTCGTCCTGCCGCTGCGAGCTCAGGCTGCATGCATAGTGACACCCTGCTTTCTGGGAAGTCTTTTGGAAGCATTTTCTGAAAGAGTCAGGCTTGGGAGGGGGGCGTCTCTAGGAGGTGTGAATCCCCCCAGTCTCGGCATTGGACCAATACTTCCTCTATGTAGACTTTCTGTGCGGATGGTGTTCATACATATTACTTCGTGAGATCCACACAAGGGCATCCTGGGTTCTCCCCATTTTACAGAGCAGTGAACTGTGGCCTCTCTAGCCTGAGCCACTGGAATTGAGTTGAGGGGTGGGGCAAGACCAGAACCCAGGTCTCCTGGCTCTGAGCATTTCCTCCACTTTGCTCCTGTCTCCTGGGTCATGGGGCAGCTCATGGATATGAAATGCCTGTTCTCCCACCAAATGTTTAGGGGGACCCCTTGTCATGCTTGCAATTCAACCTAGAAATGGTATTCCTGCCACGTCATTGAGGCTGGAGACACTCTGTGTGTCCGCGGAGATGGGGGACAGTGGGCTCTAGAATGGGTCCGGACAGTGGGAACAGCCTGCAGTGGGCACCCCCTTTCCACAGGAGGACAGCAGAGTGCTTCCTGCACACCCCTTCATCAAGTACTGGGTGAAAGTGGCTTAAAACAAGCAGCAGTGATGCTTCCCAGGGGGACCTCCTACTCAGCCCCTCAGCTGGCTGGAAGACCCTAGTCTACCTGGGGTGCAGGCACACGGGGACTGTGGGTCAGTCGCACAGGGTTCCCATTTGCTTTGCTAAAAAAACCTTCTCAGGGTTTCCTTTTCTCACCAGAAAATCTGTTTCGCCAAATGCCTGCCTCCCGCACGTCCCAATTGTCACGTTGGTTTCAACAGCAATGAAGACAGAGCACATGCATTTCTTACTTATTTGTCCTGAAGCAAATGACAGAATATGATTTATTTCTAGATTTTGATATAGGATAAGGCCTAATGGAAGTCCCTCTCCCACTGCAGGCATCTTTTGAATCTCAGGTATACAGTGCTTTGCAAGCTATGTCCACCTTCCTGGGTCTTGAATCCATCAGTGTGGGAGGGGGTGGAAGAGATCCTTGAGGCTATAGTTGGAGCAAAGCCCAGAAAAGCCACCGATACACCCCTTGGATAACACTTTAACCACCCAAATCACAGGGCCTGGCACCTTACAGAGGGGACAGGATCATCCTCTCGCTCCTATTGCTAATCCTTCCATCCTTAACTTTGATGTTTGATCAAAGAAGTCCCCTCTTGGCCTCTCGGTGTGAGTTCTCCCTAAGCTGTGATTTGCAATATGTAAACAGCATATTTCTGTCAACATTATCAGTCAGGGACACGCGAATGCTTTGGCTTTCTCTACTCACGCTTGTACTCATGGGAGCTGCCGCAAACGAAGCAGCCAGAACCCCGGCATAAAGAGAAATCCATCATCCAGCGGGGTCCCTGGCACGGCTTGCTCTTTTGAGCGGCCAGGATCTTTAGCCCCCATTGTCCGTGGTCACGTATTTTCAGGCGATGGGCCAGCCCAGCACCGGACATGTGGCAGCCGTTTCTCGATAACAGGGCCATGGCCACCTGATGGCACCATGTTGATTTGTGGGGATTGTCATGGCCTGGGCTCAAACCCTTCCCCTTGGTTCCCAGGATACCTGTGAAGGAAGGAGACTGTGTGGATCCACGCAGGGGTGGGTCCAGCCCCTTGTGAAGGCCATTTGTAGATCCTGGTTTGGTTTGAAGACAGCCACATGATTAGAGCTTTTACAAAACCTTATTTGGAAGGAGAGTCTGCACCTTACGCAGCACTCAGTGATAAGAATCCATGGAATCTTGATTAGTTAGCTGTTTAGAAAGGCTTACCCCAAGTTCTGGCTCTTCCAGCGACAAAGAGGCTGGCATACCTCCTCTGTGTGAGTGCTGTCCCATTGGGCTCCAACCCCATTAACAGGCTAACCAGACAAGCTCGCCAGCCCAGGCCCCTGAGAGGGCCTGCAGGGAAGGACTGGCTCCCTTCCAATGACCCTGACCCACCACTTCCCCCAATGTCTCAAGCCTTCCTCCCTTCATCCTTATCTCTGTCCTGTTGCCTTCTTCTCTTGTCTTCAGACCTTCATTTAATGCTACATGTGGGTCTTGACCCTTGGACAGACCCCAGCCTGACTTCCCTTGGTCAGGACCCCAAGCTCTTTCCCTCTGAACAGCACCAATGGTCAGGGCCAGCCTGGGACCTCAAGAGTTGGTACATCTGGGGGACAAAGGTCAGCCTCTCCAATGCGCTGTGCAGGATCTCACCTTGATGGCTAAGCCCGTGCTTTCTCCTCACTCCTGGCCTGCAACTGGTCCCTGTCCCCTGTGGTGAAAGTCTGTGCTAACACCATATCCCAGAGTTAGGGCCTAAGGGGGACTGACCCTGGCCAAGGCCACCATATTGCACAACCATTGACCTAGAATCCAGCATGATCAGTGCCCCCAGGTTGTACAGCATGATGACTGCAGTTCTAGCTGCCAATGAGCGGGAATGAGGACTGGTTAAGGAACAGATACATGTTTGCCCATCTCATGTTATATCTTTTATATCTCCACCACAAGGTGCAGATGTGGGTATTTTGGACCCATTTTATAGATGAGAAAACTGAGGCTAGAGCTTTACCATAAGTTGCCTAAGGCTCCATAGCTTGTGATTGGTGGCTCTGAGAGTTGAATACCTTTCTCCTCTTCCAAAGCCCTTGATCTAGCTTCTTCCTCTATGAAACAAGATCAGCAGATTCAGCTATCTCTCAGGCCTGAGACTGCACTCTCCATTGCAGTGGCCATGAGACACAAGTGACTATTCAAATTTAAATTAATTAAAATGAAACAAAGTTTAAAATCTAGCTCCTCCATTCAACTGGCTACATTTCAAGTGCTCGGTAGCACCTCTGGCTGGTGGGTACTGTATTACACATTGCAGAACATTTCAATCACCCAGAAAATTTTGCTGCACAGCACTGGTCTAGAATTGAGATAAGGAGGAAGTGATAAGCAGAGGGCATAAATGCAGAAATGTGCCTCATCATTGGCCAAATCCTGGACACGAAGCAGCAGGCCAAGTCTTGGCTCTTGGGGACCTCAGGGAAGGTGGCCCTCCCATCTTTTGACCAGCTGGTCTCCAACCTCCCCCTCTGCTCATTTGCACCATCACCAGAGCCCCACTCCAGGGGTTCCGACTCATGGGGTCTGGAGTCCAGCCTGGGCATGCAAGTACCTGACCCAATTCTCCCCCAGTGAGGCTAATGGGCTGCAGGCTTAAGGATAGCTCTTTCTCTCTTGAGGAGGGCTCCCTGACCTCCTGCTGCAGAGGCCATAACCCTGTGGCCTCCAGGCAATGCCTCCCCTTTTTCCTCAGTTTCCCAACAACCTGGACCCCTCTAGCCCAGGGCATAACCATGCAGAATCTCAAAACACTGCAGGCCAGGCTGCTAGGCTTAACTTTGAAACCCAAACTCAATCCATCCCCTGCAGACAGGAGTTCTCCTGTGTTCTCTTGGAAGAAACTTGAATGTGTTCATTCTCTTGTTAATTTCCTCCCTTATTGTGTGATTCTCCAACAGTAGGGGATCTGTGCCATCCAGCTTTCAAAGCCTTAAGACGCAGTATCCTAAAAGCCTGTAGTGCAGGTCTTATAATTCATTTAATGCCTGCCTCTTTGGGCGCATGTATATACAAAGTCGTCTTCATAATAACCTGGTGATCCTATTGATAATAACCGTGATGACCCCAGAGGCCAGGCTCTTAGGATGCGTCCAGTGACCAAGAGGCATCTCTCTGTCCCCTCTCTATCCTTCTCTATTTTTCTCAGCCTTTCCTCTTACGTGTCTGTCCCTTCCTCCCTCTTTCTTGCTCTCTCCTTTTACAGGATAGATCTAAAGTATTTTTCATTATTTATAATTACAGGATTGAATTTAGTATCTATGCCGGACCCCAAAAATACAAAGCAAAGCTTTGTCTCAGTTGTCATTCATCCTCTTCCTGTTTTATGGAATAACCTCCTTGTGAGTAGACTTCTTTAGTGCCATGGTCAGTCCCTCAGGGAGTCCGCCCTGTTGGCAGTGCTGATGGTCCTATTTGTCATAGCGACAGTAGACCTTTCCAAGAGATGCAAGGAGCACATCACGCCACTGCCCACACAGGATAGGCAGCGAGTGTGGAGCAAGGTCTCATGATCATGCTGTGTGTTTCGCCCAGAGTGTCAGAGCCACCTGGCTCAAACGGCAAGTCCTGCCCGGCCGGAGCAGGTTAGCCAGGAGGAAGGTGTTCCCAGGCTTGCAGCATGGGCTCGGCACAGCATGGAGAAGGCATGGAATCGCATCAGCATGGGGCCAGACAGACCCCAGGTCAGACCCTGCCTCTGCCGCCTGACCAACCATGTGCTTGGGCAAGTTATTCAACCCCTGCCTCAGTTTCCTCATGTGCACCCTATCAGGTCAAGTGAGAGAATGCCTATGTTGTCCCGGCTCAGCGGTAGAGTGTAATAAATACTCTTATTTTGACTAATACTCCTTGAGTGCTTTTTATGTACCAGGCATGACACTGATCCTTTTACATGAGGAAACTGAGGCACAGAACACTTGAAGCCCCCTCACCCCCCGCAGAATCCCACAGAGCAAGAGGAAGCTGGCATTGACCCAGTGCCAAACACACCACCCATTAGCTGGTGCCTGAAGAGTTGAGGCTGACCTGTTTCAACACGCAGATTCTCAAGTTCCTCTTTGCAAGACCTTGCTGGCACCTTGATACTCCTGGACCATGGACCAGCCATTCCCGCCCTCCCTTTATAGACATGCAGACACTAACTCAGGCCAGCCCTTCCTATTATTATCAGACCTGCTTCTTCCGTGGACAGTAGGGTGGGTAAGAGGAAGGGAAGGAAAGCAGAGGTCATGGGTGAGAACAAAGGAGGGGGCACAAAGGCCCAGCTAGGATCATGAGCAAATAAGACTCCAGTAATCCCTTCACTTCCCAGGAGCCAGAGGTTGAGCTAAGTGGTGAATAAATGCATTATCCTGTCGCCATCTGCTGGTAAATATGTTTATTGCATTGAATTTGTGGCAAAACTGGGTCTGGGTTTCAGAACGGGAGCTTTTCCACCCTGGCTGGAGACAGGGCCAGAGGTGTCCTGAAACCTACTGAAGCCAGATCTTGGGGTCTTTTGTGGTTGTCAGGGTATAGTTTTCTTCTAGTGTGAAACAATGGCTTGCCTGAAATCTAGTGTAAAAGTCTGGGGTCCCCAACTCACTCGCAAAGAACAGAGATGTCATCCTCCGTGTTAGAACCACAGGGACTTTTCATTTCTTGGTGTAGGCTTTTGTAGATGGGGAGCATTTTTGTCCCATAAAAATGGACCCAAGCTCACTCTTAAAGACGCATACAGACAAATATAAAATACCATGTGACCCCCTATAAAGTGAAACATTCAGTGTCATTTTTCCTCTTTTGTAAGCATGTGTTCAGTGATTTATAGTGAGAAGCTGTCAGATATTTAAAAAAAAAAAAAAAGGCAAAGTCAGGGCATAGAAAATGGCTCCATACTCTCCATACCGTACCTGGCGAAGGATGGTCAACTCCCTTAAGGAGCTGTCTGTCTAAACTCTGTCTGAAGTCCTGGAAATTCAGTCACAAACAGGCAACCAAGGATCACATCCAAAACACCATTCCTGCTGTCAAGGAGCTCACGGTCTTTGGAAGAACTGAAAGGTTGTAGTAGGACTGTGAGACAGTATATGCAGTTATGTGTGGGATTACATCAAAGGGGAGGTTTCTTGCCGGACCACGGTGGGATGAGTGTCAGGGGTATATTACCTGAGTACACAGGAGTTTGCCATAGAAAGACTTTTTCCTTCATTTTTAGTAACTTCATTTGACCATCAGATTTGATCTCTTTTCTCTCTGGAAGCTGTTCATCAGAATAAGGATTTAGCAAAATCATAGGCGGCTCCCTGAATACCCATCCCCATGAAAACCTTGTTTTCCCGACACAAGGGACAGAGTCCGGGCTTTCTTGCCCTTGGAATAAAGGGAGCAGCACTCAGCTGAAAGCCTCTTGATGTGTGTGTGTTAGCTTGGCTGTCCTCCAGCTCAGACCTCGCCCTCCATGTACCTGTGATATGATTCAAACAGTGTCTCCGCCTGTCCTTTGAAATCTCACTGCCTCCGCTTCTTAGGTAACAGCTCCGTTTCCCTTCTTTAATTCAGACGCTAAGTGGTACGTGTTGCAATAGTTGTAGGTTTGTGGATGGGCCGTACTTGGCTCACGGATCTGTCGTAGGATTGACATTGCGCCCTAAGTTTCTGCCCAACCTTGGGTTTGGAGGTCTTCCGAGGGAAGATGCTTTCTTTTTTGAGCACGGTTGACCTAAGAAATGTTGCCAGGAAAGTGGCTGGATAAAAGGCTGTCTGCAGCCACTACCCACTAGGGTTCTGATGCTTTCGGGTGGACCTGGCACAGCTTCAGCAGAATCAGCAGGGCCTGTTGGCACTGTCCTATAGCGTTACACACTGTTTGCAGCTGGAAGCCCCAGCGCGGGAAGAACCAACACCATCAGACATGTCTTCTCCACACTGTGTCGTCTACCAGAAAGTGGAAGGCATCCCTCCCCATGACTGTGCCCCTCAGTCCGCTCTCTTCCCCTCTTTTTTCTCCACAGCAGTCCCAGTCTGCATTCTCACTCCCCAGAGAGGACGCCCTGAAGCCCCCTTCCCTGGAGGCTGTGTCGAGACTGCGGAGGAGCCAGGCCCAGCCACTGCGGGAGGAGGCAACCTTGCCCAGCTGGAAGAGCACGGACAGGCTGGACGAGACAAGTAACGGTTTTAAGTGGCATCTGGTTGGTCTGTGGGTCCCAGGAGTGCTGTTGGGAGGCTTCTTCCTGCTCAGCCCGAGTTGGTGTGGGCCCATTTGGGGCCGCCGAGCCACCGAGTCATGAGGCCTCTACCAAGCACACACGTATAATGCAGTTGTGTTTTCCACTGGGCAGTCTTCCCGCTGAGACCTGTGGGACAGTGGGGGCTGGGGTGCTCCAGGGCTAGGGTGTTAAAAATGCCTCAGCTTCCTGGCCACATTTCAGCTTCCCATTCCACGTGGACCAGGAGAACAGGTCTCATGCAGGCCAGAAACACTAATCCAACCTAGCAAGCTATGTCAGTGTTCAGAGGATTTGGGTCTCAGTGAGGGCTGGTTTTAAGAGTGTCCTTTTTGAAACCTTACATAATAGTGAGGGTGATACTCGCTCCCATAACAAAGAAACCAAACATTTAGGTGGCTTAACATACGAGTTTAGGTTCTCATCAAACACCAGTGCAATGCAGTGTCCTGGCTGTGGGAGGTCTGCGGAGGCCCAAGGCTCTGCTGTCCTCCACGGCCTCTGAGCTTTCTGCTGGGTCATTCACACCGGCCAGCAGATGGAGGAAGAGAGAACAGAGAAGTGAGTGCATCTGCTTCCTAACCACCCCAGCAGGGACATGGCCCACACCACTTTCACTCCCAGCCCACAGACAGGAACCAGTCACACAGCCCAACTTCAGTGCAGAGGGCCTGGCAGGTGTCCTGGCTGGGTGCACAGGAGTCCTTGATGGACATCTGTCATCCCCACCGCACCTGGGGATGGCCTGCTGCCCGTTCTTCCTGCTCCTTCTCCTAGAACATCCCACCTCTGCATAAAGCCCTTGAGCTCCCCTCTCCAGAGACTCAACATCCATGACACACAGTCCGTCATAAACCAGTCTCGTCACCTAATCCTTCACAATGAAGATGCTCCAATTAGCTGAGTCACTTTCCCAAAGTTACACATCCAAAGGCTGGAGGTGCTTGGAACCACATGGGTAACCGTTGAGGGCCACGAAGTCCCCTGCTCAGGCCACCCGGGTGTCTTGGGTTCCATGACTGTCTAAGCCAAGATGCTCGCTCCTCCCTGGCACAGGTCTGTTCTCTCCTCACCCGACCACACGTAACGGAAGCTAGGAGCATTGTCCTCACAAAAGAAGCCATGAGAGGATTCTCAACTCCCACTGTATGTCAGATCTAGAATCTGTTTCTGAACAACAACCACAAAAATTAGCAACAAAATACTCACCTTAGAAATAGGTTTTTAAAGATTGTGCTATCGTTTCTACTCTCTAAGGGAAAATATTGAATCCACAGCTATTGAAACAAATTCCATTGTCCTCAAGGTGCAAAGAACCACAAAGCATGCAATGCTTTTTAACAGTCATTCTAAAAATTTCCCAAAACAGATCATTTCCATGTGAACCTTTTAGTAGAACCCACCTGTCAGTAGAATCTGCAGAGATTCTGGGAGCACATGAAATGTTCCCTATTTATGTATATGGTTTGGGTTTTTGTTTTTGAAGTGCCTTTTTCCATTCTAAGTAAGCTTTTCTTTCCTTTCCTCCTGCTGCCCAACGTATCTCTTCATTCATTCATAGGCTTTCTTCCTTTCTCTATCTCTCACCAGAGACTGAAAGTTCCCATAGAGAGGGGGCTCTAAAATTCCACAGGGCATATGCTTATCTTCCATAAACAATAATAACTACCCTCTAAATGTCACTTCACCACGTACAGGGTCCATCTGCAGGCATTACTTTATTCATTCCAACAACAGCGCTACGGAGCGTTACCACCCTCTCACGTAGCCGACAAGAACCTTGAGGGACAATGAGGGTGAGTGTCTTGTTCAAGATCCCACAGCTAATGTGGCCAAATGCAAACCTTATGGCTCCAATTTGCAGGCTTTTTCAACTACTGCATGATAATAAGTGTCCCTCCCTCCATAAAGGCAAGCAAATAAGCAACACCACAACAAATAGCCTTTCAGAATTCACGCTTACACACGGTTAAGTTTAGAGGAGATGATCAGAACTTCTAGAAAACACTCCCTTTCACAAAATAGTTCCCTGCTGACTTAGGAGCATTCCAAATAAATTTGGAAAGGGTTTTGATTTTCAAAACATGATTTCTTTTTACCTAATTTTCTGTAAAATGAAGCACCCGTGTAATTACGTATCAGTGGTACATAAACACAAAATTTAGTTCAACAATACCACACACAGGAAAGATTTCATACTCTTCTCAAAAACTCCATGCATCTCTCAGGTTAGAGATTTAAAATAACAACTATAAAGCACTTGTGTAGAAAACCTCTGGTTTTTCTGAGGAATGCTTGACCTTGACATGCTAAAATGTCCAGACCAGCCCCACAGGTCTCAAGGAGTGTCTGATCTGTTTAGCGGGAAGCAGATTATACCTGGGAGCAGGGCCCAGTCTCAGCAGAGCAGAAATGTAGAAGAGAGGAGACCCAGAGGTAGAGGTCATCTTGGTTAATGGCCATTGGCTATTTTCCGCAGTTCTATTCATGCCCTGGGGGAAAGGTGGCTTCCAGAGCCTGTTAATTCGTGGTTGGGGTCAGCTGGAGGGACACTGTGGGCTGAGTAAACCACAACAGGTCCACTTTGAGCCCCGGGAGAGCTCGCAGCAGTCAGTGGATGCCTCCCCAAACACATTTCCCCTTGATAGACCTTGAATGAGCATCCACTATAGGCACAGCACATGCTCGGTGCTGGAAATAGCCATTGGGGACGGCGGGCCCTGCTCTGTAGTTGCTGACTGGTTGTTGCCGCACAGTCACGGAAGGGAAAGAATTTGGACAAAGGAGATAATGGAAGGGTGCAGGGTCCTCGATGGCTATTCCCAGAGGACTAAGAGAGTGTGGTAGTGGGACCCGAGTACAGCTTTGAGCAGTTCCGACCACGCTCCTTACAGGTTTTCACAGGGGTGGGCATTCAGGAAGCCCGCTATGCTTTTGCGGAGACAAAAGCTGGCCAGCTTCTAGCTTCCTCAGGAGAATGTGGTGAACTGGGATTGTGAAAGGCAGAAGAGGGGGGCCAGCGACAGACTGAATCCCTGCCTTCCGGGTAGCGGGTGTCGAAGGCAGGTGCATGACCACCGGGAGCCAGGCACAGAGTGGCATTCATCGGGGCTTTCCTGCTGTGACTTCCTCCCGTGACCCCAGGAGAGGATGCAGACAGCAGGGCCATGGAGGGCCTAACATCACGAGCGCAGTCTTGCCCCCGCATCCTGTGGGTGCCTGGGTTCACCAATAAGTAGTCTTTACAAGCCCCGGGCAGGTTCCAGAACTGCTCACGGACTGGAGGTAGGGCAGTGAAGAAAATGCATCCTCTTGTCAGTGTTGTGGCGGGGCAAGGAGACTGGGGGTAGACAACCAGGAAAATTAGCTCTAGTATAGTTTAAGTCTTCAAAAATGAAAGCTTTTTGCAAAGTCCAGAGAACAGAGTAGTCTAGCTTCTTAAGGTAAGAAAGCCATGGATGTGTCCTTGAGAAGCAGCATGGGAGTTGGGTCTCCAAAGACCATCCAGAGGGCTGACTTAACAGCTAAATATAGGGCCCGGGGTGGGGCTGGGCGGGGCGGGGTGGCCACACTTCTCCCCTCAAGGTGAACCCTCTCCACAGCCAGGGCGAGTCTGCTTTGCATCATGGGAGTGTGTCTGTGTGCAGACTCTAATAGAAAGATCTGAGGACTTGTGGCTTGTTTGGAGGTGAGCTCAGGAAACACAGAGAGGGGAGGAGGGGACATGAGACAGGGAAGGGAAGGCAAGGCAAGGAAATGACTCCTTATGGAGCAGGGCTGGGGAACAGCAAGAACCAGTGTAGAACGCCCTCCTGGGCAGCAGCAGGCAAAGGAAAGGGGGTACTAATCCACCAGCTTCCGCTGCCACTGGTCGAGGGCTGCTCCTGGAGGCTGTGATGACCGCCACTGCTGGGGCAGCCAAGCAGCCTCTGCTAACCAGAGCACACCTCAGGCCAAGAATCGCAAGTGCTGGCAATTGGAAGCCCAGAGGGTGAAGGCCGAAGAGACCCACATTGCCTGCTGCTGGGGAAATCAAAATCACCACTTAACTGGCCACAAACAGCCTCTCAGAGAGAAAGCCTGCATATTTCTGGAAAAATCCAGGCGGGCTCTGTGGTCCCTGCTTCCACACCACCTGACCCATGAGACTGGGACATGGCATTGGGAAAATGCCGGCAACATAGAAACCCTTTTCCCCAGAAGACCATTACCACCACAACAGGTAGAGCCCGTTACCTGCAAATGACAATAACGCCGTCGTTAGGCTCTCTTCGGCACTTTTCCATGGCCAAGGACAGTAGTTGCTGTGGTACACAGTCGTAAATACAGGGTAGGTAGGTATGAATCCCTGTGTAGGCAGTACATGGCCAATGGTAGAGGCCAACTCAGCAGGCAGAAGGTAAAAAGGTTGAGGGGTAGCAGACAGTACGATCGAGGCTTGACATATGTTGTCTTCTAATAATCCTCTGACAGCCACAGAGGGTCGCATTGTCCCCAATTTTAGGTCAGTAAACGGGCTCAGAGGTGCTCTTTGACCAAGGTCCCCTGCCAGGAATCACAACAACTGGGGCTCAGCCCTGGCTCTCCTGATTCCAAAGTTCTAAGGCAGCCCAGGGATGGATAAGGGGGAAAGTGCTATGAAGAACTCGTCTCCTGCTCTGAGCAGGCACGTGTAACTGGCTTGGTGGGTGTCACCTCATTTAATCCCCACACCCAACGAGGGCGGGATTAGCTGTGCCCCTTTCCACCAATGAGAGTACCAAGCCCGAGAAGCTTCCCGAGCTTTCCCCGCAGGCCCCCGACTCAGCGGCCTCTGCTCTTCCCTCTGCGCCAACTGGGGGTACGCAGCAGGCTGGAAAGGTCGCTGAGATCCAGCCCCTGGCAAAGGAACCTTGTCATCATTGGAAGGAGGGCTCAGCCACGTGCGTGATCAGCCAGAACCCAGACTGGGTCATGGCAGAAGCCAGACAGGCTGTCACCCTAGCAAGACCCAGGGAAGGAGGAGGCCACAACTGGGCAGAGAGACAAGAAAGTGCTCTGGGAAAAGAGCAACCAAGCAGATGAGGTCTTTGAGAAGTCACTGGAGCTTTGCCATGTGGAGATGCTGGTGGGGACAGACCCTAAGGGTAGAGGGAGCAGCCAGGGAAAGGCAGGACCCAGGCCCTCAGACTTCCAGGAAGACTGTGCTTAAATCAGCCCCAGGCCTGGAATCTTCCTGGAGGAAAAGAAGCCCCACTTTCTGACTCAAGAAGAAAGGGAATACAGATGTCCGGCCAGCCTGGGCTGCCCCGGGGTCTCGAGCTGAAAATGTGTTCAACCAACATCTGAATTCCCTAAAGGCTGTGGCCCTACAGCAGTCCTGGCACGTACAGCACTCTGTGGACAACGCTGTGAAACACCAGGAACTTTTACTTCATTACATGAAACAGTAATCATTTAACTAGTAGGAAATCTGTGTTCGAAACGACCTCTGGCAAGACGCTGCCCCAGTGTCCCAGCACAGTGGACCTGTGGCCCCTGGAGGCCTCCAGCCCAGAAGCTCGTGTCCGCACACAAGGGGGTCTCGTCCAAAGCCCCGTGGTCCTCATCACGCAAACCCCAGGGAGTCCTGTAAGATTTCTAATACAGGAACACAGCTTCTGTTGGCCACTGCTGTGCCCAAGGCCGCGGGGCTTTCCCAGGTACTCGTGGCTGGGAGGAGCACCGTACCATCCTGCTCACTCCCCGGGTGCACTATCCTGTTTGGCTTCCGCAAAAAAAAAGATCAAGCAGCTGTCACCCTCTGCCATGCAGGTCTACCCTTGGGGCCCCAGTCACCTGCCATCATGGATGCTCTGGGCAAAACTGAGCCCACTGTAGGCCAACCCAGATCATGACCTCCAGTGAGGACCACTCCAGCCTCCCCTTGATCAGTGCCTTCATTGGTGTCCACAGCACAGTCTCTAAGCCAGAGCCGTCTCGGTATTGGACAGAGATCATCCCAATTTGACCAGGTATGAGCCCTGTGACCTTTGACAAGTTACGTAACCTCGCTCACCTTTGTCTCCCATCTGTCAAAGAAGATTGGAATTACCAACCGCCTTCTCCCTCACATCCTTTCCGGAATGAGGCATGTGCCTTGAGTTGAAAATAAACTTACGTGGCGAGCAGGAATAAACTCTGTCCCCCTCTGCGGCTCATACAGAACACTTCTGGGACCAGATGTGTGGGGTTTTTCCGTATCTACCAGTTCTCTGACACCAGCCTGGGGGCCTCCAGCTCCGTGCTGACTTTGCCTCCCTGCAGGTAGCTCCCGATCCCACCATCAAGGGCTCAGGACCATGTGGCTTCTGACACCAATTACAAGTCCCATGTCATCCCTCGGACTTCTGACCGACCAGCTGTGCACGACTCCCTCCTCAGGTTCAGTCGTTTGCTGGAGCAGCTCAGCTCACAGAACTCAGGGAAACACTTAGGTTCACCAGTTTATCATATAACAGAGGATACAGATGAACAACCAGATGAAGAGGTTCACTGGGTGAGGTCCTGGAGGATCCTGAGCACCGAGGAGCTGGGGTGCCTTTTTAGGCACGCAGACGTGCCAGCCAGGAAGCTCTCGGAACCCCAGACTTGGGAGACGTTTACGGAGGTTTCCTCCCGTAGCCACAGTCGATCATTAACTCATTTTCCAGCCCCTCTTCCTTCTTCAGGGGATGGGGATAGGGCTGAAAGTTCTGAATTTCTAATCATGGCTTGGTCTTTCTGGTGGCCAGTCCCATCTTGGAGCCGCCCAGAGTCACCCCCTTAGAACAAAAGAGGCTCCTGTCACCCAGGAAATTACAAGGGATTTAATTGAGGAGCCCTGTGTCAAGAACTGGGGTCAAAGACCAAATATTAACAGGAACTGGGAGCAGAGTCTGGTGCGTACGTGTGTGCGTGTGCATGTCTTATTTCACACTGCCATCTCACAAGGCCGTTGTGGGTAAGATCTCTAGGAGTGCCAAGGGCAGAGTGTGTTAACCTTGAGGGAGCCCAGGGCCGGTGACAGAGTCCTCTCCCATCTGACCAGGGACAGCCATGGCCCAAGGGCAAAGAGCCAGACCTGAGGCTGCTAACAGTAGCTGTCCCCCCAACCCCCTGCCTTTCCAACCCAGCCATCTCAGGGCAGGAGAGGGGCCATTCTGAGATAGAGGGGACCATCCACCCAGGCAGAGATGCACTAGTAACCTGACCTCTGAGTTATCTCCTCATCCCTGGAGCACTGGGGCCTGCAAGGCCTCAAGGGGCTTCTTGGGGACCTTCGATTCTGCCTCCTAAAGAGGTGTGCCCTTTTGGACTTCCCAGAGTCAGCTGCTTCCTGGGACCCCGAGGCAGCAGTGGGGAAGATGCAGAGGGCAGCCTCGCCTTGCCGTCAGTTGATAACAGCCCTGTCTGGTTTCTCCCTCCCTCCCTCCCCCCGCAGACCTGGCCGAGGTTTTGCAGAGCCCCGATGGGAACTGGGTGGCCCTGAAGGATGGTACTCTGCTGCCCACCCGCCTGCTGGCCAAACCTAAGAGTGGCACGTTCCAGGTCCTGGAGGCAGCCTCCAGCGTGGCCTCTGCCTACGACGAGATGGGCTCTGACAGCGAGGAGGACTTTGACTGGAGTGAGGCCTTGAGTACACTGTGCCCACGGACCCGAGGCCAGCCCAGGAACCCCCAGCCTCAGCCCACACAGGCCCAGAGCTTGCACCAAGGCCCATCAGCCGCCAACTCTGGGCTCTCTCCGAACCCCGAGGCCATGTGTTCCGACTCAGAGACCTCCTCTGCAGGCTCTTGCCGGGAAGCTGGGCGCCGGGCAAGACTGTCCTGGCTGCTGAGGAAGGCCCCCAGGGACCCCACAGCAGAGAAGCTGCGCTTGCAGGGAGAACTGGACGTGAACTTCAACCCCCAGGCCCCCAGCAGGGAGACCTCAGACAGCAGCGAGCCTGAAGAGGCCCCCTACGCCATGGACCGGAAGACCAGGAAGTGGAGAAGGGCCCGCGTGGGCTCCGAGGAGCCAAGTGAGGAATTGTCTTCTCCCAACGCCCATTCCCAGGGGCTGGACATACAACAGGTAATCGGAGTGGTGTACGCTTTTCAGCCGGATGTGCCCTCCTCCAAGCAGGAGTGGTGTGGAAAGGGTTAAAATTCACAGACCCAGATTCTCGTCTTGGTTTGCTGCTAAGTAGCTGAGTAGCCTAGATAGGTTCTGTGACCTCCTCTCTGGAGACAAGAGCTTATGGCTCCAAGCGGGTTTGCAGTGTGACCCCCAGAGTAGCAACAGCAGTGGGGAACGAGTTAGAATACACACTCCCAGGCCCTGCCCCACTCAAAAACTCTGGGGATGGGGTCCAGGCAGGTGCGGTCACCAAGTCTCCTGGGGATTCTGCTGTCCTAAAGCTTGAGGGCCGCTGGCTTGGGGCTAAGGGTTTGGGGTCTAGAGACAGGCTGCCTGGCTTCAGATCCAGCCATGTGACCTTGGGCTAGGGCTCAGTATCTTCATCTGTAAATGTAGATACTATTACCACCCCCTTCAAAGGATAATGTGATGAGTGAATAAGACAATATTTATAATGAACTAAGCTCTGTCCTAGTCGTGGTACAGGGCTCAGTAAATATTACTTCAAGATGATAACTCAGGGCACAGTTTACTCACGTTCTGTGATTCTTTTGGCCACCTCCCATCCCCTCTCAGAATCCTCAGTGGCTCTGCCCATAAGGATTAGTTCAGGAACCTCCTTTGAGACTCTGATAAAATCTATGGACTCTCTTCACAGAAAAATGCACCCATACACACACACACACACACACGCATGCGTGCACTCTCACACCGTTTGCTTTGAATGACCTTATAGAAACAATGGATTGCATTTGAAACTGAGTGTCTAATGGAAGATCTAGTTAGGTTCCTCTCCCTTCTGTAGGCTCACATTGCCGTCAACTTGACTTTTCACACTCCTGGAGAAACCATACCCACTTCTGGAACCCTACTGCCTCTCCAGTAATAGTCAACCACCGTGCCCTGCATCCTTAGTTTGGGTCTCAGCAAAGCAGCCTCCGAGTCAAGGATTCAGGTGTAGGTTTAGGTGGAAGGAAATCCCAGGAACCCCAAGAGTGAGCCAGGGCAGTGAGAAGGGCCTATTAAGGAAGGCTATAGATTACTGGGGCTGCATCCCACCAGGGACCCTCAGAGAACCATGTGGGACACACCCCTCACCTGAGGACAGTAGTCTTCATCCACAGTCTCCCAACTGCCTTTGGTACAGAGTGGCCCCCCCCCCAAGGGAGCATCAACTCCATGCACAACTGAAAAATCCTTCAGGCAAAGAAGAAGAGAGAGACCCAGGTCTCAGGTGGGAAATGATCAGTGAGCTAGAAACTGTCCCCCGTGGCTGCGGGCAACTCAGGTTGCTCTCGGGGATGCAGGTGGGGACATCACCTTTGTCTGCTATGACTGCGAATGCATCAGCCGGATCCCTGATGGAGAGGCCCCCGTGGACATAGTTGTGGACTCAGAGGCCCTCAGGTCCCAGAATCAGGCATCAATCCTGCCTGAGCTGCTAATATGTTGCCTAGAAAACATCCTTTCTTTGGTCCAAGGTCTCGTGTTTTCCTCTGTAAAACCAGATCGTTACAAATTTGTCCTGTGGGGCCGTTGCAGTCCTACAGCAGAAATAGAAGCTTCCATTCAGTGATGACTCCTTGTGCTCTAGCTCAAGGGGAGACTGTCTGACAGAGACTTTGGGTCCCTTGCCCAAAGGGATAGTCTTTTTTTTTTTTTTTTAAGATTTTATTTATTTGACAGAGAGATCACAAGTAGGCAGAGAGGCAGGCAGAGAGAGAGGGGAGGAAGCAGGCTCCCTGCAGAGCAGAGAGCCCAATGCAGGGCTCCATCCCAGGACGCTGGGATCATGACCTGAGCCGAAGGCAGAGGCTTTAACCCACTGAGCCACCCAGGCACCCCCCGAAGGGATAGTCTTAAGGGTTGTCTGCCTGATTCCCTTGCCATGCATCCACACCCACTGGCTGAGTGAAGCTTCCTGTCTATTGGGAGTTGGCTTGAAGGTTGTCTTCTGGTGGTCATCTTTGCAAGGCACTGAGAGGGAGAAGACGGGGCCAGTGTTCTCTCTGCCTCCCTGGCAGTGTCCTCTCCTTCCCGGTAGGTGGCAGTGGTGTTGCACTAACATAAGTCCTCCTTGCTCACCCTCTTCCTTTATTAAGGCAATTCTCAAAAAAAAAATTACATGTATATATACACACACACATACACATATATATACATACTATATATATATATACATATATATTTTATAAGGTTAGATATATTTCAGGTTAGATCTTATATATGTGTGTACATGTACATACAAGGATATAGATGTATTTTTAACTGTTTGCATATTTCTTAATTATATAAATAAATGAATATAATGTTTTAAAAAAAACTGTGAATATACAGATATAGTCTCCCCCGACCACAACCTAAATCCCCGCCATCTCCCCCAGAATGACTTCAGTGGTATGTATTTGTACATTCACATGTGTATAGGACATTTAGAAATACACTTTTGAAAAGGTGTCTGTATTTTCGCAGCGTCATCCTCTTACTCTCCATATTCCCCTGTCGCCTGCTATTAACAGTGAGCGGCAGAAATGTCAGCGCACGTGTTCACACAGTACCTGCCGAAGATTTGCCTTGAGGTGGTCCCTGACAGGCAGTCGGAGCCGTCCATCCAGGGTGCAAGTAGTGGGCATGCACGTCCTGTAGAGAATTTTAAAACAGTAATAAGCCCAATAAAAGTCAGTCTTCTTATTATCACCTTGCACCATGCAGGGACAATTCTGAGCAATGTAATTTACAGTGAGCCCTTTGGTTCCTCTGTTCTTTGCTTTTCTAGATGATAATGTGGTCAGATCTAACCTTATTGTTTCAAAATAAGCCTTTGTCACCAAACCATGAGTAAATAATTCATCTTTAATTTGCTGGCCTCAGATGCCCCCTTTCATATATATTAACCTTTTTTTATTCCATGAGCCTGGCTTCCTTATGCTCTCTATTTTGTTCCATGGATGCAGAAGTCCCATTTGTGTACAAAAACAACTTTATTTTAATTTTAATAACTTCATAACGTACTCTGATATCCAGTAGATGGTCTTCCCTTCACAGTTGTTTTTCATTGATGATATTTTATAAAGTGTCTTAACTTTTCTCAATCCTTTACTAACATGAATGACTTTTTACAATCTTCTCTACAAGTTGAAAAAATTTTTTTAAGTTTTGATTGGATTGCTCCAAATGCATTTATCTCTTTGGGAAAAATCTATGTCTTTATAATATTGAGGCTCCCCATCCAATGGTGTCATACTTGTCTCCCATCAATTTACTTTCACTCAAGTTTTAGAGATTTTTTTCAAAGCCCTCCTACTTTTTTTGTTCAGAGATTTTTCAATATGTTATACATGTTGTTGACATTGTGGATGAGATCTCTTTTATCTATTATACATTCTAATTGGTTTCTGATGGTGTATAGATCACTGTTGATTTTATGTTTGTATTTTATAACTTAGCACCTAATAGATTCTTAGTCCTACTAGTCTTTGACATGATTCTCTTAGCTATTCTAGGCAGATCATCATCCTGTCCACACGGAGGACACTTTTATGGCTTTTCCCATGATTCACTCTTATTTCTCTTGCTTGTCTTAAGCCCTGGAGACAACCGAGGCTACACTCCGAAGCAATAGTGACATTGGCATTCGGTCTGTGTCCAGCTGCCATCCTTAGGCACCTGCTTGCCGTGCTACATGGTCAAGTATGTTGCCTCCTCTATGTTTAGTAGATATTCTCAAAACCAAGAAGCATCTGCCTGTTCCTGGCTTCCTAAACACTTTAAAGCAGGAATGTGAGCTTTATCAACTGCTTTCTGCCATCTCTTGAGAAGATAGTTTTTCTTCTGTTAATGATTGTAAATCACATTAATAGATTGCTTAGCTCTGAAATGTCTTTTCATTTGTTGCATAAATTATATTGGGACCTGAATCCTTTCTATAAAAACTGGTTTCTGTTTGCAGGTTTCCATGTTCATGCCATCTTGTTCGGCTTTGCCATCAGGTTATACTAATGACTTGGCAAGGATTCTCTAGTTTTTACTATTTTCTGCAATACTTTACATGACGTGATAATTTTCTGAAAGTTTGAAAGAATTCACCTATAAAGCTATCCAGGTCTGCCCCTACTGAGAGGCAGTTTTAGAAGTGAATTTTATATGTTAGATTATGTAGAAAACATATGTATTAGAAAATATTAGAAAACAGGAAAGTAAGAGGAAACTATTAATATAAAAGCAAAACAAAAACTGTTCGATTCATAAACTGAAAAGCTGACATATGTATATATGAATATATATATATATTCATTATACAGAGATGATGTGGGTGAATATATAATGAATTTCCCCTGAAATGCAGTTTTGTTTGCATCCCAGGCTTCGATAGGTAGTGCGCCCATCGTCAAACTCTTCTAAGTAAATTATCACTTCCAAGGTGATTCTCAATTTAAACAAAATTAAAAGGTAATTAGAAGAGTGGATAGCTTTCTGGTTGGTTTGGCTTTGTTTTTGTCTCTAATTTTGAGTCCTCACAGCATTGTGAGCAATAAATATGGTTTATGTGGTTTTGTTGTTGGCAATCTGTTGGGATTTCCTTTGTGACCCAATCTATGGCCAATTTTTATGACTACTACACACATGTGTTTGAAAAGAACACATATTCTCTGTTTGGTGAGGACAAACTCCATGTGCACGTGCACATTGTTCTGGATGTCAGTAGGACAGACAAGGTCCTGCCCAGAAGCTCACGTTCCCTCGCCTTCACGTCTGCCAGGCCTCACTTCCCTAACGTCCCTACTCTTTTCTACTGTTGTCTTCATGGCTCTGTGGTTTTCTTACTTTCCATCCCTTCTGAGTCTGGCAAGTCCCTAGGAGGCACAGCAGCACATGCTGGCAGCTCCACTCCCTGCTGGACCCATGCCCTCACCAGCCCTGATTAGCAGGTAGAGTCTGCTGAAGGCAGAAGTCCTGTCACACATTCTCTAACTGCATCCACAGCCTCAGATCTCACCACACATGTAACTTTGTGCGTGGAGTCTCTCTGTGATCCGTTACCATGGACGGCTGAACGGGTTCTCTGACCTCTGGAACCCCGACCCCCGATGTCCACTGGTGGGATGACATCTGTGGGTCAGATTTAATTTCCCTCCAAAGCCCTGCAGCCCGTATTTTACCACCTCCTGCCTTGGCATGATGAACAGACACCTGAAGACAGCCTAATTTTTCCTTTCTGTATAATGGCTTTCTCTTCTCTCCAACATTTGTTTGATTTGCTGTTACCTTTAAAGCGCAAACCTTTTTCCAGAAGGGTCGTGTGCTCTCATTCCGTGCTCTTGCACATAAGACAGTGAGCTCTTCTTTGCACACTCAGGTATTTTCTCAACTCAGGAGTGTTTCCTTCTGTCATTTTGTTTCTTACTTCTTCCAGGCCACCATAGTGCTTATGTTGAATCTCGACTCTCTGTCGTCCATGTCTATGATCTTCTCTTACTGTTTTCCCCTTCTCTGATCTTGTCCTCCACCTTCTAGAGTTCCTTTCCAATTTTGTCCTCCCATCACTCATCTGTGTTCCCAGGATTAGTTCTGTGATTACCATTGTCAGATGTAGGTTCCAACCCTACTGCTCTGCTTCCAGTGTTTCTGCAGTCTTTTGTCTCAACAGTCTCACAGTTCATCTCATGCCACAGTCTTGCCTTTTAGTCTGAGTGCTTCTCCCTCATAACTTTCCATATCTCTTCATTGGCATTCTGTATTGTTATGCCCTAATGAAAGCACAAAATCACTATCAGACATTGTGTCTTGCTTGTTAGTAGAATTAGTAAAACATGATGCCTTCAAGCTACCTTTGGTTTCCTTTGCTCCGCAGTATTTTTCCATAAATTCCATGTTAACTTTTTCTGTTAGTCATCCCTAAGTGAGGAGAATGTTGTCTCCACCCCACTGTTGCCAGTATCTAACATACTCAAACCATTTCCCCTCTGCCAGCTTGAGAGGAGCTTTTTCCTACTCTCATCATCTTGCTGTATGTTTCTTTGAACAAATGGCTAAGAACCTACAACTGAAAATGCATATGTTGATTAAATGAATGAGTGGAAAAGAACAAAATTCATTCCATATTTCTACATGGTTTATAGTTCCCCCTCTCCCCCAGGGCTTTACATTTTCATGACCACATCTCCCAGAATGCAACATCATTCCGTGGCGAGTTCTTCCCTCTGCCCTCCTGAATATTTTGGACAGATACATTTTCTAAGTGGTTATAAAAATAGGAGGAAGTGAGAGTTGGGAGTAGAGCTTACCTCTGGATGTTTCAAATGCCTCACCACCACAACAGAAGGCTCAGCTATTGTGCTTTCATTCACTTGATTTTTGTTTTTTTATTTTATTTTATTTTATTTTATTGTGAGCATTTATCTCACATTCTGAAACAGGGTTTGAGGTTGGGAGAATACTGGGGGGATGGGGGCATGTGGGTGGGGGTGGGCAGCAATTATCCTGACTACTTAGGAGAGGGAAAGAGTGGACCAGTCTCCAAAAATTTTCTTTCCTTTCTTTTTTTTTTTTTTTCCCAATTCATTGGCATGGGCTTTGTACTTAGTGAAAAATTGTCCCCATCCATTTACTAGTAACAAGCTGACTTCCATTCTTTCTTGGTTATGTAAGTTTTCACCTTTTTCTGTTTCTTCCCACACCATTTTGGTGGAAAAATTTGGAGAGGTTGTAGAGTGACGTTTGCCAGATGTCATTTTAAAATGGAAACCTGCTAATTAATTTTTCGTCGATGGAGACATCAGGATGGCAGGAGGCAGCTATTTTAGTTTCCTCTGACGTTTCATTTTTTGTAGTACTCATTAGTGCAACTTGTTTCCTTGAGGTAAATTTGCCCCTTGGTCTAGAAGGCAAGGTCCTAATTACTCTTAAAAGATGTCTGTTCTAAGAATCTTGCCACATTGGGAAGCTACTAAATCTTTATAACTAACAATCTGTAAATATTCATGTATTTCATGTGTTTATACCCTGCTACAGAAAGAATTTAAAGTGGTTTACATAAATATAAACACAAGAGAATAAAATGAAAACATGAGAAAAGCAGGACAAAGGGAAAATCAGGATAGGAGAAATAAATGAAACTAAGAGTAACGTTAGTTCATAATATGGATGCAATGAGGTCCTAATCACAAGCTAACAATGCCCAAAATTTGGCTCTGTGCTTTCTAGAAGACGATGGGAAAAGAATGATGTGAGCAGCTTGCTGAGTCATGGAAACCATATTACATTGCTAAATCTGTTCCTTAAAGGATGCTGCTCTTAGAGCTGAGATCCATGAGAAATTTATCCCATGGGGCCTCGTGGAGAGAAAGCAGAATCCATCACCCTCCACTATAACCTGCTTCAAATGAGCACACATGTTAGAGGCTGTTTCTCACAGTGTCACTCAGTGTGGACCAGTACATCACTGCAGGCACATCTCAATCACATCAGTCTATCAGTGGCCAATTACACTGACCTCTCCTGGTCCAGGTCACTCTGGGATTCAGTTTTGGGATATGTGAAGGAGTGGATGACTACCTCCCCAAGCCCTGGTTCATGAGTATTGTTCAGTTCTGAATTCAAGGGGATGCTCTCTGACAAGTGCCAGGAAGATCACGGCAATTGGAGGTAGTGTGGCGCCCCTCATCCCATGAACACTGAGACACCCAACAGGTAGGTGCACATCCCTCTAAGGTGTGCCTAGAGAAAATCCCCAAGCAAGCCCTTCAATCTACTTCAATTGTATTTGAATTTCCTCCAGTATAGAGATCAAAGAGTGGTAATCCCTGCATCCCACACCAAATTCTTCACATTGATTTTCAAATCTTTTTAAGGCATGGGACTTTGCCTGAAATGAAAATTTAAGGAGAAGAAAATAATTTGGCTGAAAGCCAAACCACTCTGAGACAAGGCTGCCCTCCATCCTTGCCCCTTCCTCCCACCTACACAGCAGCCTAGGCAAGTACTGATAATAACCCAGAAACAGTTTTGAGCAGGTGTGACCCATACCCCCTCAACAGAAGAAAAGTCTTAGTGGGGTATCTGTCAAGGGACTCCCTCTGAGCATGAGGAGTGCTAGGTGTGCCCTCCAAGACAGTTGCAGAAAATAGGTCTGGAAAACAAGGAGACGCTTGCTGAGTAATGGTGATTCTTAAATATTTTTGAGTCATAGACCCTATTGAGAACCTGAGGAACACAAACTCTTCTCCCGAGTGTGTGTGTGTTGGGGGGGGGGGTGCGTGCATAAACACAGCATTCAAAGGCTTACATACAATGTTAAGGAGTTTTTGGAGCAGCAACTTCCCTGAGTTTCCACAGACTCTGGGTTAGAAGCCCTGCTATACAGGATTTTTAACCAGGAGCCATCAGAGTAATTAAGGATCAACCACCAAAAGTGATGACATTAGTTCTGCAATAGTTCAATTATAGTCTTTATTCGGGGCAGATACTAAATACCAGGGCTCCCTATCAGTTTAGGCCTTTACTTATTTGTGGCAATCAAACCACGTTCGATCTGTGAAGAAAATGTTGAATTCTCTATCACAACTCAGTTCCCTCAAAATTGTTAGCAAGGCTTTAGGAACCCACGAAAAGAAGGGGATCTGGAACAACCCTCCATCCCTCTACCCCAATCCCTGCCCTGAATGCCATCACTTTTAGGAGACTCTTCCTGAGAATTCTGACTCATGTGCTGGCATTAAGGTTCAGGTCCTGAACCTCCATCAAAATCCAAAGGTCTACACCCAGTTTCAGTGCAGAGTCAAAGGAACAAACAAAGATGAAATCTGCCCTTAATGCTGCTTCATTCCTTAACAGATTTCTCTACAAAGCGATAGACCAGTTGTGGTCAGCACGAAAATAATTGTGTCTCAAATGTCTGTTCCTCATATAAATATCGACCTGAGCAGGCCAGGCTGGTGATTTTCTAGATATTTTATATGGGGCTGCCACAACTCTGGGGAACGAGTAGCCGCCCTTTTGACAAATGGCACAGTCTAACTCTGTCAGATAGAAGATGATAAAGAGAAAAAATATGGACGAGCTGCAGAGCCCGTTAGTCAGATACGATGTTTTGTTCTGGGAGAGGGAGACGTGCCCCGGGTGAGATTAAGGTTTTGTCGGTTTGTTTTTAAATCAATTTTATAATCTGAAAGACTCGGAAAACAGCCTGAGATCCACACCAGGACAACTGACCTGTAATTGTAAAAGCTAAAAATAAACCTTCTGGATCGATATCTAGGTGCTAAGTTTTCATGACTTCCTTTAACCAAAGGCAGAACTCACATCTGCCCTCCGTGCGGTTCCACGGGCCAAACTCAGGCCCTTCTTTGTGAAGGGGCTCTCATGGAGGCAGGAGGAAATGGATTGTAATATTAAATTTGCTAAGATTCCAGGTGACATGTTCCTTTTTCCACCATGTTAGCTAACCAAGGATTTGGTTTGTATCTGTGTATGTGTGACTGCTCTTATCACACCAGTTATAAGAAAAATAAATGTCTTCATCACCACGGCACAGCCTGTGACTAAAACTAGTTTTAGGTTAATAGTGATACACTGGGAGAGGACAAACCTCTGTGTGAAGGCACCAGAGACAGAAATCATCTGCGTCCTCAGAAAAAAACAGGTCAGCAGGAAAGTCAGCCAAACCCGAGGCTCGTCCTCTCTTCTCCAGCTTCAGCACAACTCTGTCAAGACATTTGCAAGTAAAACATGCATGTGGCACAGACGGTTCTCCCAGGGCTGGGTAACCTGTAAGTCAGGGCTCATCTCTGAAGTTCACTAAAATACCTAAAAGCAACCTGCAGAAATTCTGCTTTTTAGGTCAGGTTCGGTATTTTTAATCAACAGGAACAAGGAGAACCACCAGGACACGAGGATATAATCAACAAAGTCTGATATGTAATATTTGAAAGTCATCCTGTAGCTGGGCCTTTTTTTTAAAGGTGGAGAAAATGCTGAGCCTCCCACTGCTCCCTCAAATGACCCAGCAGATGAAAGACAGGCTTTGTGGGGGAAAAAAAAAAAAGAGGATTTCTAGGACCGGTGTTGCTCAGTCTAGAAGACATTGACAGGGCTCCCTTCAAACATGTGGAGAATTTTGATAAAGATGATGGGGAGGCGTAATAAGAGAAAAATTGCTTTAAATTAAAGCAGGCAGGATTTCAGGGTGCATAAGGTCAGATCACAAGGGTGAATGAAGGTAAAGACAGTCAGTCCTCTAAGGAAATCTGCAGGTACCAGAAAGCTTCGAAAAAAAATTATCTTCTCCCTCTTTGAAACTTCCACTTGAGAAGGGATTAAATCCTTTTCCTGTCCAGTTCTGTTCCTACGCTGTGGTTCTACTATCTTCCTCTCCTAATGAGCCTGATTCAATCTGGAGCATCTGGGCTTCCCTTGGAAGAATGGGAAGAGCTTGGCCTTTGCTCTGCCCCACGCTGGTCACATGACCTTGGACAGCTTCCTCAAGCCCGGCGTCCTTGTGGATACAGAGAGAACTACCAGGCCACTTGAATGAGATCTGGCGTGTCTTGGGCCCTATGCAGTACTCATCCACACTAATGTGCTCAGCTCTGAGAACCGTCCAGGCCTGGCCCCCACTCACATCCGCCTCACCTCCATGTGCTTCCCTTTCTGTGTTTCCCCAAACTTGAGAATCCCCAGATTCCTCAGGAATCATTCAGAGGATACCTGGCTCAAAACCTAAGATCCATGGAGGTCAGGTTGGCAACACTCTGTTGCCCTGGTGACTGAGACGGTGCCTTCTTTCCAGATGATCAATGAAAGGAAAACCGAAATTTAAAAATTATTATAAATAGGGACTTGCAGACCACTGAGAATATATCAGCAGACTCTTGTTTAAGAAACCATCCTAGCTTATCTTAATGAGTATTCCGTCACTAAGTGTTTTAAACTATAGTTTGTTATTTAGCCTGGGTCTCCAGTTCCACATGCTACATTGACAGGTGCAAGGAAGAGGGGATGTTTTGTCCTTCTGTAACTACCACACCTTTCCTCCTCCACCTCCCCAGTCTGCAGAGCCAGCAATATAAACTAGCCAATTCAGGAACTCTAAGCCTCTTCTGATTTCAACATCTTTATCTCTTTAAAATCATCTTTCCTCTTCTAGGTAAATAATCAACCCTCCAACCCCTCCACTTCCCCATGTTTGCCATCTGGGAGTGCCTGAGGGGGAGCCTCTGGTGGCCTTGTGGCTGCAGGGCCATCTGAGGGCTGAGATCTGTCCTTGCAGGTCTTCTTAGTGATGGGGCCCCTGTTCATGAAGTTGTTCCCGCCCTGCTATCATCCTAAGGCCTGAGAACCTGTGGTCTCTTCCCTGTGTACAAGGTCAGAACCTGGTCCTTCTCCCTCGGGCCCCATCGTGGCTGTTACTCTCATTCCCCACCAGACCCAGGGCCCTGACTGTCTAGCCCCAAGGCAGCCCTTCCCTCCCACCGTAGGAGTCCCTGGGAAGCTCACCTTCCAGCACCACCCACAGTCTTCCATAAGCCCGCTTCTGGATATTCTCTGCTTCACACAGGAGCTTGGGGGACCCGGAGCCCTTCAGGTCTTCCTCTGAAGCCTTTCCTCAGGGTCTGAGTCAACTCTGCTATAGCTGCCCCAAATTATTAGGGGCGAAAGGGCCAGAGACCACAGACAGCCTATGAGGCTCCTCCTCCCTGAATCCCAACCAAGGAACAAGCAAAATCCAGCGTTTGAACTTTAGGGAACCTCAGCCTCTAGAAACCTCTGCTGTCTCTCCATAAAATCTGGACCATGCGGTCACCATGTTAAAGAGGTGAGCTGAACAATGACCCATGATCTGTTCGTTCTGGATCTATACTCTTTTCTCTAGGGTAAAATGCTTAGGCTTAGCTAAGAAAATGAAGAGGCAAGGGAATGCAGTTTTAGTGGGAACTGAAAAACATGAGTTTCTTGTTTTCAAAATAATGTCCCCTTCTACAGACCAATGCCAATCTGTAAAGTGGGGGCATTGAGACAAAGCACCAGCAGGCAGAAAATTCTGATTTTCAACCAATTATGGAAAATATTTTCTGCCCAGATACACATATTGCTGACAGTTACCCAGCTTGATTTTTTTCTTTTTCCTGTCACAAAAGTTTCTTAGAATCTCCACTGTCTTTATAATGCTCTTGGTAATCTGTTTGAGTCACTGCCCAACACTTTCATAGTCAAGGTTCCTTTGAAGTACAAAGAGAACATTCTTCAGGCTGGAGATTCTGCAGATCCTCATCTTCTCTACATGCTGGGTCCAGGTTCCCAACAGACCCTGGAAAACAACTGCCCTTCTCCCTCTTCCTCTGAATTCAGCTGGAAGTCTGCCATCCTGTAATCAAGTAACATGTATTTATCTATTGTTGTCTCACCAGGAAGTAAATTGTGTGTTCTTTTCAATGTTTCTTAGCCCTTTGGGGGCATAGGTGCCAGTGAAAATCTAATGAAAGCCAGGACCCCTCCCCCTAGAAAAGTGTGTGTTTAAATCGAAGTCTGCACACAGTATCAAAGATCCACAGAGGCCAACCACAGACCCCCATTAGCTAAGACCCCAACTGAACGTCTACTGCCCAGCTCCCGTGGAGACTGACATGAAAATCAGTATGTAGGGAAAGCGTGTAAGTTTATAACATGAAGTAGGGATGGCTTGATCCTTTGTAGGATCCATTTCTTTGAAGATATATTTGTTGATGTACTTGATAAATATTACAGGGCCAAATATTACTTAGTAAGCTTTGAAGCTGTGGCGGCTTTGATAAGGATGCTTCCATCTCTGTTCGTGGTATCACCTCTCCTGGTGTCGGATCCTAGTGCATATGCCTACAGTGTTTATTGAACTCCAGGGCCATCATTTAGCATTCGTACAATTCTCAACACTCAGATAAAACTTGACATATAAATCCTGATCATCTCTAGGAGTTCATTCTTGTAGAGTTCACTCAGCTGTCACCTTTTCTTCTTTCTCTCCCGACAACATTCATCCAACCAACCAGGTGAGGGTTCCCCATGATCCCATCAAATGCTCATGTGTGTGCCTTGCACACAGTGTGTCAAGATGGTGTCTCTCCATCACACTGTGAATGCCGCCAGAGCAGGAGGGTTGTCACTCCCACCTGTGAGCTCCAGTGGTCAGCACAGGCCCAGCACATAGTAGGCACTCAGTGCATGTTCGCTGACTATGGACTGAATCACCATTGACCCAAGTCTTCAAAGGTTCTTAGAAGGTAAAGAAAGAGGCCAAAGCTAAAGAAAGCAAAGTAGGAGTTAAGATGAATTGATATTTCAGTGTGTTCAATCTGTTGAGTGAGGTGATAAGAGAAGGTTCCCAAGTGTGGGTCTGTGGCCAGTTGCTGACTTTCGGGCGAGTTTAATGTGCAGACACATGGTGGCAGTGAGACCATCTGGTAGACAAGCTCAGCGACTTAGGCTCATCCTTAACCCTCTGCAGTCTGACCCAGGCCCATTTTCTCCTCACTTGTAAGCCCTGCACTGTCCCATTTCTGGGCCTTATTGTTCTAGCTACACCAAGCAGTCTCATGGACCCTGGGTCTTACTGGTCCTGCTGTTTCCTCATCAAGAAGGTCTGGCCCCATGTCTACATATTAAAACTTTGCTCATCTTTCAAGAGTCTGTTCAGAGGTCATTCTTCCCATTGAGATTCCCTGTGTCCCCAGACAAAAGAATCCTCCTTCTCTCAAGCATGCTGGGAGCACAGATCACCTCTTGTAAGACCCTCATCACGGATTCTTGCTCAGGACCAGAGAAACAGTCATTTCCAGTGGACTCTCTTTTATCAACCTAGGAGCTCTTCTTTTTCACTTCTGTGTCATCTGTTTCCTTCGACTGACCTTTATATAGACAACTGCCTTTAACATTTGTCCAGTTACAATGGTGTCAAGTAAATTTGATGCACAAACATCATAAAGGATCAAAGAATCTCTCTCATATTTTTTTAGCACAAGATGGTCCAGATTCTTGAGACAAAATGTTACATATGAAGTCCTTCCTGTTGAATGACGAATTAAATGAAAATACCATATTTCCTTTTGTCCTTATAAATAGTTTACTCTTGAGTTTGAGAAAACTCACCTTCATCTTGTAGTCTGAGACTTTACTTATACAATCAACTTACTGTCATTGTTAGAGTCTAAAGAGTTGTTCTCCTTCTCTTTGAGTTCATCTTCTGAGTCATCTAATAATTGTGAAATGTTATTCTCTGTCACTTTTCTTCTCTTTGCGAATATGAAAAATTCTAAATTCTCAACTGTATGCAATGAGCTAAAAGCAGACTCAAAATAAATGATGATTTATTTCATTACTGAATCATCCCTCCAGGCCATTTCATTCTTCTGTTTTATTACTTTGGTCTCTTTTAGCATAATTGGGAATAATTGATGAGTAATAATGAAAGATAATTCCCAGGATGATGAAAGAGCAAGATATTTCAAAAGATAGGAGAAATAAGATCACAAAGATGTCATCGTGCATCATAGATTTATGAAAGGGTCCAATGAACCCACATAGTAATTACAAAATAGAATGAGTTTTATTTTATTTTTAAAAAATAAGTAAATTTTCTCTGTGTTCTTTGGAAACCCTTCAAGAAGGAGTGAAAGCAATGAAATATCAAGCCTTTTAAATAGACAGAGCAACTCAAAGAGGAAACTCAAAAACTAAAGTTGGGTCTAATGGACCCTAATGGTATACTGAGAGTTATCGTGTTAAAATTCCATACACGTCTGTCCAACTTAAAGTTAAGGATAGATTGAGAGTCACCATCTCCCTGTCTTCCTGAAGTTTCCCAGGCCAAGTCAGGGATCTACTCCTATAAGAAACTTCGGAGGTGTTCACCAAATGGAATAGTAGGAGCCAAAGGTGTCATTATTAAGCTGGGACTGTAATTATCAAGGGAATGCCATACATTATTGCCTACCTAAGTGCAAGGACCTCACACCATCTCAAAATCTTTGCCCTTAACCTATAATACCATTCATCTGCTCTCTCCCTTTTAGCTGGGTAACTGCTATGCTTTAAACAGCACTTCCACTTTGAACACTTCCACAAGGAAGCTTTCCCAAACTTTCAGGCCTGCCGTTAACTGCCCCTTAATGGGCTATTAGAACTACCATGTCACCTCCACCTGAGGGCTGCCAACCAGGTGTGCTCAGCCTTGTACCATCAGCACAAGGCGGGGACTCAGTAAGCACCTTGTGAATGAAAAACAATGAATTCAAACATGTTTCTGAGTACAGATGCTCCCCTGCCTGACCCCTGGAACAGAGTGTTAAGGTGCACATGTTTGAGAAAGTAAAAGTGAAAAATAAAAGCTCACATGTAGAGACAGTAGATCAAGTTAAGAGAGCTTGGTTTTCCTGGACTGTCCTTTCCTGGGGTTGACTAGGAACAAACAAATCTGACTGTGGCAGAGGAGTCCTCAGCTCATGCTTCCGGCTTGCATTTAGGTGTCGGGTGATTTGTCAGAGACTGACCTCAGTAATGAACCTCAGCACCCTCGGACCAGCGTGGCCACCACCGAGGAGAAACTGAGAAACAGGCTGTATGAGTTAGCAATGAAAATGAGTGAGAAGGAGACGTCTTCGGGAGAAGATCAGGAGTCAGAGCCCAAGATGGAGTCTGAGAACCACAAGGAAAGTCTGTCCTCTGAAGACAACAGCCAGGGCGTCCAGGAAGAGCTGAAGAAGGTAAGGGCTATGAAGGCAGCTCCATGTGTGCAGCAGGGGGGTGGGGAGGTGGGCAGAGGAAGTTCTGTATTTGCACAGAGTTGTGCTGGGCTCCCCATGAGCTGTCTCTCAAATGCCCATCCCATGCATGCAGGAGAGCCCCAGAAACTCCTGCTGATTCAAGCTAAGTGGTTCAATCCAGGAAAGGGCCCCGCGGGTCCCAGGCCTCCGAGATCTGTCCTGTCCTTCTACTAACTATCCTTCCTAGTCTATACTGGGAACTACCCTTCAAGCCTATAATTAATGCTCACAGTCTCTCTTGCTGGTAAAGGGCCATGCTACTTCTTCCTTCCCCCACCCTTTCCCAGAGGAACTTTGCCTGTGGGTTGAGAGCATCTCACCATCCCCCTTTTAGTCAACAGCAATGTTTCAGACCATGATCTTTGTGCTAAATGTGGCCTGTTATGTCATTTATCCCTGCAGTTTGCATATTTGGGCTTGTCTTAGCCTCAAAATCATTTTCCAAACAAGCCTTATTTGGAATCCTGGTGTTTAAAATAGGTAAAAGCCCCCAAAACCCAACCATTTGATCTCCAGTCCCAAACCACCCCCCTAACTACCCAAGGGCATTGCTAGGAAACCACAGAAGGAAGAACCCTCTGGCAGAAAGGGGGGGTCCTGGGCCCCTACCCCGCAATCAGTGCTCTACCCCCATTCTTTCCTCTACAGCTTCTCCAAGCACATCCCTGTAGACTTGGCCACTGGACAGTCAGGCTATCCCTACTGCTTCGAGTGGAAGAGAAGGAAGCTAACATTTGTTGAGTGCCTAGTGCTTTGCTTATGTTAATGAATTCATTTCATAAAAACCCTTTGAAGGTGATGCAGAGGCTTGTCCTGAAGGCACTTACGCAAGGCCCATAACTAGTCAGCTTCAGAACTGGGGCTGCATCCCAGACCTGCTTGGCCTCAAATCACAGGTCCCTTCTTTACTATGACGAGCTGTCTCTTCTGTAATCAGATAATGTCTTGCCTGGAAACATGTAGATTTCTTGGCACTTGTGGTAGTTTTTTCCCCTCTTCTGAGAGTACATTATATAAGCTAACAAGTTCCTGGTAGCGCACATGAGTGAGGGATGAGCTCCTTCATCTGCACAACAGCCAAGCTGGGGGAGGAGCCAGGCCAAGCCAGCAAGAGCACGGATATGGCAAGAGCCGGCTAAGAGCCAACTGGGGGCCCTCTCCCACCGCCGAGCCCCTGAGCCCTCCGACAGCTCAGACTCTGCATCTCATTCATTCCTGTCCCACCCTCCATAGCCATCGAATTCTCCTACTCCTCAGTCTGTCAGGTCCTCTGCCCAAGGATGTGCACACATCTGTCCCCTGCCACATCTGTAGGCTGGAGGCCGGAGCGTGGCCTTCACAGGCAACCCCTCCCTGGGATGTGGGCTCCAACCCATCACTTCCTCCGTGGTAATGGGCTCTGCTCCTCTCTGTTACTTGAACCAATATCCCATGACAGTCACATTTGTCTGCCAGAACTCAGAGCCAGATGGTAACTGAGGAATATCATGGTATTTCTTACAATGCCTCTGCATCCTACTGGCTTTGCTGCCTGATGGTCACAAGGCTCCCCACAGGCTTGCTGTTCTAGCAGCCCGCCAGGCCATGATGAGTCATGGACTCCCAGCCCCTGTCAGCCTGCAGGCCTCACCTTCTGGAAGCAGAGCAGCCAGTCTGCGCTGTGCTCTCTTGGGCAGAACGTGAACAGGGAAAGGAGGAGCCAGGGCAAGAAAAATCTAAGATAAGCCCCCATTCTGCCCCGTGCCCTCACTGAGCAAGAAACTAGGAGGGTTGCTTTTATTCAAGTTCCCAAATATGTCAGTTTCTCAAAATTTAAGTCTTCCCCTCGCCTACCATGAATCAGTGCATTAAAATATCCATCAGCTATCATTTATTGTATGTAAAAATCTGGGGAGCAAACTGAGAAAGATAATTAACATATATTTTCCTCATCAGGCATGGTTTACTCTGGGATGGGAACACAGAAATACAGGTTTATATCTTCACTATTATTTAGAAGCAAAAGGATATAGAGATAGGCTTCAAGATAAGACTGAATTCGAAATGCAACCATGCAATTTGCAAACTCTGCAAACTTTGGCTAGTGCTTAGAACAAGCCAAGGTGATTTCTTGCCTCCCGCTGGACCCTGTCCCCCAGCTGCTCTCTCTGTCCCTCCAGACCATGCATGACTACTCCAGTTCTTCCTCCACTCCACAGCCACAACTGCCCTGCAGTCCCTGAGCTTGCTGTCAGCACTGAGACAGGCCCACACCTGCTGTGTTTTTCAGCTGATCCCTGGGACTCAGCCCTGGGCCTCATGGTTGATTGCATAAACACATCTTGGCCTCATCTGTAAAATAAGGATAATCGTACTCCCTGATAGAGTTGTGAGGGTTGAATTTTACAGCATGGTGCTTAGCACATAGCAGAAGCCCAGCAAATACCAGATCCCCTATAAACCTCATGGCTGTGAGTTAACATCCATCTTCAGGTACTGAAGCAACGACTTAGTACCTATTTCCAGTTGACACCTGGCATGTCTAACATAGGTCTGTAACCACATCTGGGGTTTTGTCGTGCTAGGTAGAATATAAGTGGGAAGGCACTACATGAGAATGCCCCACGTTCCCATCTTCAGTATCAGAATAACTATGACTTCCCCTGTGGGCCAACCATGACTGATTTGTACAGCATGTGTGCACGTGCATGCGCACACACACACACACACATATGGCTGGCACACAGCATGGTTTGGGAGTGGAACTGGGCTTGTGTAATGATTTCAGAAGTGGTCAGTGCTCCCCAACCCCTTTACTCTAGCAATGCATACTGGCCCAAAGTCTAGCTGCCTGAAGACCCCTGATGCAGCAGGAGCTTTTCTTCCTCTGCAAAAGTCAGGCTGAAAGGGAGAGCAAGAACCCCAGCTGGGAGCAGCCCCAGCTGTTTGGCCTCTGTGGGCATGGTGACTCTGGGGCAGAGCTGCATACTGACTCCCCGAGTTCCCGGCACCCAACAGGATGAACAGTCCTCCTCGACTCCCTTCCCTCCCCTGCCCCCACGGACCCCTCCTCCACCTTCTCCACCACTATTTCCAAGGATCGCCTCCCACATGAACTAAATCCCTGTCTCACATCTGCTTCTGGGAAACCAGACTAAGTTGGTAACTAAACAGGAGAAATGCATGGTCCCCAGTTCACAAATCCTTCAGTGCTGTGTAGGCAGCGAAGAAATCCCAATGCCCAATTGGCTACTAATTGCCTTTGCCTTATTAAGAGGAGCTTTGCCTTATGCAGAGAGAGGTTTGCTCAGCCGTCACTGTCCCCCTGCCTCCCACACTGGCCCTGCTCTCTGGGAGCCAAAGCAGAGGAATGTGCATGTTCCCTCAGACACTGGATATCAGTGGCTGTTTACTGTCTTTAGTATGACAACCCACATAAGAACCGGGGCTTTAGAATCCTGCCCAGTGGCAGAAGAAGCATTTTATCTTGACTGGATTCAGTTCTTTGCTGTAGGCAAACTTGTCCTATAGGTGGCTCACTTTCTCTGGGGGTTGGAGGGTGGTACCTACCTTCTGAATTTTAACCAATGGAAGAACACGCTTGCAGAGCTAGGAGGAGCCCAGAAACCTCTTGGGTGCTGGATTCCCAAAGAATCATTTTGTCCTTGAAGTCATTTTATTCCATCAAAGCTTAGGGGTCAACCCCCTAAACCATGTGATCCTTAGAGCCCAGAAGTGAGCACCACCTCTACCACTGGGCAGATGGCCATGCCAATGGTTCTGGGAGAAAGTCCTGGCCAAAGCAATTCTTAGAAGGGTCTGCATCTAGGTATGCAAGGGCAGCATTCCTGAAGGAGCCAAGAATGGCCAAGAACTCCTGGCCTGAGTTTGGAGTCTACGTTCAGAGGCTGGATTTCCCACAAGCCCGTAATCTTCCCAGGCTTAGAGCACTGGTCCCCCAGGTCCCTTCTGGCTCCCAAATCCCCTGGTTCTAGAAATGTAACAGATTAGATTAATTTTTTTGTTTCCTGACCTAAGTATCCTTTATGACACTGTTTATATGACAAAAGATGTCCCATGTATCAAGCTCTTGGAATATGAATGTCTGTTGAAGGCCCAGATTAGTTAGTTCTTGCATTATAGTAAAATTTGTATAGCTGGTGTCCTGAAAGCATTTTATTTAAAGTGCCTTTGTTTATAACCATTAGAAGTCGCTGGATCATTGGGCTTTGCTTTCACAAGGGAGTCACAGACCAGCAGATACCTCCCATATGTATAGTTTCACGGAATAATTCTCATCATAAGTATTGAGAGCTCCCTAAATTATTATATGTCTTTCTTCCCAAACAAGAGATGAATTTATGCATCTTCTTCTGTCTGCTCATTTACTAACACTAAGGAACAGGGATACATAATCCCAGTCAGTGATCAAGGAGACAGATCTATTGACTATTCCAACATACCCAGAGCCTTTTGTTTCTGAATTTTAATGTGCTCATGAAAACCTTTTTGTTGATATCAGTGTTAACATTAAAGTCAACTGTATCTGTGTGTGTCTCACCCCTGTAAAATAACACACGTTCATGTAAGGATTCAGTGTCTTTCATCCCAGGTCACATTCTATTTCAGAGTGTCTTCATCTCTAGATGGTGCTAGAGAGAATAGAGTGTTAGGTACTGACTTGTATCTTACAAGTGATTGATCTCAGTAGGCCTATGCCTGTTGAAGAATTAACACCTCTTTTCTAACTCTCCATTTTTTTTCAAGATTTTATTTATTTATTTGACACACAGAGAACACAAGTAGGCAGAGAGGCAGGCAGAGAGAGAGGAGGAAGCAGGCTCCCTGTCGAGCAGAGAGCCTGATGCGGGGCTCAATCCCAATACCCTGGGATCATGCCCTGAGCCGAAGACAGAGGCTTTAACCCACTGAGCCACCCAGGCGCCCCTCTAACTCTCCATTTAACTGTTGCCTTGGATGGCAGGGGTGGGGGGGTGTGGGGAGGAAGCTTTAACTGTGCACTTAGAGCTGCAGCTCTTATCCATAGGGCTTGAACGGGTGAGGGGGGACAAAGAAATGTGGAGCAGGGGTATCCATAGGAGGTCTGAGAAAGCCTCAGAATCCCTGGTAAAGATGATAGAAGGGGGGCACCTGGGTGGCTCAGTGGGTTAAAGATGATAGAAGGTATTTCTCTCCTGAAGTCAGTCCGTAAAGACTGGAGGAGGTGACTGCTACTTCAAATGCAAAGATAGCTACACACAACTTACAGGAAAATGAAAAATCAAGGAAACATGACACCACCAAAGGATCACAATAATCTTCCAGTAACTGACCTCCCAAAATGGAGATCTGTGATTTACCTGATGAAGAATTCCAAATAGGTTTTTAAAGCAAGCTCAATGAGCTATGAGAAAACACAGAAAGTCAATTCAACAAAATTAAGAAATCAATGCATAAAACAAAATGAAAAGTTTAACAAAGAGGTAGAAATCAAAGGAGGAACCAAACAGAAATTCTGGAGCTGAGGAATACTGTGAATGAAATGAAAGGTACAATAGAGAGTATCAAGAGCAGAATGGATTGAGGAGAAGAAACAACATGTGAAGTAGGAGACAGTACCTTGGAAATTATGCAGCCAGAGGAGAACAAAAGAAAAATAATGAAAAAGAGTGAGGAGAGCCTGTGTGAACTATGGATACCATCAAGAGAAGCAATCTGAATTATTAGAGACCAAGAAGGAGAAGGAAGAGAGAACGGGACAGAAAGCTTGTTTTAAAAAAAAAATGATGAGGGCACCTGGGTGGCTCAGTGGGTTAAAGTCTCTGCCTTCGGCTCAGGTCATGATCTCAGGGTCCTGGGATTGAGTCCTGCATCAGGTTCTCTGCTCAGCGGAGAACCTGCTTCCTCCTCTCTCTCTTTCTGCCTGCCTCTCTGCCTACTTATGATCCCTGTCTGTCAAATAAACAAATAAAATCTTTAAAAAAAAAATGATGGTTGAGGGGTGACTCAGTTGGTTAAGCATCTGCCTTCAGCTCAGGTCATGATCTCGGGGTCCTGGGATCGAGCTCCATGTCAGGATCCCTGCTTGAAAATGGTGGGGAGTCTGCTTCCCCCTCTCCCTTTGCCCCTCCTTCCCATGCTCTCTCTTGCTCTCTCTCAGTCTCTGTCTCTCAAATAAATAAAATAATAATAATGGTTGAGAACTTCTGAGCAGAGGTTTGACCATCCAAAGCTTATGAGCTTCATGAAGCTCATAAGTCCCCAAAGAGGTTAAACTCAAAAATTTTTTTCTCCAAGACCCACCCATAATAAAACTAGCAAAAATGAAGGACAAAAAGAGGATCTTAAAAACAGCAAGAGGAAAGAAACTTATCACTTATAAAGGAATCTTCATAAGGCTATCAACAGATTTCTCAGCAGAAACCTTACAAGCCAAGACACAGTGGAATGACAGACTCAAAATGCTGAAAGAAAAAAATAAACCTGCCAACCAAGAATACTTTATCTGGCAAAGTTGTCCTTCAGAAATGAAGTACAGATGACCTCATTCATTCCCAGACACACAAAAGTTGAACAAGTTAAGCAACACTAGATCTGCCTTACAAGAAATGCTAAAGTTCTTCAAGCTGAAATGAGAATGAGCTAATTAATAATATGAAGGCATGAAAATATACAATGCACTGATAAAGGTAAATATATAGTCAAGTACAGAATACCCTAATACTGTAATACGGTAGTGTGTTAAGTACTTAATGCCAGTAAAAAGATTAAAGGACAAAAATATGAAAAATAACTATAGCTATAACAATTTGTTAATGATACAATATAAAAAGAGGTGAATTGTGACATCAAAAACATAAAGGGGGAGGGTAGAATGTAGTTTTGTATGCCACTGAAGTTGTTATCAGCATAAAATAGATCGTCATATCTATAAACTGTTTTGTGTAAATCTTATGATACAAGCAAAATCTACCATAGATACACAAAAGATAAAGACATGGGAGTCAAAGCATACCATTACAGAAAGTCATCAATCACAAGGAAGATGGCAAGAGAGGAAGAAAGGAACAAGAGAACAACAAAACAGCCAGAAACCAATTAATAAGATACATTAATTAGTCCTTACCTATGAATAGTTACTCTAAATGTAAATTGATTAAATTCACTAGTCAAGAGACATAGAGTAGCTGAAAGATTAAAAAACAAGACCCAACTATCCACTGCTTACAAAAGACTCACTTCTGCTTTAAGGACACACATAGGCATAAAGTAAAGGGATGGAAAAAGATATTCTATGAAAATGGAAACCAAAAGAGAACAAAGGTAGGTTTAATTATATTAGACAAAATAGACTTGATTCAAATGCTGTAATGAAGCAATGTTATTATAAAATGATAAAGGGGTCAATTCATCAAAAATATATAAAAATCATAAATATGTATGCACCCAGTGTTGGAGCATCTAAATATATTAAGCAAATACAAACAGATCTGATAGGAGAAATAAACAACAATACAGTAGGGGTAGGGGCCTTCTGTACCCCACTTTGAACAGTGTATAAATAATCCAGAGAGAAGATCAATAAAGAAATGTTGGACTTGAACTATATTTCAGACCAAATGGAACTGAGATATGGAGATATATATATATCTCCATATATATATAAGACCAAATGGAACTGAGATATGGAGATATATATATATATCTCCATATATATATCCATATATATATATATCTCCATATATATATCCATTCTTTGCAAGCTTACATGGGGCATTCTTCAGGATAGAACGTATGTTAGGTTACAAAGCAAGTCTTAACAAATTTAAGAAGGTTGATATCATACTAAGTATATTTTCTAACTATAGTGGTATAAAACTAAAAATCAGTAACAGGAAGAAAACTGGAAAATTTACAAATATGTGGAAATTATATAACACACTCCTAAAAAATCAATAGGTTAAAAAAACAAATCAAGTGGTGCCTGGGTGGCTCAGCCAGTTAAGCATCTGTCTTCAGTTTAGGTAGTGATTGAGCCCCACGTTAGGGTCTGGGCTTGGAGGGGAGTCTGCTTTTCCTGCTACCTCTGCCCCTCATCCCCTCACCCACTTGTGCACTCACTTGTTCACTCACTCTCTCAAATAAACAAAATAAAATCTTTTAAAAAAATAACAAAGTAATAAAATAAATCAAAAGGGCAATAAAAAAGTCTTCAAACAAATGAAAATGGAAGCCAAATATATCAAATCTTATGGGATGTAGCAAAAGCAATTCTAAGATGGAAGTTTATAGTGATAAATGCCTACATTAAGAAAAAAGAAAGATCTCAATAAACAACCCAACTTTACACCTCAAGAAACTAAAAAATAAGAACAAACTAAACCCAAAGTTAGCAGAAGAAAGGAAATAACAATAAACAGAACAGAAACAAATGAAATAGAGACAAGGAAAACAATAGAAAAGATCAATGAAACTGGAGTTGGTTTGGGGGGTAAAAACAAAATTGACAAAATTTTACATATACTAACTAAGGAAAAGGAGAGACGACTCAAATAAATAAAATCAGAAATGAAAGAGGAGACATAATAATATCAGAGAAATATAAAGTACCATGAAAGAACACTATAAACAATTGCCTACCAACGAATTGGACAACCTAAAAGAAATGGATAAATTCCTAGAAAGATGCAACCTACCAAAACTGAATCATGAAGAAATAGAAAATCTGAAAAAAACAATAATGACTAAGAAGACTGAATCAGTAATCAAAAACCTCCCAGGACAGAAGTGCCCAGGACCAGTGGCTCATTCTGCCAAATATTTAAAGAAGCATAAATGCCACGCCTTCTTTAACTCTTCCCAAAGATTGAAGAGGAGAGAATACTCCCAAACTCATTCTATGAGGCCAATGTTACCCTTTTACCCTAGCCAGATAAGGACACTAGAAACTACAGGTTAATATCCCTGATGAATATAGATGCAAATATTCTCGACAAAATATTAGCAAACTGAATTCAATAATACATTAAAGAATTGTACAGCATGATCAAGTGGGATTTATCTCTGGGATGCCAAGATGGTTCAACATATACAGATCAATAAATATAATATACTACATTAATATAATGAAGGATAAAAATCATGATCTTCTCAATAGTTGCAGAAAAAAGCACTTGACAAAATGCAACACCCTTTCATGATAAAAACTCACAATAAATTGTGTGTAGAAGGAACATCCTCAGTATAACTCACAGATGACAAGCCCATAGCTAACAGCATACTCAATGGTGAAAGACTGAAAGCTTTTCCTCTTTTACAAGGGTGCCCACTCTTACCACGTCTCTTCAACATAGTACAGGAAGTCTTACGCAGAATAATCAGGCAGGAAAAAGAAGTAAAATGCATCCAATTTGGAAAGGAAGTAGTAATTGTCATGTTCACAGGCAATATGATCTTATATAGAGAAAATCCTGAAGACTCCAAAGAACTGTTAAAACTAATCAGCAAATTCAGTAAATTTGCAGAATACAAAATCAACATACAGAAGTCAGTTTTGTTTTATATACTAACAAGGAAATATCTGTAAAAGAAATAAAATAATCCCATTTGTATTTGCATCAAAAACAAAAGAATACTTGGGAATAAATTTAATCAGGAAGGGGTGCTTGGGTGGCTCAGTCATTAAGCATCTGCCTTCGGCTCAGGTCATGATCCTGGGGTCCTGGGATCGAGCCCCACATCAGGATCCCTGCTCGGCAGGAATCCTGCTTCTCCCTCTTCCACTCCCCCTGCTTGTGTTCCCTCTCTCGCCATGTCTCTCTCTGTCAAATGAACTAATAAAATCTTTTAAAAAAAATTTTAACCAGGAAAATGTAAGACCTGTACTCTGAAAATTATAAGACTTTGATGAAAGAAATTGAAGAAGACACAAACAATGGGAAAATATCCCATGTTCATGGATCAGAACTAATTTTGTTAAAATATGCACACCATAAAATCCTTCTATAGAATCAATGCAATTCTTATCAAAATTTTATTAAAATTCCAGTGACGTTTTTCACAGAAATAGAAAAAAGCAATTTTAAAATTTGTATGAAACCACAAAAGACCCCAAATAGCCAAATCAATCCTGAGAAAGAAGAACAAAACTGGAGGATTTGCATTCCTGATTTCAAACTATGCTTCACTGTCATAGATGTCAAAATAGTATGGTACTGGCATAAACAGAGATATACATATCAGTGAAAGAGAATCAAGAGCCCAGAAATAAACCCTCATATACTCAATTGGGAATACTCAATGCTCAAAAGATAGTCTCTTCAATAAATAATATGGGAAAACTGGATAATCTCATGCAGAAGAATGAAATTGGACCCATACCTTACATTATTCACAAAAATTAGCTCAAAATGAATTAAAGACTGAAACTCTAAAACTCCTCAAGAAACATAGGGAAAAATCTCCTTGACATTGGTGTTGGCAATGATTTCTTTGGCTATGACACCAAAAGCACAAGTAACAAAATAATACGTGAAATAAATAAGTGAAACTACATCAAACTGAAAAGCTCTTGTATAGCAAAAGAAACAACCAATGAAATGGAAAAGCAACCTACAGAATAAGAGAAATTGTTTGCAAACCTTATATGTGATAAAGGTTAGTATCCAAAATATATAAGGAACTCCTACAACTCAATAGCAAAAAGTGAACAACCTAATTTAAAAGTGGGCAGAGGGGGAGCCTGGGTGGCTCAGAGGGTTAAGCCTCTGCTTTCAGCTCATGTCATGGTCTCAGGGTCCTGGAATCGAGCCCCGCGTCGGGCTCTCTGCTCAGCAGGGAGCCTGTTTCTCTCTCTCTCTCTCTGTCTGCCTCTCTGCCTACTTGTGATCTCTCTCTGTGTGTCAAATAAATAAATAAAATCTTTAAAAAATAAAAATAGAAAAAATAAAAGTGGGCAGAAGACCTCAATAGACATTTTTCCAAAGAAGGCATACAAATAACCAAAAGGTAGGGACATGAAAAGATGCTGTTAGAAAAGACACCGGTTAGAATGGCTGCCATCAAAAAGAGAAGTGAAAACAAGTGTTGGCGAGGTTATGGAGAAAAGGGAACCCCTGGGTACACAGTCGGTGGGGATGTAAATTGGTACAGACGCTGTGGAAAACAGTATGGAGTTTGGTCCAGTAATGTCCAGTAATATCTGGGCATATATCCAAAGGAAATTAAATCAGGATCTGGAAGAGATATCTGCTCTCCCATGTTTAAGGCAGCATTATCCAGTAGCCAAGGTATGGAAACAATCTAAATATCCATCTACAGATGAATGGGTAAAGAAGATGTGGCATATATGTACGATGGAGTATTATTCAGTCTGTGAGGAATAAGGAACTCTTGCCATTTGTGACAACATGGATGGACCTTGAGAGTGTTATGCTAAGTGAAATAAGTCAGAGAAAGACAAATACTGTATGATCTCACGTGTGAAATCTAGAAGAGGTGAACCCATAGACATGGAGAGTAGAGCAGTGGTTGCCAGGGTCTGTGGGATGGATGAAATGGGGAGGTGTTGGTCAAAGAGTTCAAACTTCCAGTTACAACATGATTAAGTACTGGGGAACATAGCATAGTGACTGTAGTTAATAATACTGTATTACATACTCCGAAGTTGCTGAGAAAGTAAATCTTAGGTGTTCTCACCACACACCAAAAAAATGGAGATTATAAGAGATGATTGAGATGTTAACTAACCCTATTATGGTAATCTTTTCACAGTGTATAAGTGTATCAAATCATCATGTTATACATCTTAAATTTACACAATGTTATGTCTCAATTATATCTCAACAAATCTTGGTGAGGGTGGGGGGAGACATGTTCATCCTTCAAAAGCCATAAAGTTAAAAGGCAAACAATAACTGAGAAGACATATTGCTTACATACATAATGGGCAAACAATTAACTTAGCCTCATAATGCTAATGGGTAAAAAGGGCATTGCACATGAGCAGGCAATTCACAAAAAAAAAAAAAAAAAAGTAAATGACCAATAAGCATGTGAAAAAAATATTTAGCTTAAACTGTATTTCAACTGTATCTAATTCAACATGTAGCTCAGAACTTAGCATATGGTCTGCACATTCATCTTTCCCATTCAACAAATGCACAGTAAGATGCTGGGAAGACAGCCATGAACAGGGCAAAGTTCATCATTTGTTTAGACGAGCAACAAAAATGCAAATTGAAATACCGAAATGTCACTTTGCCTAACAAATTGGATGACTAAAAAGAATCATAACCGACGTTGCTAGGAGTTCAGGGAAATAGGCAGTCTAATGCACACAAAATAGTAGGAGCCCGCGTTAGTGTGCTGGGAACTGGGTAAGTCCGAGCCATCAGAACGGGCACACCCTTTGGTCCAGCAACTGTACTTTGCATCCTTTATCCTATGGAAAAACTGAACAAGCCACCCAGGGTACACCAGTACAGTCCATCAAGCATTGCATTATTCTTGTAGGGAAACAATGACATAAATGTCCCACAATAGGGACTCTTGGCGAAATGGAGGGGACAAGGTCCAGAAAACAGATAAGGCATCAGCACTGCAAGAGCAGGCAGATTTGGTCCAGATACAAGGAATTGTGTAAATTTGATGTCAGGAAGTTGGAGAGGTTTTGTTTTATGCTCTGTATCCCACCCCCCCCCCATTTACCCCCTGCTCTCTGAACTGAAAAGCAAGTCTGTCTTCTGAAGGCGAAGGGGTGGTAGAATTGACATTTCCAGATTGTAGAGAAGATTTGGAATAGCTCTTGCATAGAGTGGGAAAGGAAATTATATGGACAAATAGAAAGGATCCCCACACAGCAAGGAAGGCCTGCATAAGGCCAGAGATCATGAACATTTACCTGAGACACAGAGCCTGCAAAAGATTACCACAACCGGGACGCCTGGGTGGCTCAGTTGGTTAAGCGGCTGCCTTCGGCTCAGGTCATGATCCCAGGGTCCTGGGATCGAGTCCCACATCGGGCTCCTTGTTTGGCAGGGAGCCTGCTTCTCCCTCTGCCTCTGCCTGCCTCTCTGTCTGCCTGTGCTCGCTCGCTCTCTCTCCCTCTGTCCCTAACAAATAAATAAATAAATAAATAAAAATCTTTAAAAAAAAAAAAAAAGATTACCACAACCTTGAACACAAATAAATGCAAAATAAAAACCCATTCTTTTGGAAGAAATGGTCTGTTAGTAGCAGTTATATTCATAAATCCACATCATTGGATGTAATTACACAGTACTACAGCCCAAGTGTCAATTCCAAGATTTACATTAGAACTCCTCGTGTCAGGGGCTTCTAGTTTAGCCATTAATCTGCAATGAAATTCACGGATGAATCTCAAACCAAGTTTGGGAGCTGGCGAGAGCAGATAAAATGAAAATGAATTCTCTCCGTACTAGGAACAAAAAATAGGACATTAAAACTTTAGAAAACTGCATAGCCATCTAATGGAAGAAAAGATAATGTAAAGGTGAATTCTTCCAAAATTAGGGCAGAAGCCTGATGTAAATCAAATCCAAATCTGAACCAGACATTTTTTTAACTTCTCAAAAGAAAGAAAATCTGATAGAAAACCTGATAGAAAAAGTCAAGAATAATTTAGATACATTTACAAAAAATAAGATCTGAATGAAGAGGACCCCCGTATTAAGATATTACTGTATACTTTAAAAGCACAGTAATTAAATTTGTGAGAGAGTGATACAAGCTATAATGAAATAGGCCAGAAGTACAGCCTAGAATATATTAAAATTTAACTCATGATTTATCTCATGATTCCCACCTACCTCTCACCCCCAGTCAGAAAAAGAAACTTCTTAATAAATGGTGTTGGGACCAATATCCACTAGTTATTTGGGAGAGGGGAGGAGGTAGCAAGGGAGGAAGGCCCTTAATTTTCCCTCCAGTGAAGGGAGCAATGGATCTTCCTGGTGTGCAGGCCCGACAGGACTTACAGGAGACAGTCCCTTATGAGAAGAGGCCACACAGGCTCTAGAGAGTGAATCCCTGTACCTTTGCCATTTATTCAACAAATAGTTTTTGAGCTATTCCAAGCGCTGCAGTACAGCAGGGATAAGAGAGAAGAGTTACCTGCCTCGTGGAATTTACCTTCTATTGGAGGAGACAGCTGATAAATATGTAGACAGGTTCAGGGGATGATGTCAGATTGTGAGTCCAGGAAGGTCTTTTCGGACACCGTTCTGACCGAGTGTCCCTTGGACTGAAGGTGAATCCAGGAAGGTCTTTTCGGACACCGTTCTGACCGAGTGTCCCTTGGACTGAACACCCTCACACAGATTTATTTTATTTTAGGGACTTGGCTCCCACCATTGTGGGGCCTGGTAAGCCCAAAGTCTATAGGGTAGGTCAGCAGGAGGAGCTGGGGGCAGAAGCCAATGCTTTTTTTTTTTTTTTTTAATTTTTTATAAACATATAATATATTTTTATCCACAGGGGTACAGGTCTGTGAATCGCCAGATTTACACACTTCACAACACTCACCATAGCACATACCCTCCCCAATGACCATAACCCCACCCCCCTCTGCCAACCCCCCTCCCCCCAGCAACCCTCAGTTGGTTTTGTGAGATTAAGAGTCACTTATGGTTTGTCTCCCTCCCAATCCCATCTTGTTTCATTTATTAGAAGCCAATGCTTTAGTCTTGAGACAGGCTTTCTTCTCTGGGAAACCTTAGTTTTTGCTCTGAAGGGCTTTGTTCTCAACTGCATGAATAAGACCCACCCACATTACCTCAAGAGCAATTTCCTTCCCTTAAAGTCAAGTATCGTAGATATTAACCACATCCACAAAATACCTTCATGACAACACCTAGATTTGTGTTGGATTAAATCAGTGGGTATGACAGCCCAGCCAGGATGATGCCTAAAACTGACATCCCATTGTCTACCGGTCCTCCAAGCTTCGGTCACTCTGCCTCGCCTCCTTCTCCTTCTTCCACACCCCTGCCAGTCATTCCCTCTGCAGCACCAACCTGAGTCTTCACTTTCAACCAAAACATCTTGAGTGCCCCACTTCATCCTCATCCAGAAGTCATGAATATAGCATTCGGAGCCTCTGGGTTATGGCTCCAGGCTCTTACTGGCCAGGGATCTGTGGAACTGGGGAACGATACCTACCACAGGTCCTTCCGCAAGCCTCTTAGCGTAAGTGCCTGCTCACCCCATAGCCTGGGGAGCACGGGAGAGTGTGGACTTGGCTTGTCCATTGGGATGTCCCAGGGCTAGCGAGGGCTTGTGAGAAAAATACGTTGATTGGTATCTCGAAGAAGAGACACGGGAGGTACAAGTGTCTATCTCTAGGGAGCACGTGGTGTGATGACAATCTCAATTCTGTAGACTATACCTGTCGAAACACTGGGAAAGCTGCATGTTCAGTCGGCCACCCTGGGGCGCACAGAGCCCTGATGTGACTGTCATCATAGCCAGCTTTTGATGGACCCGTCAGCTTGCTGGATCTCTTTGAGCATCCCTGGGTTGGTTTTGGAGATTTTATATGTTTGCCAGATGCCAATTTCTGTTCACAGTTGTGTCTTGAGGAACCTGCAAAGCTTGAATCAAGGTTTTTTTTAATTGAGGGATTGATTAATGAGTGAATTGATGTATTTATGCTTAGTCTCATTCTACAGAGAGTTTGAGGCAGCTCTCAGGAGGTTTGCATGTGTTAAATAATGCATGAGTAAGAGAGTATAAATGGAAACAGGAAGTTGAAATCTGGCCAAAGGAGGCATAGACATGTAGCCCCTGCAGACCTGTGTTCCTGGGCCTGATGTGAATTGGGCTTCTGGGGCAAAGGGAGGGATGATTGAAATTCTCACTTCAAAGATTGAGTTTCTGGGAAAGCAGAGCTCTTCCAAGCACTCAGCTCCAAAAAGAATTTTGTCACCTACAGAAGCCCTCTGACGTGGGGATGTTTCCTTCCACCTGTTGCCATTTGCAAAAAATATGCTTGCTAAAAATATGCTAGCGTTATTTTTCTAAATCATGTGAGCTTGTATTTGTCTCACTATTGTAGTCAAAATCAAGGGCTTTTGCAGACAGAGTCCTGGACTCAAAACTCATCTCTCCTCCTGTCACACTGAGTTGCCTCAGCCAAGTTATTTGACCTCTCTGTGCTTCAGTTCTGTTGTCCGTTAGATGGCACCCACTCAGTGGACTGTGGTCCAAATGAACTGTGGCCACGCACATAACACTCAGCCTGGGGCCGGCAGGTAGTCGAGCTTGGTGAGGTTGGCCAGTGCTGTTGTTCTTGACAAAATTGGCTTAGAGTCTAAACATTGCTTCCACGGGTTTTGTATTTGCATTAAACCATGTGTACTGTCCAATGCCCTTAGAACATTGAATAATTTCCATCCCTATCGTCACAGTGATACGTGAAATGCACAAAATAACACATAACCTTCATCTGAGAAAGCTGATGAAAGAGCTGTTATTTCTTTATATGAAGCACTTCTAGGAGAGCAGTTATCTGTAAGGCAGTCTGCCTGTCGGGAGGGACTGCGTGTGATGCAGTCATGCTCTCTCAGAGTGACTTGGCTGGGAGAGAGTCTTTCTGGTTCCGCGGGAAACTCCAGAAACTCCAGAGTCTCGGACAGACATCCAGCTGAGATGGGGACTGGAGAGATCTGAGGAGTCTTTTCAGAGGAGGAACCCTTGGGCCAAGCCTTGGGGGCCCCAGGAACAAGCTCAGGTACAGAGCAGGGACCAGAGGAAAGAAGGCCAAGATATAGGAGCCATGAAGGGAGAGACAGTACCTCTCAAAGAATCACGATTTCTTGTGTCTGGGGTTGTGGGGGAGGGGGAGACTGAGGCAGGGGAGAAGGGCTGGAGCTGGTGTGCCAAGTTGAGCAATGGGGAAATTAGCCCCCAGCCCCTGCAAGATTTAAACAGAAGAACTGAAGTGGAACAATCATTTGACTTGTCTTTCCCTTTCAGAAAGTGGTCTGTGTTCTGTTTACTCTATAGGACACAGCATGATGGACACCTTGGCTGTCGCCCTGCGGGTGGCTGAAGAGGCCATCGAGGAGGCGATTTCCAAAGCAGAAGCCTACGGGGACAGTCTGGTATGACCTTGTCCTTGCTGGGGGGAGGTGTGGGGCAAGGTCCTGGCTGCCGGAAGAGAGTCCAGATTGTAGGGAAACCAGCCTCACAGTGGCTGTCCTTGACAAGAGCGGGGCCCACCCTCCCCCTGCGTCTCTGGTCAGGACTCCCAAGACAGGGATGGCCACATCCCCTGACCCACCCACCCACAGCAGCCATTCTCTTCCCTCCCTCTGCAGGACAAGCAGAACGAGGCCAGCTACCTGCGGGACCACAAGGAAGAGTTGACCGAGGAACTGGCCACAACTATCCTGCAGAAGGTAGGTGGGCCCTGCCATCCCGTTATGCCATTCACCCCCCACCCCTCCCCACCCCTGGCCTGGATCAGAGTCTTGGCCAGCGGAAGAGCAACCATGGGCCCCGTTGTTGTCTTGGGCACCATTTCTGGGCCACATCACGTTTCCCTTTTGTGCCCCGGGAGCCACTGCGGAGAGATTGCATGGCGCTGCAGAGTCTGAGTGGAGGGATCCAATGGGGTCATCTTTAGGGATCGAGCTGGCGGGTAAGGAGCCAGGAACTCAGCACTGAGCAGGTTACTCACCGTCTTCCTGTTTCCTAGCCTCCCCGCTTGTGCGTGTTTGCATGTGTGCACATATGTGTGTCCTTCTCACAAGTTTCGGTCTCCTGCTGACCCGCAGTCACCTCCTGCTACCTCCATGCCGTAAACCGTTCCTTGCATGAAGTATCCGTTCATTACTGTGGAGAAGCCAACCGCGCCAGACCTCTGTGTCTGCAAACAAGGATGATTTCTGTGATGCCACACGCAAGTTTCTGACACCACCTCAGTGTCCTACAACTCAGTTTTGACACTATCTATGCCGAGTTAGCATGGACCTCACAAGTTAAGGGCTCAGCCCCACCAGAGTGCCCCCACTGCAGATACCAGGGACAGGTGTCAGGTATCCCCAAGTTACCGCACTGATGTCCAGTCTACTACAAATCCAGGGATTCCCATGATCATTGATTGCCCTCAGGTGGGATAATTTGCTAGAACAACTCACAAAACTCAGCAAAGTGCTGCATTTCCAAAGACAGATTTATCATAAAGGATACAAATGAACAACTGGATGAAGAGATACACAGGGTAACAAGGCGGGGGAGGACGTGTGCAGACCTCCATGCCCTCTCCCTCCAGCGCACTGCCCTCCAGGTGACACCAGGGGGCTGCCCCAGCCCTGGGCGCGCAGTACCCCCTCACTCCCAGAGGTAGAAGGGGGAGCTGAGATTTCCCAGCCTTGAGTCAGCTCATTAGCATAACAAAGACACTCCCAGGGTTTTTGGGCTCAGTGCCAGGAATCGAGGCCAAAGACCAAATGTATGTTTTATTAGAGCTCAGTTTCTTTCTCGCTCAGGCATCCGCTCCCGGCTCATGCTGTGGGTTGGGCTCGAGTCCACACTGTGTGTTCACTCAGGGGCCTGAGTAAAGGCACAGCAGCTACTGGGGCCAGGACCCAGGACAGGAGCACAGGAGAGGAAGAGGAAACTGCCATACGGACTAAGGCCTAGGCTCAGCCCTGACTACTGTGGTTACCCACTTCCTCCTCACCTGTCACTGACCAAAGCAAGGCACCCAGTCAGCCCACTGCCACAGGCTTATACTTATTGTCCCCTTCCTCGGACAGATGCAGAGTCACATGACAAAGAACTGCATGCAGGAAGCAATGAACAAGTTAAGTCTTCTGTTTTGGTCACAAAATCCATGTCCCTTCTGCACGGCCCACACAGAAGATCCCCACTAATCCCCCAGAGAGCCCCAGATGTCTCATCCAACCCACAGTTCATAGTATATTCAATCCAGATTCCGGGGCTTTTACGCTGAGACATAGGAACCAAGGAAACGTTATCTGTCCCCATATGTCCAACACACACTGTCGGGGACAGATCCCTGGGCAGCTGGCTGGCTCAGGATGTGACCAGTCCCCAGCAATCCCAGAGCCCAGGGAGGTGGGGGTACACTTTGGTCAGGCCCGCCATCTGCCCCAGGGCATGGCACCTCCGTTCCTCACTCTCTCTACTCGGCCTCCTGCTCTCATCTTGTCTGGGCTACAAGGGCATTGAAGAATAAACCCAGATTGGTGGCTCAGAAGTCTTCTCAGCTGCCTCTAGGAAGTCAGGAGCCCAAACACCACTGTACAAATAGATTCATTCTCTCCGTGTGACTGTGCCCAGCATGGCAGGTGGTAAAAATGAGCCATCAGCTCCTGGCTCTTGGAACCTGCCCCCTTCACAGACCCTGCCAGTGCTTCCTGAAACCAGGATTTACAGCCAGAAACTGCGGGTTCAAAAGGCAACTCCACTGTTTACAAGCTGTGCAGCCTTCACTGGTAGCTTAACTTCTCTGAGCCAGTTTCCTCATCTGCAAAATGAGGAGTCATAGCCCATAGCTCTTAAGATTATTTTGAGGATTAAATGCCATGGAATGCATACAGTGCCTACCACAGTCTGGCCTGTGGTAGGCATTTAATGAATAGAAGTTGTAAGCATCATAAAAGGATGATTTACAAAATGTAAGGTGTTGTTCTGTTTTACCCTCAGGCATAACTGAAACAGATGGGTATGCTGTTGAAACTAAGTTCTTCTGTGGCTGAAACACATCCCAGAGATGCTTCCAGTTGCTCCACATAGCACCTGAAGGCCTGGCCAGTAACATGCCCCCTTTTGTCCCCCCACCCCCTCCCCAGATCATAAGGAAACAGAAGAGCAAAGGCGAGCAGCAAATGGAAGAAGAGCCAGAGTGGTTGCAGCCCCAGAGCTGCATGGCCAAGGCAGCTGACCGGGGGACCGCCACACCCCCAGGAGGCCCCCGAGCTCCCTGCACCCTCTGGGTGAGTCCCGAAGCATAATCCTGCCCCCACCACGGACTGGTGTCCTGCCCAGGCACTGATCAGAGCTGGTGCCCTAGACGTGGGGCCAACACTCTCAACCACTTATAGTTGACTCCTGTACCCACCCGACTGGGTAAAAGTACCCGAAAGGGGGCAGGGGGAGAAACAGAGAAAAGTGTATGTGATGGGGGCCAGGAGGGGCCAGAGGGGCCAGAGGGAGTAAATACAGAACAGCCTCCTAAGGATATGCAAATGGCTTTTTATGCAGGACCCACTTAGGAAAAATAAAGGTGTCGATAGGTATTTTTAAAATTCATTCCAAAGAGGGTTGAACTGTTCCTGTGAAAAGAACAGCTTTATGAGGGCTCTGGGCTTCCTTACAGCTTCCACCCCTTGCTTTCCCGAACCCGAGCCGTGACAGTGAGATCACCATGCCGTTTGAGGCACCGAAATGGCCACCTCTGGACACGGGCGGGGAGTCGGGGAGTGGCCCAGCCCTTTGTCCATCACCTTGAAATTAAGCCAAGGGCCGCAACTCAAAGCACAGGGCCCTTGCTGTGACCCCAGGGTTGGAGCCTGCTTGTGTCTATGGTAGAACCAACAAGCCTGTAAACTCCTCTACCTGTTGAAGTGGCCCCAGCAGAAGATGTGGGGGCTGGGAAGGCCAGAGGCTGAGGCCAAGGAACCAGGCCTTCTGTGCAGAGATTACACCCCAAACCCAGGGACTGGTTGGCAGGGCTTGTCTTCCAGCAGTGGTAGGAGCCCATGGTCCCAGCATGGGCGTGAGGTCAGGACAGCGCACACAGGTGCCATTTAAAACTGGCAAGTCAGAGACTGGGAGATCACCAGCATGTGTTTCCCCTGCTCCCCCTGGGGGTCAGCGGCATTCGTCCCCTCTGTGAACAGATTGATAAAAACGGGTGTGCAGCCCAGCTGCATGGTAGGCATGCGGTCCCAGAAGCGATGCCCAGTATCTTCACCATGTCAGACCTCCCTGTGTCCTCACCAGCCACCAGATGCTCAGGGTAACAGGGAACATCTTTATTGCTTTATCGGGGAGTTAGCGTCACTGATTTATTGGCAGAAACTTCCCTTGTCAGCGTGCCCATCAGCTTACTTTACTGCTGCCATTGTGCACCTAAACAGGAGCCTCGGTCTGGGCCCACTGGAACTGAATAATCCGGATAGCGAAGCAGGCTGGGGTACGAGTCCGCCCAGGGCTGTGGGTGCCCCACTGAACGGCTGAGACTGGAAATGGACTTGGGGTTCAGCAGAGAGAGAGCCCCATGACCTTCAAATAGCCTGTCATTCAGAGGTTTCACTAACTCGTCCTGCCGCTGCGAGCTCAGGCTGCATGCATAGTGACACCCTGCTTTCTGGGAAGTCTTTTGGAAGCATTTTCTGAAAGAGTCAGGCTTGGGAGGGGGGCGTCTCTAGGAGGTGTGAATCCCCCCAGTCTCGGCATTGGACCAATACTTCCTCTATGTAGACTTTCTGTGCGGATGGTGTTCATACATATTACTTCGTGAGATCCACACAAGGGCATCCTGGGTTCTCCCCATTTTACAGAGCAGTGAACTGTGGCCTCTCTAGCCTGAGCCACTGGAATTGAGTTGAGGGGTGGGGCAAGACCAGAACCCAGGTCTCCTGGCTCTGAGCATTTCCTCCACTTTGCTCCTGTCTCCTGGGTCATGGGGCAGCTCATGGATATGAAATGCCTGTTCTCCCACCAAATGTTTAGGGGGACCCCTTGTCATGCTTGCAATTCAACCTAGAAATGGTATTCCTGCCACGTCATTGAGGCTGGAGACACTCTGTGTGTCCGCGGAGATGGGGGACAGTGGGCTCTAGAATGGGTCCGGACAGTGGGAACAGCCTGCAGTGGGCACCCCCTTTCCACAGGAGGACAGCAGAGTGCTTCCTGCACACCCCTTCATCAAGTACTGGGTGAAAGTGGCTTAAAACAAGCAGCAGTGATGCTTCCCAGGGGGACCTCCTACTCAGCCCCTCAGCTGGCTGGAAGACCCTAGTCTACCTGGGGTGCAGGCACACGGGGACTGTGGGTCAGTCGCACAGGGTTCCCATTTGCTTTGCTAAAAAAACCTTCTCAGGGTTTCCTTTTCTCACCAGAAAATCTGTTTCGCCAAATGCCTGCCTCCCGCACGTCCCAATTGTCACGTTGGTTTCAACAGCAATGAAGACAGAGCACATGCATTTCTTACTTATTTGTCCTGAAGCAAATGACAGAATATGATTTATTTCTAGATTTTGATATAGGATAAGGCCTAATGGAAGTCCCTCTCCCACTGCAGGCATCTTTTGAATCTCAGGTATACAGTGCTTTGCAAGCTATGTCCACCTTCCTGGGTCTTGAATCCATCAGTGTGGGAGGGGGTGGAAGAGATCCTTGAGGCTATAGTTGGAGCAAAGCCCAGAAAAGCCACCGATACACCCCTTGGATAACACTTTAACCACCCAAATCACAGGGCCTGGCACCTTACAGAGGGGACAGGATCATCCTCTCGCTCCTATTGCTAATCCTTCCATCCTTAACTTTGATGTTTGATCAAAGAAGTCCCCTCTTGGCCTCTCGGTGTGAGTTCTCCCTAAGCTGTGATTTGCAATATGTAAACAGCATATTTCTGTCAACATTATCAGTCAGGGACACGCGAATGCTTTGGCTTTCTCTACTCACGCTTGTACTCATGGGAGCTGCCGCAAACGAAGCAGCCAGAACCCCGGCATAAAGAGAAATCCATCATCCAGCGGGGTCCCTGGCACGGCTTGCTCTTTTGAGCGGCCAGGATCTTTAGCCCCCATTGTCCGTGGTCACGTATTTTCAGGCGATGGGCCAGCCCAGCACCGGACATGTGGCAGCCGTTTCTCGATAACAGGGCCATGGCCACCTGATGGCACCATGTTGATTTGTGGGGATTGTCATGGCCTGGGCTCAAACCCTTCCCCTTGGTTCCCAGGATACCTGTGAAGGAAGGAGACTGTGTGGATCCACGCAGGGGTGGGTCCAGCCCCTTGTGAAGGCCATTTGTAGATCCTGGTTTGGTTTGAAGACAGCCACATGATTAGAGCTTTTACAAAACCTTATTTGGAAGGAGAGTCTGCACCTTACGCAGCACTCAGTGATAAGAATCCATGGAATCTTGATTAGTTAGCTGTTTAGAAAGGCTTACCCCAAGTTCTGGCTCTTCCAGCGACAAAGAGGCTGGCATACCTCCTCTGTGTGAGTGCTGTCCCATTGGGCTCCAACCCCATTAACAGGCTAACCAGACAAGCTCGCCAGCCCAGGCCCCTGAGAGGGCCTGCAGGGAAGGACTGGCTCCCTTCCAATGACCCTGACCCACCACTTCCCCCAATGTCTCAAGCCTTCCTCCCTTCATCCTTATCTCTGTCCTGTTGCCTTCTTCTCTTGTCTTCAGACCTTCATTTAATGCTACATGTGGGTCTTGACCCTTGGACAGACCCCAGCCTGACTTCCCTTGGTCAGGACCCCAAGCTCTTTCCCTCTGAACAGCACCAATGGTCAGGGCCAGCCTGGGACCTCAAGAGTTGGTACATCTGGGGGACAAAGGTCAGCCTCTCCAATGCGCTGTGCAGGATCTCACCTTGATGGCTAAGCCCGTGCTTTCTCCTCACTCCTGGCCTGCAACTGGTCCCTGTCCCCTGTGGTGAAAGTCTGTGCTAACACCATATCCCAGAGTTAGGGCCTAAGGGGGACTGACCCTGGCCAAGGCCACCATATTGCACAACCATTGACCTAGAATCCAGCATGATCAGTGCCCCCAGGTTGTACAGCATGATGACTGCAGTTCTAGCTGCCAATGAGCGGGAATGAGGACTGGTTAAGGAACAGATACATGTTTGCCCATCTCATGTTATATCTTTTATATCTCCACCACAAGGTGCAGATGTGGGTATTTTGGACCCATTTTATAGATGAGAAAACTGAGGCTAGAGCTTTACCATAAGTTGCCTAAGGCTCCATAGCTTGTGATTGGTGGCTCTGAGAGTTGAATACCTTTCTCCTCTTCCAAAGCCCTTGATCTAGCTTCTTCCTCTATGAAACAAGATCAGCAGATTCAGCTATCTCTCAGGCCTGAGACTGCACTCTCCATTGCAGTGGCCATGAGACACAAGTGACTATTCAAATTTAAATTAATTAAAATGAAACAAAGTTTAAAATCTAGCTCCTCCATTCAACTGGCTACATTTCAAGTGCTCGGTAGCACCTCTGGCTGGTGGGTACTGTATTACACATTGCAGAACATTTCAATCACCCAGAAAATTTTGCTGCACAGCACTGGTCTAGAATTGAGATAAGGAGGAAGTGATAAGCAGAGGGCATAAATGCAGAAATGTGCCTCATCATTGGCCAAATCCTGGACACGAAGCAGCAGGCCAAGTCTTGGCTCTTGGGGACCTCAGGGAAGGTGGCCCTCCCATCTTTTGACCAGCTGGTCTCCAACCTCCCCCTCTGCTCATTTGCACCATCACCAGAGCCCCACTCCAGGGGTTCCGACTCATGGGGTCTGGAGTCCAGCCTGGGCATCCAAGTACCTGACCCAATTCTCCCCCAGTGAGGCTAATGGGCTGCAGGCTTAAGGATAGCTCTTTCTCTCTTGAGGAGGGCTCCCTGACCTCCTGCTGCAGAGGCCATAACCCTGTGGCCTCCAGGCAATGCCTCCCCTTTTTCCTCAGTTTCCCAACAACCTGGACCCCTCTAGCCCAGGGCATAACCATGCAGAATCTCAAAACACTGCAGGCCAGGCTGCTAGGCTTAACTTTGAAACCCAAACTCAATCCATCCCCTGCAGACAGGAGTTCTCCTGTGTTCTCTTGGAAGAAACTTGAATGTGTTCATTCTCTTGTTAATTTCCTCCCTTATTGTGTGATTCTCCAACAGTAGGGGATCTGTGCCATCCAGCTTTCAAAGCCTTAAGACGCAGTATCCTAAAAGCCTGTAGTGCAGGTCTTATAATTCATTTAATGCCTGCCTCTTTGGGCGCATGTATATACAAAGTCGTCTTCATAATAACCTGGTGATCCTATTGATAATAACCGTGATGACCCCAGAGGCCAGGCTCTTAGGATGCGTCCAGTGACCAAGAGGCATCTCTCTGTCCCCTCTCTATCCTTCTCTATTTTTCTCAGCCTTTCCTCTTACGTGTCTGTCCCTTCCTCCCTCTTTCTTGCTCTCTCCTTTTACAGGATAGATCTAAAGTATTTTTCATTATTTATAATTACAGGATTGAATTTAGTATCTATGCCGGACCCCAAAAATACAAAGCAAAGCTTTGTCTCAGTTGTCATTCATCCTCTTCCTGTTTTATGGAATAACCTCCTTGTGAGTAAAGACTTCTTTAGTGCCATGGTCAGTCCCTCAGGGAGTCCGCCCTGTTGGCAGTGCTGATGGTCCTATTTGTCATAGCGACAGTAGACCTTTCCAAGAGATGCAAGGAGCACATCACGCCACTGCCCACACAGGATAGGCAGCGAGTGTGGAGCAAGGTCTCATGATCATGCTGTGTGTTTCGCCCAGAGTGTCAGAGCCACCTGGCTCAAACGGCAAGTCCTGCCCGGCCGGAGCAGGTTAGCCAGGAGGAAGGTGTTCCCAGGCTTGCAGCATGGGCTCGGCACAGCATGGAGAAGGCATGGAATCGCATCAGCATGGGGCCAGACAGACCCCAGGTCAGACCCTGCCTCTGCCGCCTGACCAACCATGTGCTTGGGCAAGTTATTCAACCCCTGCCTCAGTTTCCTCATGTGCACCCTATCAGGTCAAGTGAGAGAATGCCTATGTTGTCCCGGCTCAGCGGTAGAGTGTAATAAATACTCTTATTTTGACTAATACTCCTTGAGTGCTTTTTATGTACCAGGCATGACACTGATCCTTTTACATGAGGAAACTGAGGCACAGAACACTTGAAGCCCCCTCACCCCCCGCAGAATCCCACAGAGCAAGAGGAAGCTGGCATTGACCCAGTGCCAAACACACCACCCATTAGCTGGTGCCTGAAGAGTTGAGGCTGACCTGTTTCAACACGCAGATTCTCAAGTTCCTCTTTGCAAGACCTTGCTGGCACCTTGATACTCCTGGACCATGGACCAGCCATTCCCGCCCTCCCTTTATAGACATGCAGACACTAACTCAGGCCAGCCCTTCCTATTATTATCAGACCTGCTTCTTCCGTGGACAGTAGGGTGGGTAAGAGGAAGGGAAGGAAAGCAGAGGTCATGGGTGAGAACAAAGGAGGGGGCACAAAGGCCCAGCTAGGATCATGAGCAAATAAGACTCCAGTAATCCCTTCACTTCCCAGGAGCCAGAGGTTGAGCTAAGTGGTGAATAAATGCATTATCCTGTCGCCATCTGCTGGTAAATATGTTTATTGCATTGAATTTGTGGCAAAACTGGGTCTGGGTTTCAGAACGGGAGCTTTTCCACCCTGGCTGGAGACAGGGCCAGAGGTGTCCTGAAACCTACTGAAGCCAGATCTTGGGGTCTTTTGTGGTTGTCAGGGTATAGTTTTCTTCTAGTGTGAAACAATGGCTTGCCTGAAATCTAGTGTAAAAGTCTGGGGTCCCCAACTCACTCGCAAAGAACAGAGATGTCATCCTCCGTGTTAGAACCACAGGGACTTTTCATTTCTTGGTGTAGGCTTTTGTAGATGGGGAGCATTTTTGTCCCATAAAAATGGACCCAAGCTCACTCTTAAAGACGCATACAGACAAATATAAAATACCATGTGACCCCCTATAAAGTGAAACATTCAGTGTCATTTTTCCTCTTTTGTAAGCATGTGTTCAGTGATTTATAGTGAGAAGCTGTCAGATATTTAAAAAAAAAAAAAAAGGCAAAGTCAGGGCATAGAAAATGGCTCCATACTCTCCATACCGTACCTGGCGAAGGATGGTCAACTCCCTTAAGGAGCTGTCTGTCTAAACTCTGTCTGAAGTCCTGGAAATTCAGTCACAAACAGGCAACCAAGGATCACATCCAAAACACCATTCCTGCTGTCAAGGAGCTCACGGTCTTTGGAAGAACTGAAAGGTTGTAGTAGGACTGTGAGACAGTATATGCAGTTATGTGTGGGATTACATCAAAGGGGAGGTTTCTTGCCGGACCACGGTGGGATGAGTGTCAGGGGTATATTACCTGAGTACACAGGAGTTTGCCATAGAAAGACTTTTTCCTTCATTTTTAGTAACTTCATTTGACCATCAGATTTGATCTCTTTTCTCTCTGGAAGCTGTTCATCAGAATAAGGATTTAGCAAAATCATAGGCGGCTCCCTGAATACCCATCCCCATGAAAACCTTGTTTTCCCGACACAAGGGACAGAGTCCGGGCTTTCTTGCCCTTGGAATAAAGGGAGCAGCACTCAGCTGAAAGCCTCTTGATGTGTGTGTGTTAGCTTGGCTGTCCTCCAGCTCAGACCTCGCCCTCCATGTACCTGTGATATGATTCAAACAGTGTCTCCGCCTGTCCTTTGAAATCTCACTGCCTCCGCTTCTTAGGTAACAGCTCCGTTTCCCTTCTTTAATTCAGACGCTAAGTGGTACGTGTTGCAATAGTTGTAGGTTTGTGGATGGGCCGTACTTGGCTCACGGATCTGTCGTAGGATTGACATTGCGCCCTAAGTTTCTGCCCAACCTTGGGTTTGGAGGTCTTCCGAGGGAAGATGCTTTCTTTTTTGAGCACGGTTGACCTAAGAAATGTTGCCAGGAAAGTGGCTGGATAAAAGGCTGTCTGCAGCCACTACCCACTAGGGTTCTGATGCTTTCGGGTGGACCTGGCACAGCTTCAGCAGAATCAGCAGGGCCTGTTGGCACTGTCCTATAGCGTTACACACTGTTTGCAGCTGGAAGCCCCAGCGCGGGAAGAACCAACACCATCAGACATGTCTTCTCCACACTGTGTCGTCTACCAGAAAGTGGAAGGCATCCCTCCCCATGACTGTGCCCCTCAGTCCGCTCTCTTCCCCTCTTTTTTCTCCACAGCAGTCCCAGTCTGCATTCTCACTCCCCAGAGAGGACGCCCTGAAGCCCCCTTCCCTGGAGGCTGTGTCGAGACTGCGGAGGAGCCAGGCCCAGCCACTGCGGGAGGAGGCAACCTTGCCCAGCTGGAAGAGCACGGACAGGCTGGACGAGACAAGTAACGGTTTTAAGTGGCATCTGGTTGGTCTGTGGGTCCCAGGAGTGCTGTTGGGAGGCTTCTTCCTGCTCAGCCCGAGTTGGTGTGGGCCCATTTGGGGCCGCCGAGCCACCGAGTCATGAGGCCTCTACCAAGCACACACGTATAATGCAGTTGTGTTTTCCACTGGGCAGTCTTCCCGCTGAGACCTGTGGGACAGTGGGGGCTGGGGTGCTCCAGGGCTAGGGTGTTAAAAATGCCTCAGCTTCCTGGCCACATTTCAGCTTCCCATTCCACGTGGACCAGGAGAACAGGTCTCATGCAGGCCAGAAACACTAATCCAACCTAGCAAGCTATGTCAGTGTTCAGAGGATTTGGGTCTCAGTGAGGGCTGGTTTTAAGAGTGTCCTTTTTGAAACCTTACATAATAGTGAGGGTGATACTCGCTCCCATAACAAAGAAACCAAACATTTAGGTGGCTTAACATACGAGTTTAGGTTCTCATCAAACACCAGTGCAATGCAGTGTCCTGGCTGTGGGAGGTCTGCGGAGGCCCAAGGCTCTGCTGTCCTCCACGGCCTCTGAGCTTTCTGCTGGGTCATTCACACCGGCCAGCAGATGGAGGAAGAGAGAACAGAGAAGTGAGTGCATCTGCTTCCTAACCACCCCAGCAGGGACATGGCCCACACCACTTTCACTCCCAGCCCACAGACAGGAACCAGTCACACAGCCCAACTTCAGTGCAGAGGGCCTGGCAGGTGTCCTGGCTGGGTGCACAGGAGTCCTTGATGGACATCTGTCATCCCCACCGCACCTGGGGATGGCCTGCTGCCCGTTCTTCCTGCTCCTTCTCCTAGAACATCCCACCTCTGCATAAAGCCCTTGAGCTCCCCTCTCCAGAGACTCAACATCCATGACACACAGTCCGTCATAAACCAGTCTCGTCACCTAATCCTTCACAATGAAGATGCTCCAATTAGCTGAGTCACTTTCCCAAAGTTACACATCCAAAGGCTGGAGGTGCTTGGAACCACATGGGTAACCGTTGAGGGCCACGAAGTCCCCTGCTCAGGCCACCCGGGTGTCTTGGGTTCCATGACTGTCTAAGCCAAGATGCTCGCTCCTCCCTGGCACAGGTCTGTTCTCTCCTCACCCGACCACACGTAACGGAAGCTAGGAGCATTGTCCTCACAAAAGAAGCCATGAGAGGATTCTCAACTCCCACTGTATGTCAGATCTAGAATCTGTTTCTGAACAACAACCACAAAAATTAGCAACAAAATACTCACCTTAGAAATAGGTTTTTAAAGATTGTGCTATCGTTTCTACTCTCTAAGGGAAAATATTGAATCCACAGCTATTGAAACAAATTCCATTGTCCTCAAGGTGCAAAGAACCACAAAGCATGCAATGCTTTTTAACAGTCATTCTAAAAATTTCCCAAAACAGATCATTTCCATGTGAACCTTTTAGTAGAACCCACCTGTCAGTAGAATCTGCAGAGATTCTGGGAGCACATGAAATGTTCCCTATTTATGTATATGGTTTGGGTTTTTGTTTTTGAAGTGCCTTTTTCCATTCTAAGTAAGCTTTTCTTTCCTTTCCTCCTGCTGCCCAACGTATCTCTTCATTCATTCATAGGCTTTCTTCCTTTCTCTATCTCTCACCAGAGACTGAAAGTTCCCATAGAGAGGGGGCTCTAAAATTCCACAGGGCATATGCTTATCTTCCATAAACAATAATAACTACCCTCTAAATGTCACTTCACCACGTACAGGGTCCATCTGCAGGCATTACTTTATTCATTCCAACAACAGCGCTACGGAGCGTTACCACCCTCTCACGTAGCCGACAAGAACCTTGAGGGACAATGAGGGTGAGTGTCTTGTTCAAGATCCCACAGCTAATGTGGCCAAATGCAAACCTTATGGCTCCAATTTGCAGGCTTTTTCAACTACTGCATGATAATAAGTGTCCCTCCCTCCATAAAGGCAAGCAAATAAGCAACACCACAACAAATAGCCTTTCAGAATTCACGCTTACACACGGTTAAGTTTAGAGGAGATGATCAGAACTTCTAGAAAACACTCCCTTTCACAAAATAGTTCCCTGCTGACTTAGGAGCATTCCAAATAAATTTGGAAAGGGTTTTGATTTTCAAAACATGATTTCTTTTTACCTAATTTTCTGTAAAATGAAGCACCCGTGTAATTACGTATCAGTGGTACATAAACACAAAATTTAGTTCAACAATACCACACACAGGAAAGATTTCATACTCTTCTCAAAAACTCCATGCATCTCTCAGGTTAGAGATTTAAAATAACAACTATAAAGCACTTGTGTAGAAAACCTCTGGTTTTTCTGAGGAATGCTTGACCTTGACATGCTAAAATGTCCAGACCAGCCCCACAGGTCTCAAGGAGTGTCTGATCTGTTTAGCGGGAAGCAGATTATACCTGGGAGCAGGGCCCAGTCTCAGCAGAGCAGAAATGTAGAAGAGAGGAGACCCAGAGGTAGAGGTCATCTTGGTTAATGGCCATTGGCTATTTTCCGCAGTTCTATTCATGCCCTGGGGGAAAGGTGGCTTCCAGAGCCTGTTAATTCGTGGTTGGGGTCAGCTGGAGGGACACTGTGGGCTGAGTAAACCACAACAGGTCCACTTTGAGCCCCGGGAGAGCTCGCAGCAGTCAGTGGATGCCTCCCCAAACACATTTCCCCTTGATAGACCTTGAATGAGCATCCACTATAGGCACAGCACATGCTCGGTGCTGGAAATAGCCATTGGGGACGGCGGGCCCTGCTCTGTAGTTGCTGACTGGTTGTTGCCGCACAGTCACGGAAGGGAAAGAATTTGGACAAAGGAGATAATGGAAGGGTGCAGGGTCCTCGATGGCTATTCCCAGAGGACTAAGAGAGTGTGGTAGTGGGACCCGAGTACAGCTTTGAGCAGTTCCGACCACGCTCCTTACAGGTTTTCACAGGGGTGGGCATTCAGGAAGCCCGCTATGCTTTTGCGGAGACAAAAGCTGGCCAGCTTCTAGCTTCCTCAGGAGAATGTGGTGAACTGGGATTGTGAAAGGCAGAAGAGGGGGGCCAGCGACAGACTGAATCCCTGCCTTCCGGGTAGCGGGTGTCGAAGGCAGGTGCATGACCACCGGGAGCCAGGCACAGAGTGGCATTCATCGGGGCTTTCCTGCTGTGACTTCCTCCCGTGACCCCAGGAGAGGATGCAGACAGCAGGGCCATGGAGGGCCTAACATCACGAGCGCAGTCTTGCCCCCGCATCCTGTGGGTGCCTGGGTTCACCAATAAGTAGTCTTTACAAGCCCCGGGCAGGTTCCAGAACTGCTCACGGACTGGAGGTAGGGCAGTGAAGAAAATGCATCCTCTTGTCAGTGTTGTGGCGGGGCAAGGAGACTGGGGGTAGACAACCAGGAAAATTAGCTCTAGTATAGTTTAAGTCTTCAAAAATGAAAGCTTTTTGCAAAGTCCAGAGAACAGAGTAGTCTAGCTTCTTAAGGTAAGAAAGCCATGGATGTGTCCTTGAGAAGCAGCATGGGAGTTGGGTCTCCAAAGACCATCCAGAGGGCTGACTTAACAGCTAAATATAGGGCCCGGGGTGGGGCTGGGCGGGGCGGGGTGGCCACACTTCTCCCCTCAAGGTGAACCCTCTCCACAGCCAGGGCGAGTCTGCTTTGCATCATGGGAGTGTGTCTGTGTGCAGACTCTAATAGAAAGATCTGAGGACTTGTGGCTTGTTTGGAGGTGAGCTCAGGAAACACAGAGAGGGGAGGAGGGGACATGAGACAGGGAAGGGAAGGCAAGGCAAGGAAATGACTCCTTATGGAGCAGGGCTGGGGAACAGCAAGAACCAGTGTAGAACGCCCTCCTGGGCAGCAGCAGGCAAAGGAAAGGGGGTACTAATCCACCAGCTTCCGCTGCCACTGGTCGAGGGCTGCTCCTGGAGGCTGTGATGACCGCCACTGCTGGGGCAGCCAAGCAGCCTCTGCTAACCAGAGCACACCTCAGGCCAAGAATCGCAAGTGCTGGCAATTGGAAGCCCAGAGGGTGAAGGCCGAAGAGACCCACATTGCCTGCTGCTGGGGAAATCAAAATCACCACTTAACTGGCCACAAACAGCCTCTCAGAGAGAAAGCCTGCATATTTCTGGAAAAATCCAGGCGGGCTCTGTGGTCCCTGCTTCCACACCACCTGACCCATGAGACTGGGACATGGCATTGGGAAAATGCCGGCAACATAGAAACCCTTTTCCCCAGAAGACCATTACCACCACAACAGGTAGAGCCCGTTACCTGCAAATGACAATAACGCCGTCGTTAGGCTCTCTTCGGCACTTTTCCATGGCCAAGGACAGTAGTTGCTGTGGTACACAGTCGTAAATACAGGGTAGGTAGGTATGAATCCCTGTGTAGGCAGTACATGGCCAATGGTAGAGGCCAACTCAGCAGGCAGAAGGTAAAAAGGTTGAGGGGTAGCAGACAGTACGATCGAGGCTTGACATATGTTGTCTTCTAATAATCCTCTGACAGCCACAGAGGGTCGCATTGTCCCCAATTTTAGGTCAGTAAACGGGCTCAGAGGTGCTCTTTGACCAAGGTCCCCTGCCAGGAATCACAACAACTGGGGCTCAGCCCTGGCTCTCCTGATTCCAAAGTTCTAAGGCAGCCCAGGGATGGATAAGGGGGAAAGTGCTATGAAGAACTCGTCTCCTGCTCTGAGCAGGCACGTGTAACTGGCTTGGTGGGTGTCACCTCATTTAATCCCCACACCCAACGAGGGCGGGATTAGCTGTGCCCCTTTCCACCAATGAGAGTACCAAGCCCGAGAAGCTTCCCGAGCTTTCCCCGCAGGCCCCCGACTCAGCGGCCTCTGCTCTTCCCTCTGCGCCAACTGGGGGTACGCAGCAGGCTGGAAAGGTCGCTGAGATCCAGCCCCTGGCAAAGGAACCTTGTCATCATTGGAAGGAGGGCTCAGCCACGTGCGTGATCAGCCAGAACCCAGACTGGGTCATGGCAGAAGCCAGACAGGCTGTCACCCTAGCAAGACCCAGGGAAGGAGGAGGCCACAACTGGGCAGAGAGACAAGAAAGTGCTCTGGGAAAAGAGCAACCAAGCAGATGAGGTCTTTGAGAAGTCACTGGAGCTTTGCCATGTGGAGATGCTGGTGGGGACAGACCCTAAGGGTAGAGGGAGCAGCCAGGGAAAGGCAGGACCCAGGCCCTCAGACTTCCAGGAAGACTGTGCTTAAATCAGCCCCAGGCCTGGAATCTTCCTGGAGGAAAAGAAGCCCCACTTTCTGACTCAAGAAGAAAGGGAATACAGATGTCCGGCCAGCCTGGGCTGCCCCGGGGTCTCGAGCTGAAAATGTGTTCAACCAACATCTGAATTCCCTAAAGGCTGTGGCCCTACAGCAGTCCTGGCACGTACAGCACTCTGTGGACAACGCTGTGAAACACCAGGAACTTTTACTTCATTACATGAAACAGTAATCATTTAACTAGTAGGAAATCTGTGTTCGAAACGACCTCTGGCAAGACGCTGCCCCAGTGTCCCAGCACAGTGGACCTGTGGCCCCTGGAGGCCTCCAGCCCAGAAGCTCGTGTCCGCACACAAGGGGGTCTCGTCCAAAGCCCCGTGGTCCTCATCACGCAAACCCCAGGGAGTCCTGTAAGATTTCTAATACAGGAACACAGCTTCTGTTGGCCACTGCTGTGCCCAAGGCCGCGGGGCTTTCCCAGGTACTCGTGGCTGGGAGGAGCACCGTACCATCCTGCTCACTCCCCGGGTGCACTATCCTGTTTGGCTTCCGCAAAAAAAAAGATCAAGCAGCTGTCACCCTCTGCCATGCAGGTCTACCCTTGGGGCCCCAGTCACCTGCCATCATGGATGCTCTGGGCAAAACTGAGCCCACTGTAGGCCAACCCAGATCATGACCTCCAGTGAGGACCACTCCAGCCTCCCCTTGATCAGTGCCTTCATTGGTGTCCACAGCACAGTCTCTAAGCCAGAGCCGTCTCGGTATTGGACAGAGATCATCCCAATTTGACCAGGTATGAGCCCTGTGACCTTTGACAAGTTACGTAACCTCGCTCACCTTTGTCTCCCATCTGTCAAAGAAGATTGGAATTACCAACCGCCTTCTCCCTCACATCCTTTCCGGAATGAGGCATGTGCCTTGAGTTGAAAATAAACTTACGTGGCGAGCAGGAATAAACTCTGTCCCCCTCTGCGGCTCATACAGAACACTTCTGGGACCAGATGTGTGGGGTTTTTCCGTATCTACCAGTTCTCTGACACCAGCCTGGGGGCCTCCAGCTCCGTGCTGACTTTGCCTCCCTGCAGGTAGCTCCCGATCCCACCATCAAGGGCTCAGGACCATGTGGCTTCTGACACCAATTACAAGTCCCATGTCATCCCTCGGACTTCTGACCGACCAGCTGTGCACGACTCCCTCCTCAGGTTCAGTCGTTTGCTGGAGCAGCTCAGCTCACAGAACTCAGGGAAACACTTAGGTTCACCAGTTTATCATATAACAGAGGATACAGATGAACAACCAGATGAAGAGGTTCACTGGGTGAGGTCCTGGAGGATCCTGAGCACCGAGGAGCTGGGGTGCCTTTTTAGGCACGCAGACGTGCCAGCCAGGAAGCTCTCGGAACCCCAGACTTGGGAGACGTTTACGGAGGTTTCCTCCCGTAGCCACAGTCGATCATTAACTCATTTTCCAGCCCCTCTTCCTTCTTCAGGGGATGGGGATAGGGCTGAAAGTTCTGAATTTCTAATCATGGCTTGGTCTTTCTGGTGGCCAGTCCCATCTTGGAGCCGCCCAGAGTCACCCCCTTAGAACAAAAGAGGCTCCTGTCACCCAGGAAATTACAAGGGATTTAATTGAGGAGCCCTGTGTCAAGAACTGGGGTCAAAGACCAAATATTAACAGGAACTGGGAGCAGAGTCTGGTGCGTACGTGTGTGCGTGTGCATGTCTTATTTCACACTGCCATCTCACAAGGCCGTTGTGGGTAAGATCTCTAGGAGTGCCAAGGGCAGAGTGTGTTAACCTTGAGGGAGCCCAGGGCCGGTGACAGAGTCCTCTCCCATCTGACCAGGGACAGCCATGGCCCAAGGGCAAAGAGCCAGACCTGAGGCTGCTAACAGTAGCTGTCCCCCCAACCCCCTGCCTTTCCAACCCAGCCATCTCAGGGCAGGAGAGGGGCCATTCTGAGATAGAGGGGACCATCCACCCAGGCAGAGATGCACTAGTAACCTGACCTCTGAGTTATCTCCTCATCCCTGGAGCACTGGGGCCTGCAAGGCCTCAAGGGGCTTCTTGGGGACCTTCGATTCTGCCTCCTAAAGAGGTGTGCCCTTTTGGACTTCCCAGAGTCAGCTGCTTCCTGGGGCCCCGAGGCAGCAGTGGGGAAGACGCAGAGGGCAGCCTCGCCTTGCCGTCAGTTGATAACAGCCCTGTCTGGTTTCTCCCTCCCTCCCTCCCCCCGCAGACCTGGCCGAGGTTTTGCAGAGCCCCGATGGGAACTGGGTGGCCCTGAAGGATGGTACTCTGCTGCCCACCCGCCTGCTGGCCAAACCTAAGAGTGGCACGTTCCAGGTCCTGGAGGCAGCCTCCAGCGTGGCCTCTGCCTACGACGAGATGGGCTCTGACAGCGAGGAGGACTTTGACTGGAGTGAGGCCTTGAGTACACTGTGCCCACGGACCCGAGGCCAGCCCAGGAACCCCCAGCCTCAGCCCACACAGGCCCAGAGCTTGCACCAAGGCCCATCAGCCGCCAACTCTGGGCTCTCTCCGAACCCCGAGGCCATGTGTTCCGACTCAGAGACCTCCTCTGCAGGCTCTTGCCGGGAAGCTGGGCGCCGGGCAAGACTGTCCTGGCTGCTGAGGAAGGCCCCCAGGGACCCCACAGCAGAGAAGCTGCGCTTGCAGGGAGAACTGGACGTGAACTTCAACCCCCAGGCCCCCAGCAGGGAGACCTCAGACAGCAGCGAGCCTGAAGAGGCCCCCTACGCCATGGACCGGAAGACCAGGAAGTGGAGAAGGGCCCGCGTGGGCTCCGAGGAGCCAAGTGAGGAATTGTCTTCTCCCAACGCCCATTCCCAGGGGCTGGACATACAACAGGTAATCGGAGTGGTGTACGCTTTTCAGCCGGATGTGCCCTCCTCCAAGCAGGAGTGGTGTGGAAAGGGTTAAAATTCACAGACCCAGATTCTCGTCTTGGTTTGCTGCTAAGTAGCTGAGTAGCCTAGATAGGTTCTGTGACCTCCTCTCTGGAGACAAGAGCTTATGGCTCCAAGCGGGTTTGCAGTGTGACCCCCAGAGTAGCAACAGCAGTGGGGAACGAGTTAGAATACACACTCCCAGGCCCTGCCCCACTCAAAAACTCTGGGGATGGGGTCCAGGCAGGTGCGGTCACCAAGTCTCCTGGGGATTCTGCTGTCCTAAAGCTTGAGGGCCGCTGGCTTGGGGCTAAGGGTTTGGGGTCTAGAGACAGGCTGCCTGGCTTCAGATCCAGCCATGTGACCTTGGGCTAGGGCTCAGTATCTTCATCTGTAAATGTAGATACTATTACCACCCCCTTCAAAGGATAATGTGATGAGTGAATAAGACAATATTTATAATGAACTAAGCTCTGTCCTAGTCGTGGTACAGGGCTCAGTAAATATTACTTCAAGATGATAACTCAGGGCACAGTTTACTCACGTTCTGTGATTCTTTTGGCCACCTCCCATCCCCTCTCAGAATCCTCAGTGGCTCTGCCCATAAGGATTAGTTCAGGAACCTCCTTTGAGACTCTGATAAAATCTATGGACTCTCTTCACAGAAAAATGCACCCATACACACACACACACACACACGCATGCGTGCACTCTCACACCGTTTGCTTTGAATGACCTTATAGAAACAATGGATTGCATTTGAAACTGAGTGTCTAATGGAAGATCTAGTTAGGTTCCTCTCCCTTCTGTAGGCTCACATTGCCGTCAACTTGACTTTTCACACTCCTGGAGAAACCATACCCACTTCTGGAACCCTACTGCCTCTCCAGTAATAGTCAACCACCGTGCCCTGCATCCTTAGTTTGGGTCTCAGCAAAGCAGCCTCCGAGTCAAGGATTCAGGTGTAGGTTTAGGTGGAAGGAAATCCCAGGAACCCCAAGAGTGAGCCAGGGCAGTGAGAAGGGCCTATTAAGGAAGGCTATAGATTACTGGGGCTGCATCCCACCAGGGACCCTCAGAGAACCATGTGGGACACACCCCTCACCTGAGGACAGTAGTCTTCATCCACAGTCTCCCAACTGCCTTTGGTACAGAGTGGCCCCCCCCCCCAAGGGAGCATCAACTCCATGCACAACTGAAAAATCCTTCAGGCAAAGAAGAAGAGAGAGACCCAGGTCTCAGGTGGGAAATGATCAGTGAGCTAGAAACTGTCCCCCGTGGCTGCGGGCAACTCAGGTTGCTCTCGGGGATGCAGGTGGGGACATCACCTTTGTCTGCTATGACTGCGAATGCATCAGCCGGATCCCTGATGGAGAGGCCCCCGTGGACATAGTTGTGGACTCAGAGGCCCTCAGGTCCCAGAATCAGGCATCAATCCTGCCTGAGCTGCTAATATGTTGCCTAGAAAACATCCTTTCTTTGGTCCAAGGTCTCGTGTTTTCCTCTGTAAAACCAGATCGTTACAAATTTGTCCTGTGGGGCCGTTGCAGTCCTACAGCAGAAATAGAAGCTTCCATTCAGTGATGACTCCTTGTGCTCTAGCTCAAGGGGAGACTGTCTGACAGAGACTTTGGGTCCCTTGCCCAAAGGGATAGTCTTTTTTTTTTTTTTTTAAGATTTTATTTATTTGACAGAGAGATCACAAGTAGGCAGAGAGGCAGGCAGAGAGAGAGGGGAGGAAGCAGGCTCCCTGCAGAGCAGAGAGCCCAATGCAGGGCTCCATCCCAGGACGCTGGGATCATGACCTGAGCCGAAGGCAGAGGCTTTAACCCACTGAGCCACCCAGGCACCCCCCGAAGGGATAGTCTTAAGGGTTGTCTGCCTGATTCCCTTGCCATGCATCCACACCCACTGGCTGAGTGAAGCTTCCTGTCTATTGGGAGTTGGCTTGAAGGTTGTCTTCTGGTGGTCATCTTTGCAAGGCACTGAGAGGGAGAAGACGGGGCCAGTGTTCTCTCTGCCTCCCTGGCAGTGTCCTCTCCTTCCCGGTAGGTGGCAGTGGTGTTGCACTAACATAAGTCCTCCTTGCTCACCCTCTTCCTTTATTAAGGCAATTCTCAAAAAAAAAATTACATGTATATATACACACACACATACACATATATATACATACTATATATATATATACATATATATTTTATAAGGTTAGATATATTTCAGGTTAGATCTTATATATGTGTGTACATGTACATACAAGGATATAGATGTATTTTTAACTGTTTGCATATTTCTTAATTATATAAATAAATGAATATAATGTTTTAAAAAAAACTGTGAATATACAGATATAGTCTCCCCCGACCACAACCTAAATCCCCGCCATCTCCCCCAGAATGACTTCAGTGGTATGTATTTGTACATTCACATGTGTATAGGACATTTAGAAATACACTTTTGAAAAGGTGTCTGTATTTTCGCAGCGTCATCCTCTTACTCTCCATATTCCCCTGTCGCCTGCTATTAACAGTGAGCGGCAGAAATGTCAGCGCACGTGTTCACACAGTACCTGCCGAAGATTTGCCTTGAGGTGGTCCCTGACAGGCAGTCGGAGCCGTCCATCCAGGGTGCAAGTAGTGGGCATGCACGTCCTGTAGAGAATTTTAAAACAGTAATAAGCCCAATAAAAGTCAGTCTTCTTATTATCACCTTGCACCATGCAGGGACAATTCTGAGCAATGTAATTTACAGTGAGCCCTTTGGTTCCTCTGTTCTTTGCTTTTCTAGATGATAATGTGGTCAGATCTAACCTTATTGTTTCAAAATAAGCCTTTGTCACCAAACCATGAGTAAATAATTCATCTTTAATTTGCTGGCCTCAGATGCCCCCTTTCATATATATTAACCTTTTTTTATTCCATGAGCCTGGCTTCCTTATGCTCTCTATTTTGTTCCATGGATGCAGAAGTCCCATTTGTGTACAAAAACAACTTTATTTTAATTTTAATAACTTCATAACGTACTCTGATATCCAGTAGATGGTCTTCCCTTCACAGTTGTTTTTCATTGATGATATTTTATAAAGTGTCTTAACTTTTCTCAATCCTTTACTAACATGAATGACTTTTTACAATCTTCTCTACAAGTTGAAAAAATTTTTTTAAGTTTTGATTGGATTGCTCCAAATGCATTTATCTCTTTGGGAAAAATCTATGTCTTTATAATATTGAGGCTCCCCATCCAATGGTGTCATACTTGTCTCCCATCAATTTACTTTCACTCAAGTTTTAGAGATTTTTTTCAAAGCCCTCCTACTTTTTTTGTTCAGAGATTTTTCAATATGTTATACATGTTGTTGACATTGTGGATGAGATCTCTTTTATCTATTATACATTCTAATTGGTTTCTGATGGTGTATAGATCACTGTTGATTTTATGTTTGTATTTTATAACTTAGCACCTAATAGATTCTTAGTCCTACTAGTCTTTGACATGATTCTCTTAGCTATTCTAGGCAGATCATCATCCTGTCCACACGGAGGACACTTTTATGGCTTTTCCCATGATTCACTCTTATTTCTCTTGCTTGTCTTAAGCCCTGGAGACAACCGAGGCTACACTCCGAAGCAATAGTGACATTGGCATTCGGTCTGTGTCCAGCTGCCATCCTTAGGCACCTGCTTGCCGTGCTACATGGTCAAGTATGTTGCCTCCTCTATGTTTAGTAGATATTCTCAAAACCAAGAAGCATCTGCCTGTTCCTGGCTTCCTAAACACTTTAAAGCAGGAATGTGAGCTTTATCAACTGCTTTCTGCCATCTCTTGAGAAGATAGTTTTTCTTCTGTTAATGATTGTAAATCACATTAATAGATTGCTTAGCTCTGAAATGTCTTTTCATTTGTTGCATAAATTATATTGGGACCTGAATCCTTTCTATAAAAACTGGTTTCTGTTTGCAGGTTTCCATGTTCATGCCATCTTGTTCGGCTTTGCCATCAGGTTATACTAATGACTTGGCAAGGATTCTCTAGTTTTTACTATTTTCTGCAATACTTTACATGACGTGATAATTTTCTGAAAGTTTGAAAGAATTCACCTATAAAGCTATCCAGGTCTGCCCCTACTGAGAGGCAGTTTTAGAAGTGAATTTTATATGTTAGATTATGTAGAAAACATATGTATTAGAAAATATTAGAAAACAGGAAAGTAAGAGGAAACTATTAATATAAAAGCAAAACAAAAACTGTTCGATTCATAAACTGAAAAGCTGACATATGTATATATGAATATATATATATATTCATTATACAGAGATGATGTGGGTGAATATATAATGAATTTCCCCTGAAATGCAGTTTTGTTTGCATCCCAGGCTTCGATAGGTAGTGCGCCCATCGTCAAACTCTTCTAAGTAAATTATCACTTCCAAGGTGATTCTCAATTTAAACAAAATTAAAAGGTAATTAGAAGAGTGGATAGCTTTCTGGTTGGTTTGGCTTTGTTTTTGTCTCTAATTTTGAGTCCTCACAGCATTGTGAGCAATAAATATGGTTTATGTGGTTTTGTTGTTGGCAATCTGTTGGGATTTCCTTTGTGACCCAATCTATGGCCAATTTTTATGACTACTACACACATGTGTTTGAAAAGAACACATATTCTCTGTTTGGTGAGGACAAACTCCATGTGCACGTGCACATTGTTCTGGATGTCAGTAGGACAGACAAGGTCCTGCCCAGAAGCTCACGTTCCCTCGCCTTCACGTCTGCCAGGCCTCACTTCCCTAACGTCCCTACTCTTTTCTACTGTTGTCTTCATGGCTCTGTGGTTTTCTTACTTTCCATCCCTTCTGAGTCTGGCAAGTCCCTAGGAGGCACAGCAGCACATGCTGGCAGCTCCACTCCCTGCTGGACCCATGCCCTCACCAGCCCTGATTAGCAGGTAGAGTCTGCTGAAGGCAGAAGTCCTGTCACACATTCTCTAACTGCATCCACAGCCTCAGATCTCACCACACATGTAACTTTGTGCGTGGAGTCTCTCTGTGATCCGTTACCATGGACGGCTGAACGGGTTCTCTGACCTCTGGAACCCCGACCCCCGATGTCCACTGGTGGGATGACATCTGTGGGTCAGATTTAATTTCCCTCCAAAGCCCTGCAGCCCGTATTTTACCACCTCCTGCCTTGGCATGATGAACAGACACCTGAAGACAGCCTAATTTTTCCTTTCTGTATAATGGCTTTCTCTTCTCTCCAACATTTGTTTGATTTGCTGTTACCTTTAAAGCGCAAACCTTTTTCCAGAAGGGTCGTGTGCTCTCATTCCGTGCTCTTGCACATAAGACAGTGAGCTCTTCTTTGCACACTCAGGTATTTTCTCAACTCAGGAGTGTTTCCTTCTGTCATTTTGTTTCTTACTTCTTCCAGGCCACCATAGTGCTTATGTTGAATCTCGACTCTCTGTCGTCCATGTCTATGATCTTCTCTTACTGTTTTCCCCTTCTCTGATCTTGTCCTCCACCTTCTAGAGTTCCTTTCCAATTTTGTCCTCCCATCACTCATCTGTGTTCCCAGGATTAGTTCTGTGATTACCATTGTCAGATGTAGGTTCCAACCCTACTGCTCTGCTTCCAGTGTTTCTGCAGTCTTTTGTCTCAACAGTCTCACAGTTCATCTCATGCCACAGTCTTGCCTTTTAGTCTGAGTGCTTCTCCCTCATAACTTTCCATATCTCTTCATTGGCATTCTGTATTGTTATGCCCTAATGAAAGCACAAAATCACTATCAGACATTGTGTCTTGCTTGTTAGTAGAATTAGTAAAACATGATGCCTTCAAGCTACCTTTGGTTTCCTTTGCTCCGCAGTATTTTTCCATAAATTCCATGTTAACTTTTTCTGTTAGTCATCCCTAAGTGAGGAGAATGTTGTCTCCACCCCACTGTTGCCAGTATCTAACATACTCAAACCATTTCCCCTCTGCCAGCTTGAGAGGAGCTTTTTCCTACTCTCATCATCTTGCTGTATGTTTCTTTGAACAAATGGCTAAGAACCTACAACTGAAAATGCATATGTTGATTAAATGAATGAGTGGAAAAGAACAAAATTCATTCCATATTTCTACATGGTTTATAGTTCCCCCTCTCCCCCAGGGCTTTACATTTTCATGACCACATCTCCCAGAATGCAACATCATTCCGTGGCGAGTTCTTCCCTCTGCCCTCCTGAATATTTTGGACAGATACATTTTCTAAGTGGTTATAAAAATAGGAGGAAGTGAGAGTTGGGAGTAGAGCTTACCTCTGGATGTTTCAAATGCCTCACCACCACAACAGAAGGCTCAGCTATTGTGCTTTCATTCACTTGATTTTTGTTTTTTTATTTTATTTTATTTTATTTTATTGTGAGCATTTATCTCACATTCTGAAACAGGGTTTGAGGTTGGGAGAATACTGGGGGGATGGGGGCATGTGGGTGGGGGTGGGCAGCAATTATCCTGACTACTTAGGAGAGGGAAAGAGTGGACCAGTCTCCAAAAATTTTCTTTCCTTTCTTTTTTTTTTTTTTTTCCCAATTCATTGGCATGGGCTTTGTACTTAGTGAAAAATTGTCCCCATCCATTTACTAGTAACAAGCTGACTTCCATTCTTTCTTGGTTATGTAAGTTTTCACCTTTTTCTGTTTCTTCCCACACCATTTTGGTGGAAAAATTTGGAGAGGTTGTAGAGTGACGTTTGCCAGATGTCATTTTAAAATGGAAACCTGCTAATTAATTTTTCGTCGATGGAGACATCAGGATGGCAGGAGGCAGCTATTTTAGTTTCCTCTGACGTTTCATTTTTTGTAGTACTCATTAGTGCAACTTGTTTCCTTGAGGTAAATTTGCCCCTTGGTCTAGAAGGCAAGGTCCTAATTACTCTTAAAAGATGTCTGTTCTAAGAATCTTGCCACATTGGGAAGCTACTAAATCTTTATAACTAACAATCTGTAAATATTCATGTATTTCATGTGTTTATACCCTGCTACAGAAAGAATTTAAAGTGGTTTACATAAATATAAACACAAGAGAATAAAATGAAAACATGAGAAAAGCAGGACAAAGGGAAAATCAGGATAGGAGAAATAAATGAAACTAAGAGTAACGTTAGTTCATAATATGGATGCAATGAGGTCCTAATCACAAGCTAACAATGCCCAAAATTTGGCTCTGTGCTTTCTAGAAGACGATGGGAAAAGAATGATGTGAGCAGCTTGCTGAGTCATGGAAACCATATTACATTGCTAAATCTGTTCCTTAAAGGATGCTGCTCTTAGAGCTGAGATCCATGAGAAATTTATCCCATGGGGCCTCGTGGAGAGAAAGCAGAATCCATCACCCTCCACTATAACCTGCTTCAAATGAGCACACATGTTAGAGGCTGTTTCTCACAGTGTCACTCAGTGTGGACCAGTACATCACTGCAGGCACATCTCAATCACATCAGTCTATCAGTGGCCAATTACACTGACCTCTCCTGGTCCAGGTCACTCTGGGATTCAGTTTTGGGATATGTGAAGGAGTGGATGACTACCTCCCCAAGCCCTGGTTCATGAGTATTGTTCAGTTCTGAATTCAAGGGGATGCTCTCTGACAAGTGCCAGGAAGATCACGGCAATTGGAGGTAGTGTGGCGCCCCTCATCCCATGAACACTGAGACACCCAACAGGTAGGTGCACATCCCTCTAAGGTGTGCCTAGAGAAAATCCCCAAGCAAGCCCTTCAATCTACTTCAATTGTATTTGAATTTCCTCCAGTATAGAGATCAAAGAGTGGTAATCCCTGCATCCCACACCAAATTCTTCACATTGATTTTCAAATCTTTTTAAGGCATGGGACTTTGCCTGAAATGAAAATTTAAGGAGAAGAAAATAATTTGGCTGAAAGCCAAACCACTCTGAGACAAGGCTGCCCTCCATCCTTGCCCCTTCCTCCCACCTACACAGCAGCCTAGGCAAGTACTGATAATAACCCAGAAACAGTTTTGAGCAGGTGTGACCCATACCCCCTCAACAGAAGAAAAGTCTTAGTGGGGTATCTGTCAAGGGACTCCCTCTGAGCATGAGGAGTGCTAGGTGTGCCCTCCAAGACAGTTGCAGAAAATAGGTCTGGAAAACAAGGAGACGCTTGCTGAGTAATGGTGATTCTTAAATATTTTTGAGTCATAGACCCTATTGAGAACCTGAGGAACACAAACTCTTCTCCCGAGTGTGTGTGTGTTGGGGGGGGGGGTGCGTGCATAAACACAGCATTCAAAGGCTTACATACAATGTTAAGGAGTTTTTGGAGCAGCAACTTCCCTGAGTTTCCACAGACTCTGGGTTAGAAGCCCTGCTATACAGGATTTTTAACCAGGAGCCATCAGAGTAATTAAGGATCAACCACCAAAAGTGATGACATTAGTTCTGCAATAGTTCAATTATAGTCTTTATTCGGGGCAGATACTAAATACCAGGGCTCCCTATCAGTTTAGGCCTTTACTTATTTGTGGCAATCAAACCACGTTCGATCTGTGAAGAAAATGTTGAATTCTCTATCACAACTCAGTTCCCTCAAAATTGTTAGCAAGGCTTTAGGAACCCACGAAAAGAAGGGGATCTGGAACAACCCTCCATCCCTCTACCCCAATCCCTGCCCTGAATGCCATCACTTTTAGGAGACTCTTCCTGAGAATTCTGACTCATGTGCTGGCATTAAGGTTCAGGTCCTGAACCTCCATCAAAATCCAAAGGTCTACACCCAGTTTCAGTGCAGAGTCAAAGGAACAAACAAAGATGAAATCTGCCCTTAATGCTGCTTCATTCCTTAACAGATTTCTCTACAAAGCGATAGACCAGTTGTGGTCAGCACGAAAATAATTGTGTCTCAAATGTCTGTTCCTCATATAAATATCGACCTGAGCAGGCCAGGCTGGTGATTTTCTAGATATTTTATATGGGGCTGCCACAACTCTGGGGAACGAGTAGCCGCCCTTTTGACAAATGGCACAGTCTAACTCTGTCAGATAGAAGATGATAAAGAGAAAAAATATGGACGAGCTGCAGAGCCCGTTAGTCAGATACGATGTTTTGTTCTGGGAGAGGGAGACGTGCCCCGGGTGAGATTAAGGTTTTGTCGGTTTGTTTTTAAATCAATTTTATAATCTGAAAGACTCGGAAAACAGCCTGAGATCCACACCAGGACAACTGACCTGTAATTGTAAAAGCTAAAAATAAACCTTCTGGATCGATATCTAGGTGCTAAGTTTTCATGACTTCCTTTAACCAAAGGCAGAACTCACATCTGCCCTCCGTGCGGTTCCACGGGCCAAACTCAGGCCCTTCTTTGTGAAGGGGCTCTCATGGAGGCAGGAGGAAATGGATTGTAATATTAAATTTGCTAAGATTCCAGGTGACATGTTCCTTTTTCCACCATGTTAGCTAACCAAGGATTTGGTTTGTATCTGTGTATGTGTGACTGCTCTTATCACACCAGTTATAAGAAAAATAAATGTCTTCATCACCACGGCACAGCCTGTGACTAAAACTAGTTTTAGGTTAATAGTGATACACTGGGAGAGGACAAACCTCTGTGTGAAGGCACCAGAGACAGAAATCATCTGCGTCCTCAGAAAAAAACAGGTCAGCAGGAAAGTCAGCCAAACCCGAGGCTCGTCCTCTCTTCTCCAGCTTCAGCACAACTCTGTCAAGACATTTGCAAGTAAAACATGCATGTGGCACAGACGGTTCTCCCAGGGCTGGGTAACCTGTAAGTCAGGGCTCATCTCTGAAGTTCACTAAAATACCTAAAAGCAACCTGCAGAAATTCTGCTTTTTAGGTCAGGTTCGGTATTTTTAATCAACAGGAACAAGGAGAACCACCAGGACACGAGGATATAATCAACAAAGTCTGATATGTAATATTTGAAAGTCATCCTGTAGCTGGGCCTTTTTTTTAAAGGTGGAGAAAATGCTGAGCCTCCCACTGCTCCCTCAAATGACCCAGCAGATGAAAGACAGGCTTTGTGGGGGAAAAAAAAAAAAGAGGATTTCTAGGACCGGTGTTGCTCAGTCTAGAAGACATTGACAGGGCTCCCTTCAAACATGTGGAGAATTTTGATAAAGATGATGGGGAGGCGTAATAAGAGAAAAATTGCTTTAAATTAAAGCAGGCAGGATTTCAGGGTGCATAAGGTCAGATCACAAGGGTGAATGAAGGTAAAGACAGTCAGTCCTCTAAGGAAATCTGCAGGTACCAGAAAGCTTCGAAAAAAAATTATCTTCTCCCTCTTTGAAACTTCCACTTGAGAAGGGATTAAATCCTTTTCCTGTCCAGTTCTGTTCCTACGCTGTGGTTCTACTATCTTCCTCTCCTAATGAGCCTGATTCAATCTGGAGCATCTGGGCTTCCCTTGGAAGAATGGGAAGAGCTTGGCCTTTGCTCTGCCCCACGCTGGTCACATGACCTTGGACAGCTTCCTCAAGCCCGGCGTCCTTGTGGATACAGAGAGAACTACCAGGCCACTTGAATGAGATCTGGCGTGTCTTGGGCCCTATGCAGTACTCATCCACACTAATGTGCTCAGCTCTGAGAACCGTCCAGGCCTGGCCCCCACTCACATCCGCCTCACCTCCATGTGCTTCCCTTTCTGTGTTTCCCCAAACTTGAGAATCCCCAGATTCCTCAGGAATCATTCAGAGGATACCTGGCTCAAAACCTAAGATCCATGGAGGTCAGGTTGGCAACACTCTGTTGCCCTGGTGACTGAGACGGTGCCTTCTTTCCAGATGATCAATGAAAGGAAAACCGAAATTTAAAAATTATTATAAATAGGGACTTGCAGACCACTGAGAATATATCAGCAGACTCTTGTTTAAGAAACCATCCTAGCTTATCTTAATGAGTATTCCGTCACTAAGTGTTTTAAACTATAGTTTGTTATTTAGCCTGGGTCTCCAGTTCCACATGCTACATTGACAGGTGCAAGGAAGAGGGGATGTTTTGTCCTTCTGTAACTACCACACCTTTCCTCCTCCACCTCCCCAGTCTGCAGAGCCAGCAATATAAACTAGCCAATTCAGGAACTCTAAGCCTCTTCTGATTTCAACATCTTTATCTCTTTAAAATCATCTTTCCTCTTCTAGGTAAATAATCAACCCTCCAACCCCTCCACTTCCCCATGTTTGCCATCTGGGAGTGCCTGAGGGGGAGCCTCTGGTGGCCTTGTGGCTGCAGGGCCATCTGAGGGCTGAGATCTGTCCTTGCAGGTCTTCTTAGTGATGGGGCCCCTGTTCATGAAGTTGTTCCCGCCCTGCTATCATCCTAAGGCCTGAGAACCTGTGGTCTCTTCCCTGTGTACAAGGTCAGAACCTGGTCCTTCTCCCTCGGGCCCCATCGTGGCTGTTACTCTCATTCCCCACCAGACCCAGGGCCCTGACTGTCTAGCCCCAAGGCAGCCCTTCCCTCCCACCGTAGGAGTCCCTGGGAAGCTCACCTTCCAGCACCACCCACAGTCTTCCATAAGCCCGCTTCTGGATATTCTCTGCTTCACACAGGAGCTTGGGGGACCCGGAGCCCTTCAGGTCTTCCTCTGAAGCCTTTCCTCAGGGTCTGAGTCAACTCTGCTATAGCTGCCCCAAATTATTAGGGGCGAAAGGGCCAGAGACCACAGACAGCCTATGAGGCTCCTCCTCCCTGAATCCCAACCAAGGAACAAGCAAAATCCAGCGTTTGAACTTTAGGGAACCTCAGCCTCTAGAAACCTCTGCTGTCTCTCCATAAAATCTGGACCATGCGGTCACCATGTTAAAGAGGTGAGCTGAACAATGACCCATGATCTGTTCGTTCTGGATCTATACTCTTTTCTCTAGGGTAAAATGCTTAGGCTTAGCTAAGAAAATGAAGAGGCAAGGGAATGCAGTTTTAGTGGGAACTGAAAAACATGAGTTTCTTGTTTTCAAAATAATGTCCCCTTCTACAGACCAATGCCAATCTGTAAAGTGGGGGCATTGAGACAAAGCACCAGCAGGCAGAAAATTCTGATTTTCAACCAATTATGGAAAATATTTTCTGCCCAGATACACATATTGCTGACAGTTACCCAGCTTGATTTTTTTCTTTTTCCTGTCACAAAAGTTTCTTAGAATCTCCACTGTCTTTATAATGCTCTTGGTAATCTGTTTGAGTCACTGCCCAACACTTTCATAGTCAAGGTTCCTTTGAAGTACAAAGAGAACATTCTTCAGGCTGGAGATTCTGCAGATCCTCATCTTCTCTACATGCTGGGTCCAGGTTCCCAACAGACCCTGGAAAACAACTGCCCTTCTCCCTCTTCCTCTGAATTCAGCTGGAAGTCTGCCATCCTGTAATCAAGTAACATGTATTTATCTATTGTTGTCTCACCAGGAAGTAAATTGTGTGTTCTTTTCAATGTTTCTTAGCCCTTTGGGGGCATAGGTGCCAGTGAAAATCTAATGAAAGCCAGGACCCCTCCCCCTAGAAAAGTGTGTGTTTAAATCGAAGTCTGCACACAGTATCAAAGATCCACAGAGGCCAACCACAGACCCCCATTAGCTAAGACCCCAACTGAACGTCTACTGCCCAGCTCCCGTGGAGACTGACATGAAAATCAGTATGTAGGGAAAGCGTGTAAGTTTATAACATGAAGTAGGGATGGCTTGATCCTTTGTAGGATCCATTTCTTTGAAGATATATTTGTTGATGTACTTGATAAATATTACAGGGCCAAATATTACTTAGTAAGCTTTGAAGCTGTGGCGGCTTTGATAAGGATGCTTCCATCTCTGTTCGTGGTATCACCTCTCCTGGTGTCGGATCCTAGTGCATATGCCTACAGTGTTTATTGAACTCCAGGGCCATCATTTAGCATTCGTACAATTCTCAACACTCAGATAAAACTTGACATATAAATCCTGATCATCTCTAGGAGTTCATTCTTGTAGAGTTCACTCAGCTGTCACCTTTTCTTCTTTCTCTCCCGACAACATTCATCCAACCAACCAGGTGAGGGTTCCCCATGATCCCATCAAATGCTCATGTGTGTGCCTTGCACACAGTGTGTCAAGATGGTGTCTCTCCATCACACTGTGAATGCCGCCAGAGCAGGAGGGTTGTCACTCCCACCTGTGAGCTCCAGTGGTCAGCACAGGCCCAGCACATAGTAGGCACTCAGTGCATGTTCGCTGACTATGGACTGAATCACCATTGACCCAAGTCTTCAAAGGTTCTTAGAAGGTAAAGAAAGAGGCCAAAGCTAAAGAAAGCAAAGTAGGAGTTAAGATGAATTGATATTTCAGTGTGTTCAATCTGTTGAGTGAGGTGATAAGAGAAGGTTCCCAAGTGTGGGTCTGTGGCCAGTTGCTGACTTTCGGGCGAGTTTAATGTGCAGACACATGGTGGCAGTGAGACCATCTGGTAGACAAGCTCAGCGACTTAGGCTCATCCTTAACCCTCTGCAGTCTGACCCAGGCCCATTTTCTCCTCACTTGTAAGCCCTGCACTGTCCCATTTCTGGGCCTTATTGTTCTAGCTACACCAAGCAGTCTCATGGACCCTGGGTCTTACTGGTCCTGCTGTTTCCTCATCAAGAAGGTCTGGCCCCATGTCTACATATTAAAACTTTGCTCATCTTTCAAGAGTCTGTTCAGAGGTCATTCTTCCCATTGAGATTCCCTGTGTCCCCAGACAAAAGAATCCTCCTTCTCTCAAGCATGCTGGGAGCACAGATCACCTCTTGTAAGACCCTCATCACGGATTCTTGCTCAGGACCAGAGAAACAGTCATTTCCAGTGGACTCTCTTTTATCAACCTAGGAGCTCTTCTTTTTCACTTCTGTGTCATCTGTTTCCTTCGACTGACCTTTATATAGACAACTGCCTTTAACATTTGTCCAGTTACAATGGTGTCAAGTAAATTTGATGCACAAACATCATAAAGGATCAAAGAATCTCTCTCATATTTTTTTAGCACAAGATGGTCCAGATTCTTGAGACAAAATGTTACATATGAAGTCCTTCCTGTTGAATGACGAATTAAATGAAAATACCATATTTCCTTTTGTCCTTATAAATAGTTTACTCTTGAGTTTGAGAAAACTCACCTTCATCTTGTAGTCTGAGACTTTACTTATACAATCAACTTACTGTCATTGTTAGAGTCTAAAGAGTTGTTCTCCTTCTCTTTGAGTTCATCTTCTGAGTCATCTAATAATTGTGAAATGTTATTCTCTGTCACTTTTCTTCTCTTTGCGAATATGAAAAATTCTAAATTCTCAACTGTATGCAATGAGCTAAAAGCAGACTCTAAATAAATGATGATTTATTTCATTACTGAATCATCCCTCCAGGCCATTTCATTCTTCTGTTTTATTACTTTGGTCTCTTTTAGCATAATTGGGAATAATTGATGAGTAATAATGAAAGATAATTCCCAGGATGATGAAAGAGCAAGATATTTCAAAAGATAGGAGAAATAAGATCACAAAGATGTCATCGTGCATCATAGATTTATGAAAGGGTCCAATGAACCCACATAGTAATTACAAAATAGAATGAGTTTTATTTTATTTTTAAAAAATAAGTAAATTTTCTCTGTGTTCTTTGGAAACCCTTCAAGAAGGAGTGAAAGCAATGAAATATCAAGCCTTTTAAATAGACAGAGCAACTCAAAGAGGAAACTCAAAAACTAAAGTTGGGTCTAATGGACCCTAATGGTATACTGAGAGTTATCGTGTTAAAATTCCATACACGTCTGTCCAACTTAAAGTTAAGGATAGATTGAGAGTCACCATCTCCCTGTCTTCCTGAAGTTTCCCAGGCCAAGTCAGGGATCTACTCCTATAAGAAACTTCGGAGGTGTTCACCAAATGGAATAGTAGGAGCCAAAGGTGTCATTATTAAGCTGGGACTGTAATTATCAAGGGAATGCCATACATTATTGCCTACCTAAGTGCAAGGACCTCACACCATCTCAAAATCTTTGCCCTTAACCTATAATACCATTCATCTGCTCTCTCCCTTTTAGCTGGGTAACTGCTATGCTTTAAACAGCACTTCCACTTTGAACACTTCCACAAGGAAGCTTTCCCAAACTTTCAGGCCTGCCGTTAACTGCCCCTTAATGGGCTATTAGAACTACCATGTCACCTCCACCTGAGGGCTGCCAACCAGGTGTGCTCAGCCTTGTACCATCAGCACAAGGCGGGGACTCAGTAAGCACCTTGTGAATGAAAAACAATGAATTCAAACATGTTTCTGAGTACAGATGCTCCCCTGCCTGACCCCTGGAACAGAGTGTTAAGGTGCACATGTTTGAGAAAGTAAAAGTGAAAAATAAAAGCTCACATGTAGAGACAGTAGATCAAGTTAAGAGAGCTTGGTTTTCCTGGACTGTCCTTTCCTGGGGTTGACTAGGAACAAACAAATCTGACTGTGGCAGAGGAGTCCTCAGCTCATGCTTCCGGCTTGCATTTAGGTGTCGGGTGATTTGTCAGAGACTGACCTCAGTAATGAACCTCAGCACCCTCGGACCAGCGTGGCCACCACCGAGGAGAAACTGAGAAACAGGCTGTATGAGTTAGCAATGAAAATGAGTGAGAAGGAGACGTCTTCGGGAGAAGATCAGGAGTCAGAGCCCAAGATGGAGTCTGAGAACCACAAGGAAAGTCTGTCCTCTGAAGACAACAGCCAGGGCGTCCAGGAAGAGCTGAAGAAGGTAAGGGCTATGAAGGCAGCTCCATGTGTGCAGCAGGGGGGTGGGGAGGTGGGCAGAGGAAGTTCTGTATTTGCACAGAGTTGTGCTGGGCTCCCCATGAGCTGTCTCTCAAATGCCCATCCCATGCATGCAGGAGAGCCCCAGAAACTCCTGCTGATTCAAGCTAAGTGGTTCAATCCAGGAAAGGGCCCCGCGGGTCCCAGGCCTCCGAGATCTGTCCTGTCCTTCTACTAACTATCCTTCCTAGTCTATACTGGGAACTACCCTTCAAGCCTATAATTAATGCTCACAGTCTCTCTTGCTGGTAAAGGGCCATGCTACTTCTTCCTTCCCCCACCCTTTCCCAGAGGAACTTTGCCTGTGGGTTGAGAGCATCTCACCATCCCCCTTTTAGTCAACAGCAATGTTTCAGACCATGATCTTTGTGCTAAATGTGGCCTGTTATGTCATTTATCCCTGCAGTTTGCATATTTGGGCTTGTCTTAGCCTCAAAATCATTTTCCAAACAAGCCTTATTTGGAATCCTGGTGTTTAAAATAGGTAAAAGCCCCCAAAACCCAACCATTTGATCTCCAGTCCCAAACCACCCCCCTAACTACCCAAGGGCATTGCTAGGAAACCACAGAAGGAAGAACCCTCTGGCAGAAAGGGGGGGTCCTGGGCCCCTACCCCGCAATCAGTGCTCTACCCCCATTCTTTCCTCTACAGCTTCTCCAAGCACATCCCTGTAGACTTGGCCACTGGACAGTCAGGCTATCCCTACTGCTTCGAGTGGAAGAGAAGGAAGCTAACATTTGTTGAGTGCCTAGTGCTTTGCTTATGTTAATGAATTCATTTCATAAAAACCCTTTGAAGGTGATGCAGAGGCTTGTCCTGAAGGCACTTACGCAAGGCCCATAACTAGTCAGCTTCAGAACTGGGGCTGCATCCCAGACCTGCTTGGCCTCAAATCACAGGTCCCTTCTTTACTATGACGAGCTGTCTCTTCTGTAATCAGATAATGTCTTGCCTGGAAACATGTAGATTTCTTGGCACTTGTGGTAGTTTTTTCCCCTCTTCTGAGAGTACATTATATAAGCTAACAAGTTCCTGGTAGCGCACATGAGTGAGGGATGAGCTCCTTCATCTGCACAACAGCCAAGCTGGGGGAGGAGCCAGGCCAAGCCAGCAAGAGCACGGATATGGCAAGAGCCGGCTAAGAGCCAACTGGGGGCCCTCTCCCACCGCCGAGCCCCTGAGCCCTCCGACAGCTCAGACTCTGCATCTCATTCATTCCTGTCCCACCCTCCATAGCCATCGAATTCTCCTACTCCTCAGTCTGTCAGGTCCTCTGCCCAAGGATGTGCACACATCTGTCCCCTGCCACATCTGTAGGCTGGAGGCCGGAGCGTGGCCTTCACAGGCAACCCCTCCCTGGGATGTGGGCTCCAACCCATCACTTCCTCCGTGGTAATGGGCTCTGCTCCTCTCTGTTACTTGAACCAATATCCCATGACAGTCACATTTGTCTGCCAGAACTCAGAGCCAGATGGTAACTGAGGAATATCATGGTATTTCTTACAATGCCTCTGCATCCTACTGGCTTTGCTGCCTGATGGTCACAAGGCTCCCCACAGGCTTGCTGTTCTAGCAGCCCGCCAGGCCATGATGAGTCATGGACTCCCAGCCCCTGTCAGCCTGCAGGCCTCACCTTCTGGAAGCAGAGCAGCCAGTCTGCGCTGTGCTCTCTTGGGCAGAACGTGAACAGGGAAAGGAGGAGCCAGGGCAAGAAAAATCTAAGATAAGCCCCCATTCTGCCCCGTGCCCTCACTGAGCAAGAAACTAGGAGGGTTGCTTTTATTCAAGTTCCCAAATATGTCAGTTTCTCAAAATTTAAGTCTTCCCCTCGCCTACCATGAATCAGTGCATTAAAATATCCATCAGCTATCATTTATTGTATGTAAAAATCTGGGGAGCAAACTGAGAAAGATAATTAACATATATTTTCCTCATCAGGCATGGTTTACTCTGGGATGGGAACACAGAAATACAGGTTTATATCTTCACTATTATTTAGAAGCAAAAGGATATAGAGATAGGCTTCAAGATAAGACTGAATTCGAAATGCAACCATGCAATTTGCAAACTCTGCAAACTTTGGCTAGTGCTTAGAACAAGCCAAGGTGATTTCTTGCCTCCCGCTGGACCCTGTCCCCCAGCTGCTCTCTCTGTCCCTCCAGACCATGCATGACTACTCCAGTTCTTCCTCCACTCCACAGCCACAACTGCCCTGCAGTCCCTGAGCTTGCTGTCAGCACTGAGACAGGCCCACACCTGCTGTGTTTTTCAGCTGATCCCTGGGACTCAGCCCTGGGCCTCATGGTTGATTGCATAAACACATCTTGGCCTCATCTGTAAAATAAGGATAATCGTACTCCCTGATAGAGTTGTGAGGGTTGAATTTTACAGCATGGTGCTTAGCACATAGCAGAAGCCCAGCAAATACCAGATCCCCTATAAACCTCATGGCTGTGAGTTAACATCCATCTTCAGGTACTGAAGCAACGACTTAGTACCTATTTCCAGTTGACACCTGGCATGTCTAACATAGGTCTGTAACCACATCTGGGGTTTTGTCGTGCTAGGTAGAATATAAGTGGGAAGGCACTACATGAGAATGCCCCACGTTCCCATCTTCAGTATCAGAATAACTATGACTTCCCCTGTGGGCCAACCATGACTGATTTGTACAGCATGTGTGCACGTGCATGCGCACACACACACACACACATATGGCTGGCACACAGCATGGTTTGGGAGTGGAACTGGGCTTGTGTAATGATTTCAGAAGTGGTCAGTGCTCCCCAACCCCTTTACTCTAGCAATGCATACTGGCCCAAAGTCTAGCTGCCTGAAGACCCCTGATGCAGCAGGAGCTTTTCTTCCTCTGCAAAAGTCAGGCTGAAAGGGAGAGCAAGAACCCCAGCTGGGAGCAGCCCCAGCTGTTTGGCCTCTGTGGGCATGGTGACTCTGGGGCAGAGCTGCATACTGACTCCCCGAGTTCCCGGCACCCAACAGGATGAACAGTCCTCCTCGACTCCCTTCCCTCCCCTGCCCCCACGGACCCCTCCTCCACCTTCTCCACCACTATTTCCAAGGATCGCCTCCCACATGAACTAAATCCCTGTCTCACATCTGCTTCTGGGAAACCAGACTAAGTTGGTAACTAAACAGGAGAAATGCATGGTCCCCAGTTCACAAATCCTTCAGTGCTGTGTAGGCAGCGAAGAAATCCCAATGCCCAATTGGCTACTAATTGCCTTTGCCTTATTAAGAGGAGCTTTGCCTTATGCAGAGAGAGGTTTGCTCAGCCGTCACTGTCCCCCTGCCTCCCACACTGGCCCTGCTCTCTGGGAGCCAAAGCAGAGGAATGTGCATGTTCCCTCAGACACTGGATATCAGTGGCTGTTTACTGTCTTTAGTATGACAACCCACATAAGAACCGGGGCTTTAGAATCCTGCCCAGTGGCAGAAGAAGCATTTTATCTTGACTGGATTCAGTTCTTTGCTGTAGGCAAACTTGTCCTATAGGTGGCTCACTTTCTCTGGGGGTTGGAGGGTGGTACCTACCTTCTGAATTTTAACCAATGGAAGAACACGCTTGCAGAGCTAGGAGGAGCCCAGAAACCTCTTGGGTGCTGGATTCCCAAAGAATCATTTTGTCCTTGAAGTCATTTTATTCCATCAAAGCTTAGGGGTCAACCCCCTAAACCATGTGATCCTTAGAGCCCAGAAGTGAGCACCACCTCTACCACTGGGCAGATGGCCATGCCAATGGTTCTGGGAGAAAGTCCTGGCCAAAGCAATTCTTAGAAGGGTCTGCATCTAGGTATGCAAGGGCAGCATTCCTGAAGGAGCCAAGAATGGCCAAGAACTCCTGGCCTGAGTTTGGAGTCTACGTTCAGAGGCTGGATTTCCCACAAGCCCGTAATCTTCCCAGGCTTAGAGCACTGGTCCCCCAGGTCCCTTCTGGCTCCCAAATCCCCTGGTTCTAGAAATGTAACAGATTAGATTAATTTTTTTGTTTCCTGACCTAAGTATCCTTTATGACACTGTTTATATGACAAAAGATGTCCCATGTATCAAGCTCTTGGAATATGAATGTCTGTTGAAGGCCCAGATTAGTTAGTTCTTGCATTATAGTAAAATTTGTATAGCTGGTGTCCTGAAAGCATTTTATTTAAAGTGCCTTTGTTTATAACCATTAGAAGTCGCTGGATCATTGGGCTTTGCTTTCACAAGGGAGTCACAGACCAGCAGATACCTCCCATATGTATAGTTTCACGGAATAATTCTCATCATAAGTATTGAGAGCTCCCTAAATTATTATATGTCTTTCTTCCCAAACAAGAGATGAATTTATGCATCTTCTTCTGTCTGCTCATTTACTAACACTAAGGAACAGGGATACATAATCCCAGTCAGTGATCAAGGAGACAGATCTATTGACTATTCCAACATACCCAGAGCCTTTTGTTTCTGAATTTTAATGTGCTCATGAAAACCTTTTTGTTGATATCAGTGTTAACATTAAAGTCAACTGTATCTGTGTGTGTCTCACCCCTGTAAAATAACACACGTTCATGTAAGGATTCAGTGTCTTTCATCCCAGGTCACATTCTATTTCAGAGTGTCTTCATCTCTAGATGGTGCTAGAGAGAATAGAGTGTTAGGTACTGACTTGTATCTTACAAGTGATTGATCTCAGTAGGCCTATGCCTGTTGAAGAATTAACACCTCTTTTCTAACTCTCCATTTTTTTTCAAGATTTTATTTATTTATTTGACACACAGAGAACACAAGTAGGCAGAGAGGCAGGCAGAGAGAGAGGAGGAAGCAGGCTCCCTGTCGAGCAGAGAGCCTGATGCGGGGCTCAATCCCAATACCCTGGGATCATGCCCTGAGCCGAAGACAGAGGCTTTAACCCACTGAGCCACCCAGGCGCCCCTCTAACTCTCCATTTAACTGTTGCCTTGGATGGCAGGGGTGGGGGGGTGTGGGGAGGAAGCTTTAACTGTGCACTTAGAGCTGCAGCTCTTATCCATAGGGCTTGAACGGGTGAGGGGGGACAAAGAAATGTGGAGCAGGGGTATCCATAGGAGGTCTGAGAAAGCCTCAGAATCCCTGGTAAAGATGATAGAAGGGGGGCACCTGGGTGGCTCAGTGGGTTAAAGATGATAGAAGGTATTTCTCTCCTGAAGTCAGTCCGTAAAGACTGGAGGAGGTGACTGCTACTTCAAATGCAAAGATAGCTACACACAACTTACAGGAAAATGAAAAATCAAGGAAACATGACACCACCAAAGGATCACAATAATCTTCCAGTAACTGACCTCCCAAAATGGAGATCTGTGATTTACCTGATGAAGAATTCCAAATAGGTTTTTAAAGCAAGCTCAATGAGCTATGAGAAAACACAGAAAGTCAATTCAACAAAATTAAGAAATCAATGCATAAAACAAAATGAAAAGTTTAACAAAGAGGTAGAAATCAAAGGAGGAACCAAACAGAAATTCTGGAGCTGAGGAATACTGTGAATGAAATGAAAGGTACAATAGAGAGTATCAAGAGCAGAATGGATTGAGGAGAAGAAACAACATGTGAAGTAGGAGACAGTACCTTGGAAATTATGCAGCCAGAGGAGAACAAAAGAAAAATAATGAAAAAGAGTGAGGAGAGCCTGTGTGAACTATGGATACCATCAAGAGAAGCAATCTGAATTATTAGAGACCAAGAAGGAGAAGGAAGAGAGAACGGGACAGAAAGCTTGTTTTAAAAAAAAAATGATGAGGGCACCTGGGTGGCTCAGTGGGTTAAAGTCTCTGCCTTCGGCTCAGGTCATGATCTCAGGGTCCTGGGATTGAGTCCTGCATCAGGTTCTCTGCTCAGCGGAGAACCTGCTTCCTCCTCTCTCTCTTTCTGCCTGCCTCTCTGCCTACTTATGATCCCTGTCTGTCAAATAAACAAATAAAATCTTTAAAAAAAAAATGATGGTTGAGGGGTGACTCAGTTGGTTAAGCATCTGCCTTCAGCTCAGGTCATGATCTCGGGGTCCTGGGATCGAGCTCCATGTCAGGATCCCTGCTTGAAAATGGTGGGGAGTCTGCTTCCCCCTCTCCCTTTGCCCCTCCTTCCCATGCTCTCTCTTGCTCTCTCTCAGTCTCTGTCTCTCAAATAAATAAAATAATAATAATGGTTGAGAACTTCTGAGCAGAGGTTTGACCATCCAAAGCTTATGAGCTTCATGAAGCTCATAAGTCCCCAAAGAGGTTAAACTCAAAAATTTTTTTCTCCAAGACCCACCCATAATAAAACTAGCAAAAATGAAGGACAAAAAGAGGATCTTAAAAACAGCAAGAGGAAAGAAACTTATCACTTATAAAGGAATCTTCATAAGGCTATCAACAGATTTCTCAGCAGAAACCTTACAAGCCAAGACACAGTGGAATGACAGACTCAAAATGCTGAAAGAAAAAAATAAACCTGCCAACCAAGAATACTTTATCTGGCAAAGTTGTCCTTCAGAAATGAAGTACAGATGACCTCATTCATTCCCAGACACACAAAAGTTGAACAAGTTAAGCAACACTAGATCTGCCTTACAAGAAATGCTAAAGTTCTTCAAGCTGAAATGAGAATGAGCTAATTAATAATATGAAGGCATGAAAATATACAATGCACTGATAAAGGTAAATATATAGTCAAGTACAGAATACCCTAATACTGTAATACGGTAGTGTGTTAAGTACTTAATGCCAGTAAAAAGATTAAAGGACAAAAATATGAAAAATAACTATAGCTATAACAATTTGTTAATGATACAATATAAAAAGAGGTGAATTGTGACATCAAAAACATAAAGGGGGAGGGTAGAATGTAGTTTTGTATGCCACTGAAGTTGTTATCAGCATAAAATAGATCGTCATATCTATAAACTGTTTTGTGTAAATCTTATGATACAAGCAAAATCTACCATAGATACACAAAAGATAAAGACATGGGAGTCAAAGCATACCATTACAGAAAGTCATCAATCACAAGGAAGATGGCAAGAGAGGAAGAAAGGAACAAGAGAACAACAAAACAGCCAGAAACCAATTAATAAGATACATTAATTAGTCCTTACCTATGAATAGTTACTCTAAATGTAAATTGATTAAATTCACTAGTCAAGAGACATAGAGTAGCTGAAAGATTAAAAAACAAGACCCAACTATCCACTGCTTACAAAAGACTCACTTCTGCTTTAAGGACACACATAGGCATAAAGTAAAGGGATGGAAAAAGATATTCTATGAAAATGGAAACCAAAAGAGAACAAAGGTAGGTTTAATTATATTAGACAAAATAGACTTGATTCAAATGCTGTAATGAAGCAATGTTATTATAAAATGATAAAGGGGTCAATTCATCAAAAATATATAAAAATCATAAATATGTATGCACCCAGTGTTGGAGCATCTAAATATATTAAGCAAATACAAACAGATCTGATAGGAGAAATAAACAACAATACAGTAGGGGTAGGGGCCTTCTGTACCCCACTTTGAACAGTGTATAAATAATCCAGAGAGAAGATCAATAAAGAAATGTTGGACTTGAACTATATTTCAGACCAAATGGAACTGAGATATGGAGATATATATATATCTCCATATATATATAAGACCAAATGGAACTGAGATATGGAGATATATATATATATCTCCATATATATATCCATATATATATATATCTCCATATATATATCCATTCTTTGCAAGCTTACATGGGGCATTCTTCAGGATAGAACGTATGTTAGGTTACAAAGCAAGTCTTAACAAATTTAAGAAGGTTGATATCATACTAAGTATATTTTCTAACTATAGTGGTATAAAACTAAAAATCAGTAACAGGAAGAAAACTGGAAAATTTACAAATATGTGGAAATTATATAACACACTCCTAAAAAATCAATAGGTTAAAAAAACAAATCAAGTGGTGCCTGGGTGGCTCAGCCAGTTAAGCATCTGTCTTCAGTTTAGGTAGTGATTGAGCCCCACGTTAGGGTCTGGGCTTGGAGGGGAGTCTGCTTTTCCTGCTACCTCTGCCCCTCATCCCCTCACCCACTTGTGCACTCACTTGTTCACTCACTCTCTCAAATAAACAAAATAAAATCTTTTAAAAAAATAACAAAGTAATAAAATAAATCAAAAGGGCAATAAAAAAGTCTTCAAACAAATGAAAATGGAAGCCAAATATATCAAATCTTATGGGATGTAGCAAAAGCAATTCTAAGATGGAAGTTTATAGTGATAAATGCCTACATTAAGAAAAAAGAAAGATCTCAATAAACAACCCAACTTTACACCTCAAGAAACTAAAAAATAAGAACAAACTAAACCCAAAGTTAGCAGAAGAAAGGAAATAACAATAAACAGAACAGAAACAAATGAAATAGAGACAAGGAAAACAATAGAAAAGATCAATGAAACTGGAGTTGGTTTGGGGGGTAAAAACAAAATTGACAAAATTTTACATATACTAACTAAGGAAAAGGAGAGACGACTCAAATAAATAAAATCAGAAATGAAAGAGGAGACATAATAATATCAGAGAAATATAAAGTACCATGAAAGAACACTATAAACAATTGCCTACCAACGAATTGGACAACCTAAAAGAAATGGATAAATTCCTAGAAAGATGCAACCTACCAAAACTGAATCATGAAGAAATAGAAAATCTGAAAAAAACAATAATGACTAAGAAGACTGAATCAGTAATCAAAAACCTCCCAGGACAGAAGTGCCCAGGACCAGTGGCTCATTCTGCCAAATATTTAAAGAAGCATAAATGCCACGCCTTCTTTAACTCTTCCCAAAGATTGAAGAGGAGAGAATACTCCCAAACTCATTCTATGAGGCCAATGTTACCCTTTTACCCTAGCCAGATAAGGACACTAGAAACTACAGGTTAATATCCCTGATGAATATAGATGCAAATATTCTCGACAAAATATTAGCAAACTGAATTCAATAATACATTAAAGAATTGTACAGCATGATCAAGTGGGATTTATCTCTGGGATGCCAAGATGGTTCAACATATACAGATCAATAAATATAATATACTACATTAATATAATGAAGGATAAAAATCATGATCTTCTCAATAGTTGCAGAAAAAAGCACTTGACAAAATGCAACACCCTTTCATGATAAAAACTCACAATAAATTGTGTGTAGAAGGAACATCCTCAGTATAACTCACAGATGACAAGCCCATAGCTAACAGCATACTCAATGGTGAAAGACTGAAAGCTTTTCCTCTTTTACAAGGGTGCCCACTCTTACCACGTCTCTTCAACATAGTACAGGAAGTCTTACGCAGAATAATCAGGCAGGAAAAAGAAGTAAAATGCATCCAATTTGGAAAGGAAGTAGTAATTGTCATGTTCACAGGCAATATGATCTTATATAGAGAAAATCCTGAAGACTCCAAAGAACTGTTAAAACTAATCAGCAAATTCAGTAAATTTGCAGAATACAAAATCAACATACAGAAGTCAGTTTTGTTTTATATACTAACAAGGAAATATCTGTAAAAGAAATAAAATAATCCCATTTGTATTTGCATCAAAAACAAAAGAATACTTGGGAATAAATTTAATCAGGAAGGGGTGCTTGGGTGGCTCAGTCATTAAGCATCTGCCTTCGGCTCAGGTCATGATCCTGGGGTCCTGGGATCGAGCCCCACATCAGGATCCCTGCTCGGCAGGAATCCTGCTTCTCCCTCTTCCACTCCCCCTGCTTGTGTTCCCTCTCTCGCCATGTCTCTCTCTGTCAAATGAACTAATAAAATCTTTTAAAAAAAATTTTAACCAGGAAAATGTAAGACCTGTACTCTGAAAATTATAAGACTTTGATGAAAGAAATTGAAGAAGACACAAACAATGGGAAAATATCCCATGTTCATGGATCAGAACTAATTTTGTTAAAATATGCACACCATAAAATCCTTCTATAGAATCAATGCAATTCTTATCAAAATTTTATTAAAATTCCAGTGACGTTTTTCACAGAAATAGAAAAAAGCAATTTTAAAATTTGTATGAAACCACAAAAGACCCCAAATAGCCAAATCAATCCTGAGAAAGAAGAACAAAACTGGAGGATTTGCATTCCTGATTTCAAACTATGCTTCACTGTCATAGATGTCAAAATAGTATGGTACTGGCATAAACAGAGATATACATATCAGTGAAAGAGAATCAAGAGCCCAGAAATAAACCCTCATATACTCAATTGGGAATACTCAATGCTCAAAAGATAGTCTCTTCAATAAATAATATGGGAAAACTGGATAATCTCATGCAGAAGAATGAAATTGGACCCATACCTTACATTATTCACAAAAATTAGCTCAAAATGAATTAAAGACTGAAACTCTAAAACTCCTCAAGAAACATAGGGAAAAATCTCCTTGACATTGGTGTTGGCAATGATTTCTTTGGCTATGACACCAAAAGCACAAGTAACAAAATAATACGTGAAATAAATAAGTGAAACTACATCAAACTGAAAAGCTCTTGTATAGCAAAAGAAACAACCAATGAAATGGAAAAGCAACCTACAGAATAAGAGAAATTGTTTGCAAACCTTATATGTGATAAAGGTTAGTATCCAAAATATATAAGGAACTCCTACAACTCAATAGCAAAAAGTGAACAACCTAATTTAAAAGTGGGCAGAGGGGGAGCCTGGGTGGCTCAGAGGGTTAAGCCTCTGCTTTCAGCTCATGTCATGGTCTCAGGGTCCTGGAATCGAGCCCCGCGTCGGGCTCTCTGCTCAGCAGGGAGCCTGTTTCTCTCTCTCTCTCTCTGTCTGCCTCTCTGCCTACTTGTGATCTCTCTCTGTGTGTCAAATAAATAAATAAAATCTTTAAAAAATAAAAATAGAAAAAATAAAAGTGGGCAGAAGACCTCAATAGACATTTTTCCAAAGAAGGCATACAAATAACCAAAAGGTAGGGACATGAAAAGATGCTGTTAGAAAAGACACCGGTTAGAATGGCTGCCATCAAAAAGAGAAGTGAAAACAAGTGTTGGCGAGGTTATGGAGAAAAGGGAACCCCTGGGTACACAGTCGGTGGGGATGTAAATTGGTACAGACGCTGTGGAAAACAGTATGGAGTTTGGTCCAGTAATGTCCAGTAATATCTGGGCATATATCCAAAGGAAATTAAATCAGGATCTGGAAGAGATATCTGCTCTCCCATGTTTAAGGCAGCATTATCCAGTAGCCAAGGTATGGAAACAATCTAAATATCCATCTACAGATGAATGGGTAAAGAAGATGTGGCATATATGTACGATGGAGTATTATTCAGTCTGTGAGGAATAAGGAACTCTTGCCATTTGTGACAACATGGATGGACCTTGAGAGTGTTATGCTAAGTGAAATAAGTCAGAGAAAGACAAATACTGTATGATCTCACGTGTGAAATCTAGAAGAGGTGAACCCATAGACATGGAGAGTAGAGCAGTGGTTGCCAGGGTCTGTGGGATGGATGAAATGGGGAGGTGTTGGTCAAAGAGTTCAAACTTCCAGTTACAACATGATTAAGTACTGGGGAACATAGCATAGTGACTGTAGTTAATAATACTGTATTACATACTCCGAAGTTGCTGAGAAAGTAAATCTTAGGTGTTCTCACCACACACCAAAAAAATGGAGATTATAAGAGATGATTGAGATGTTAACTAACCCTATTATGGTAATCTTTTCACAGTGTATAAGTGTATCAAATCATCATGTTATACATCTTAAATTTACACAATGTTATGTCTCAATTATATCTCAACAAATCTTGGTGAGGGTGGGGGGAGACATGTTCATCCTTCAAAAGCCATAAAGTTAAAAGGCAAACAATAACTGAGAAGACATATTGCTTACATACATAATGGGCAAACAATTAACTTAGCCTCATAATGCTAATGGGTAAAAAGGGCATTGCACATGAGCAGGCAATTCACAAAAAAAAAAAAAAAAAGTAAATGACCAATAAGCATGTGAAAAAAATATTTAGCTTAAACTGTATTTCAACTGTATCTAATTCAACATGTAGCTCAGAACTTAGCATATGGTCTGCACATTCATCTTTCCCATTCAACAAATGCACAGTAAGATGCTGGGAAGACAGCCATGAACAGGGCAAAGTTCATCATTTGTTTAGACGAGCAACAAAAATGCAAATTGAAATACCGAAATGTCACTTTGCCTAACAAATTGGATGACTAAAAAGAATCATAACCGACGTTGCTAGGAGTTCAGGGAAATAGGCAGTCTAATGCACACAAAATAGTAGGAGCCCGCGTTAGTGTGCTGGGAACTGGGTAAGTCCGAGCCATCAGAACGGGCACACCCTTTGGTCCAGCAACTGTACTTTGCATCCTTTATCCTATGGAAAAACTGAACAAGCCACCCAGGGTACACCAGTACAGTCCATCAAGCATTGCATTATTCTTGTAGGGAAACAATGACATAAATGTCCCACAATAGGGACTCTTGGCGAAATGGAGGGGACAAGGTCCAGAAAACAGATAAGGCATCAGCACTGCAAGAGCAGGCAGATTTGGTCCAGATACAAGGAATTGTGTAAATTTGATGTCAGGAAGTTGGAGAGGTTTTGTTTTATGCTCTGTATCCCACCCCCCCCCCATTTACCCCCTGCTCTCTGAACTGAAAAGCAAGTCTGTCTTCTGAAGGCGAAGGGGTGGTAGAATTGACATTTCCAGATTGTAGAGAAGATTTGGAATAGCTCTTGCATAGAGTGGGAAAGGAAATTATATGGACAAATAGAAAGGATCCCCACACAGCAAGGAAGGCCTGCATAAGGCCAGAGATCATGAACATTTACCTGAGACACAGAGCCTGCAAAAGATTACCACAACCGGGACGCCTGGGTGGCTCAGTTGGTTAAGCGGCTGCCTTCGGCTCAGGTCATGATCCCAGGGTCCTGGGATCGAGTCCCACATCGGGCTCCTTGTTTGGCAGGGAGCCTGCTTCTCCCTCTGCCTCTGCCTGCCTCTCTGTCTGCCTGTGCTCGCTCGCTCTCTCTCCCTCTGTCCCTAACAAATAAATAAATAAATAAATAAAAATCTTTAAAAAAAAAAAAAAAGATTACCACAACCTTGAACACAAATAAATGCAAAATAAAAACCCATTCTTTTGGAAGAAATGGTCTGTTAGTAGCAGTTATATTCATAAATCCACATCATTGGATGTAATTACACAGTACTACAGCCCAAGTGTCAATTCCAAGATTTACATTAGAACTCCTCGTGTCAGGGGCTTCTAGTTTAGCCATTAATCTGCAATGAAATTCACGGATGAATCTCAAACCAAGTTTGGGAGCTGGCGAGAGCAGATAAAATGAAAATGAATTCTCTCCGTACTAGGAACAAAAAATAGGACATTAAAACTTTAGAAAACTGCATAGCCATCTAATGGAAGAAAAGATAATGTAAAGGTGAATTCTTCCAAAATTAGGGCAGAAGCCTGATGTAAATCAAATCCAAATCTGAACCAGACATTTTTTTAACTTCTCAAAAGAAAGAAAATCTGATAGAAAACCTGATAGAAAAAGTCAAGAATAATTTAGATACATTTACAAAAAATAAGATCTGAATGAAGAGGACCCCCGTATTAAGATATTACTGTATACTTTAAAAGCACAGTAATTAAATTTGTGAGAGAGTGATACAAGCTATAATGAAATAGGCCAGAAGTACAGCCTAGAATATATTAAAATTTAACTCATGATTTATCTCATGATTCCCACCTACCTCTCACCCCCAGTCAGAAAAAGAAACTTCTTAATAAATGGTGTTGGGACCAATATCCACTAGTTATTTGGGAGAGGGGAGGAGGTAGCAAGGGAGGAAGGCCCTTAATTTTCCCTCCAGTGAAGGGAGCAATGGATCTTCCTGGTGTGCAGGCCCGACAGGACTTACAGGAGACAGTCCCTTATGAGAAGAGGCCACACAGGCTCTAGAGAGTGAATCCCTGTACCTTTGCCATTTATTCAACAAATAGTTTTTGAGCTATTCCAAGCGCTGCAGTACAGCAGGGATAAGAGAGAAGAGTTACCTGCCTCGTGGAATTTACCTTCTATTGGAGGAGACAGCTGATAAATATGTAGACAGGTTCAGGGGATGATGTCAGATTGTGAGTCCAGGAAGGTCTTTTCGGACACCGTTCTGACCGAGTGTCCCTTGGACTGAAGGTGAATCCAGGAAGGTCTTTTCGGACACCGTTCTGACCGAGTGTCCCTTGGACTGAGGGCCTGAAGGACAAGAAGGAAGAATTTGGGGAAAATCTAAAGGAAGGTTCCTCCCGGCAGAGCAACACAAGAAAAGACTTACGGTGGAAATGACCTGGACAAGTTTAAGGAACTGATGAAAGAGCCAGGGTGGTTGGCGCAATATGGCAATGGGGAGGACAGTGAGAGAAGTGACGGGGGCCATGCGGAGAACCTCAGCTTTTATTCTGAGTGACATAAGGAGTGCCTGGAAAGGTGTCCACAGAGAATGACAAGGAGGACCTTTCATTTACCAAGATCCCCCACGCTGCCAAGAGGTAAAAAGAATCACCTCCTTTCCCAGTGAACGTGGAAGATGGTTTCACATCTCACTGGGCTTCTTCAGAAGTGATCACATGCCCCAGCAACCCCCCGGTTACTGCCAGCAGCAGGCAAACACTTGCGGTCAGTATCAGAAACAATTTTTCTGGAGAACAGCCAGTAAGTATGCAAAAGCAAAAAAGACTGGTGACCATGATCACCCCCTCTGCTGGGAAAGCAAGTCCTGCTTGCCAGACACTACCAAGGCAGGTGCAGGCAAAGGTAATGGCTCCCCATCCCCCTCTTTTGTCACCTCCACCAGTCCCGAAGTGGCCTTCACTGGGTGTCAGTTGGCCGGCATTAAACAAGAACATGACCTCAGGAAAACATACAGACCAGGGGGGTTAATTCTGGATTGAAAGTGCAGAGTTTTCAAAAATTCACTTCTGTCATCACCATTAAGACAGCAAGTCATTTCTTTCATACATGGCCTTGACCATCAAACCCTAGATGATTTAGGCCCCAAACATTCCTAGAGGACAGTTCTCTAATCTCTGTTATGGTTTGTAGTTTCATTTTATTACATATGCGAATTTATTGTTCGCACTCCAATTTCCTTCCACAATTCTGTGTCACCCTCTTTCGTCAAGTCACTTCAGGGACAGGGGTCTGTTCGTGGAGGATGTATTTTGACAGGTTGTAGAGGCCTCGCCAGAGCGCCTTATGTTTTATGAGAGCTGAAACATATTTGCATTGAATTTTTCTAGCAGATTTCTGTCAACTATTGAAGAGGGCATATGGAGTTTCTTTTCTTACCTTTGAAAAGGGGTGGGGGGAATACATGAAATCAGGATAAATTTCCTTGCTTCCTCTTGGTAGTTTGATGGAAGCATTTCTTAAAGCCAACACAGCATCTGTAATATGGGACAGAAAAGTAACAAGGAGACCATGAAGCCTGGACCACGCTTAGAGCAGATTTCCTTAGAGACCACATTCCTTTTCACTGACTGTCCTTGCTGGCTCAATCCCATGTAGGTTCAGGAAGGCTCAAAACCAGAGCTTGTCACTGGGGAGATCTCAAGCTCCGTAGTGTGGCTTGGTGGGTGGTGTGGCCAAAGCTTATTCTGCTGAATGTCAATGCAGCCCTTGTCTCGCTGACCTATCTATTGTTACTGATCTGATTATTCAGTACAATTCAGTTCCACAGTCACTTCCTACAGACCACTGGGTTCCAGGAATTATGTGCAGAGGAGGTGGTGTGACAGGTGGGAAGGAGCGTGGGCTTCGGAGACCAAAGTCTCTGGGCTCAGATCCCAGCTCTGCATCTTCCCTGAGCCACAGTTTCTTCATCTCTAGAGATGGAATTAAAACATCAACTGTGTCAGGTTGTTGTGAGGGCTAAATGTAATGATGAGAAGCCTGGAGTCCTAATGGCACCAGGACCCACATTAGCTCTGAGCTGGCTGCCTTCTTCTTTCTGTTCTCTCCTGGAGGGGTCTCGGGAGCAGCCTTCAGCAGGGGAGCAGTGGGGCCCCATGTGGGTTTTATGCAATGTGAGCTCCTGAAGGGCTTTTCTATGCTGCATGAGCACTACCCCTTTATGTTCAAAAAGGTCCTTAGAAGAGCCCAGGTGAAGCTTTTCCCTGCATTACCTGGAAGGTCCACGATCTCCCATCAGCCTCCTGAGGAACATTCATTTATCACAGGCTCAAAGGAGAACAGGAGGGCCCCACACCTCCACCATTTTCTCATTTTTACCAACCGAGCTATGAAGGTTGTGTCCCCCCAACCCGCTCTGGTGACCTGACAGCAAAAATGACAGATTCAAGGGGTTACATGAGTTGACTGGGTCATTAAGCATTTCTCTTCTGCTCAGGTCATGATCCCAAGGTCCTGGGATCGAGTCCCACATCATGCTGCTTGCTCTGTGGGGAACCTGCTTCTCCCACTCCTCACCCACTAGTACTCTCTCTCTCTCTCTCTCTCTCTCTCAAATAAATAAATAAATACTTTAAAAAAAAAAACAAAATAAAGACTAAAAGGGTGACCTGGAGTTTATTCCATCCTGGCCATTAGCAATCACTGGCTCTTGGATGGTCAGAAAGGATCTTTGCAATACTATATTTTCCCTTATTCCAAGAGCCCAGGGAACTCTTCTTTCTCTGTTGGTGTTGAAATCTCCTTACCAGTGTCAGTTTGTGCCAGCTCCCTGGGCTCACTCAGCTCAGCCGACTGGGCTCACAGCCCGTCTTGCTGCCTCCCTCCCCAGTCCACAGCCCCGGCATGCTCTCAGCTCTTTCCAGAAAAGTGCTCCTCACCCTTGTAACTCCCACACAGCTGCCCCACCCCAGGCCCCAGTGACCTTGAATTCCAGCTGCAGTAAGAGTTCCCAACACTTTTCTCTGCTTCAGCTTCTCCCCAGCCTTAAATCTGTCCCTCCTCTCCTAGTCGGAACTGCCTTCCTACAAACATAGGCCTCTCGAGGGGCCTGTGAGGAATCTGGGGTTCAAAACCAGGCACATCTGGGTGCAAAGCCGGCTCCTTCAGAGCAGACCCCTCCCTAAGGCTCAGCTCCTCATCTGGGAGATGTGATCATAGTACAGGCATCAGAGGGCAGTCAGGTGAGCTCAGGGAGGCAAGGCAAAAAGTGCTCATCACAGAACTTGGCATGCGGTAAGTGGTCAGGAAATGCCGGCTCCTGAGAACAACAGCAGCGAGAACCTGCGGTGGCACCCGCTTTCAGAGAGCACAAAACTCAAACTCCTGAGTTTGGAATTCGGGGCACTGCCCTGCCCCCGTCTCCCTTCTCCTGTTTGTCATCCTTGGCACGCCCCAGGCTGCGGTGCCAGTCCCTATGGGGTCAGGGCTCCGGGACTGGTGTCTGAAAGACCTTCCTCATCTTCACTGTTTTTTAACTTCTTTCTTGTGCTTCCAGACCAACCCCAAAGTCACAAAGTGGTGGGGCCCCTATGGATCCACAGCCCACTGCTCACAGTGCAGGGCAGGGCCTGTCCTCTGCTACCTGCTGTTGGTCTTCGTGTCCCTCTCCCCTATCTGCTCTCTGAGGACAGGGACGATGACTGACTGGCCTCTGCATCCCCTACAGGGCTCTGTGCCAGGGCCCTGGTGTGGGATAGACTCTTCCTGAAGGCTTGCATTCAATTAGTGCTGATGGGAAACAGCAGGTGATGTCTGAGGAACTGGTTGTTCAGTTTCCCAGCTAGGCAATGACATCCCTTGTTTTTATTGCATACCAGTACTCCCAGTTCACTCTGCTCCCAGTCAAAGGGAAATACGTGTGTATATATTTCCCAGAATACGTGTATGTGCCTGGCGGGGGCGGGGGTGGGGGATGGGCGGTCTGCATGTCCATGTCAGGTTGCCCATTGTCATTTCTTAGGACAGACCATTCTAGAGTCAGATATTACGTTCTCCTTTTTTGTCATTAGGTTACCCCTTGTTTATGAAATTATGGTGGTGGTAGATAATACTAGATCATAGTGGGGTTTTTTTTTTCTTTTTAAAATATTATTTTTTTAAAGATTTGATTTATTTATTTGAGGAAGAGAGTGAGTGAGAGAGAGCACAAGCAGGGTGAAGGGCAGAGGGAGAAGCAGACTCCACGCTGAGCAGGGAGCCCGATGCAGGACTCCATCCTGGGACTCCGTGAACATGACCTGAGCTGAAGGCAGATGCTTAACCGACTGAGCCACCCACGTGCCCCTCTTTTTAAAATATTCCTAGTTGGCAAGAAAAAAACTGGGAAATGAAGAGGAGCAAAGTTTAACTTTCTTCAGTAAAGAACAGTAAAAAGCATTCTTCAAAACACAGGTAGGCAAGGAAAGCTGTTTCGAGAGCATGACATATAATGGAAGGCATCTGAGTCACCAGGCCATGCCAGTAACTGGTCCACCTAGACACTGGGGCAGGTGGGGGTGGGTGTTGAGGAGGGGCCAACCCTGGACCCAGGCACTGTGTGTCCCCTTACACATGCTGTCTAATTTACTCTCCAAAGTCTCTTGAGCTAGATGGTGTTACCTCTTTCACAGTGGGGGCTCAGAGAGGTTAAATCATTTGCCCAGGGGCGCCTGGGCAGCTCAGTGGGTTAAGGCCTCTGTCTTCGGCTCAGGTCATGATCTCAGGGTCCTGGGATTAAGTCCTGCATCAGGCTCTCTGCTCAGTGGGGAGCCTGCTCCCCCTGCTTCTCTGCCTGCTGCTCTGCCTACTTGTGATCTCTGTCAAATAAATAAATAAAATCTTTTTAAAAAATTAAAAATAAATCATTTGCCCAAAATGTCACAGGCAGTGTAACCTAAATTTCCCAAGCCTCGTGGTATGGGGTATGCAATGAGGAGGTCACACTCTCATCAGTCCTCAGTAGGAAGCCACAGGACCGCAGCACCCACGGCCCCCCCCCCCACAGCAGTTGGGGGAAACTAGGGAGGCTTCTCCAAGTGTGCATGGACAGTCCACCCATAGGGGCCTGCTTGGGGCCTTTATAATTATCTAGGGAGGACAGCAGTGCCTCCCAGAGGACAGGCCTCACCAGGCCGCTGCTGCCCACGTGCCTTCTCACAGACATCTGGTTCCAGAGCAGCCACGTCAAGGCCAATATATGACTTCCGTACCCAAGCACTTCTGCCCCCATGGGCCCTTTCCTCCATAGAACACACTATCAAATCAAATTTTACAACTGTGTAGGTATAAAGATTAATATATGGGGGCACCTGGGTGGCTCAGTGGGTTAAAGCCTCTGCCTTCAGCTCAGGTCATGATCCTGGGGTCCTGGGATCGAGCCCCATATTGGGCTCCCTGCTCAGGGGGAGCCTGCTTCCTCCTCTCTCTCTCTCTCTTTGCCTGCCTCTCTGCCTACTTGTGATCTCTGTCAAATAAATAAATAAAAAATTTTTAAAAAAGATTAATATAGGAATATTATGAATTAAAACATGTTCCTGGACCTAAGAGTTCTTTTTTATCTTCTTCTTTTTCATTTAAAAAAAAATTAAAACATTTTTATAGGCTCCTAAAAGAATGATGAGCTGTGGGCTCCATGCCTGCTGAGCCCAGCGGGCAAGAAGGGGAGTCTTTTGCCAGAGTGGGAGTCCTCTCACCACTGCCCACCCCTGTTTCATGGATTAGCCCATGGACCTCAAAGCCTACTGCCTCCTTCTTTATCTCACAAAACCCTAGTGCTCAGGTCCCTTCAGTCTCTACCTGTTTAGCTCTTCTATTCTTGTTATAGGCATCGGAACAGTTCCCAAGGTAGAGCTATAAAAATTCCTCTTCTGCCCCAGACGCCTGCATACTCATTTAACCTGGAAGGCTTTTCTCCTCCCCACATTGTATTCGATGAGATCATATCAAGACTTACATCAAGTCAAATAAATAGAAAGCCAGGCCTCCGTCACAGCCCCGGTCCATCACATGCAGCCCGACATGGGATCTGTTTTGGCCCAGCTGAGTCAGGCAGACACACACGTGAGCCTGGGTGGAACCAGGCCTGGAATCAGCCCTCTGGCATCCAGAGTGTTCCTTCTCTGGGAAGCCAGGCATTTCACGCACTCCCGATATTCACATGTTGGCAAGCTTGGGATATTCTGGTAAGGAGCATTCCTGTCTATTCCAGCTTGAAATGAGTCTGCATTTCTTTGTCCAACACAATGCTTTGAAATGAGTGATGATGCCAGAAAAAAAAATATCAGGAGAGTTTACAAGGATTGCTACTGATCAAGTATATCTAGCGTTTAGGCTGAAAACCGTCTTTTCTTTAGAACTCTGTAGACTCAGAATCTGTCCTTGGGAACACCTTGCATTCTGCTTGTCTTGGGCAAACAGTCTATAAGGAAGAGTAAATGGAAGAGGAATTCGCTCTGGCAGCATGTTTTATGTGAAGGGGGAGTACATGGGGACAGGATGGAGAGATCACCACGGCTAAAGTTTGTGGGGAGTGAGACAAAAAGGAAAGAAGTCTTGCTTCTCTCTGCAGTCCCTAGAGAGAAAAGAACGAGACAGCTGGGGTTTATGACTCGGGTCCTGCCCTGCTCTTCTGCTTTCTTGGGCCCATTGAAATGGCCACCATGGCAGGACCCTGGCCCCAGAGTGATCCGCAACCTTCTGAAAGGTCTGCCTTGGTCCTGCTGTTGCTTATAGGCAGCAGGAAACATGACTTCTTGCTGAGGTTCCTTACTGTGCTGGCTCTGGTGAGTGATCAAGGAAACCGGAGTGGTTCTCATTACCTTCTATATCCCAAGTGTAGACTGTTTGGGTCAACCCCAGAGGTAGTGAGGGCAGCATGATGGATTTGATGTTCCACATGGGGCTGGGACACAGACTGACCCTGGCAGGGGACACTCAGGCTCTCAGTAGTGACCACTGAAAACCATGCCCCATCTGCACCAAGTCATGTTGGCACACACCAAGCATTTAAAAAGGGAATCGCACGGGTATCTGGCGCTTAACAAAATTCATTATTTAATTTGTATTTCTTTGATCACTAGAAGGTTGAATTTGTTATTGCATGGCCATTTCCATCCTATCATCTGTGGGGCCCTTGGCCTCAAGTATCCTTGAGACCAAACTTCCTGTTCTGTAATTGCCCCTATGCTCTCTGCTAATGTCCACACTTTCACCTCTCCCTTCTTTGATCCCAGGAAACTGTCACATTGAATCCATCTTATAATTACTCTCTGGAGTACCATCAGCTACATAATAGCTCTCTTTGGGCTCTCAAATTGTGCTTTGTTTGTGCCATTCAGCTCAGCCCTCCGGGGCTGTAAGCAACAAAGCAGAAGGTTCCTTTAGCTATTCACTTCTCCCACACACAGGGCTTCCTGCCAGCACCCGTCCACACCAGCTTTTCATCTGAACAAAACCCTGTCCAGTGCTAAATATAGCTTTATTTAACATAATTGTACAAGGTGCTTTCTACTTTTAAATCTAGACTGGCCAGGGAGTGGGACATTTACATAACAAGCTGGTGTCAGCCCTGATTTCCTTTATTGGAGTGGTGAGGAAACTAAGGAACGGGGAGGTTTGCAGCCCTGCTCCTGTCATAGGACTAATTAAATCCCAGGTATCTTAACTTCCGGTAGGTGCACTGTTCACTCCCTCCCTCCATATCCAAGCAAATAGCCCAGTCCTTGGTTGTGGGCAAGGAGCCCCTGAATTCCTGCAAAGGCTGGTGGATGGCAGGGTGTACTTCCCCTCTGAGAGCTCACCCACCAGACTGGGGGAGGGGTGCTCCCGCCATCTGGCTCACCAACCAGAGATCTTGTCCAGTTTGCATATACTTTTTTTTTCTTTTCTTTTCTTTTTTTTTTTTTTTTTTTTGCCACTACCCCCAGCTGGAGGCTAGTCAGCTTCTGAAGTGTTCCAGGGCTTTCCCCAGACCACAGAGCTTCCAGGTGAAGCTGTGGTGCCTTCTTCAGCCCAGCTGCCGGGTACTGCCACATTCTGACTTAGTGGCAAAAGCAGATGCCTTCAGGGCACCTGAAGTATGTCTGCTTGTCAAGTGGCTGGCGTAGGACTAGGCATGCCATGAGGGCGGGGCTTTACCCATTGTCCCTTTTATCCCAGCACCTGGAACAGAGTCTGCACACCATAGACCACCCCCAATAAAATATGTAGGGGGAACAGTGTGGGGATCACAGAGACCTGGCAAGTACGTGTCTCGTGGAAGCCATTCTTGTTAAAAAACACACCTCTGGGCAATATTTGGCTTCCAGCTTCCAACCCCTATGGTTGAATAAACAAGGCTATTTATGGATAGAATGGAACAATGACCTCCAAGCAACAGCGATGCCCGCTTACCGCTTTGATGTAATGTGCCCGGTTGGAGTCAGGACGCAGGACCAGTTTACGCACCTCTTAAATCCTTCCCATTAATAACCTTGACCCTTTAACAACGTTGTCCTAATTGGAGACGTGTAAATTTTCACACTTTCCCTTCTACTGTGCTGTGGTCTTTTTCTGAATCTCTTAGTCATATGCCTTTCTTTTCAAAAAAAATGTACAAAGAACACCCCTTTTACCAAATAAGGAACAGACTTTCTAAACACAAACTTATGTCCTGAGAGAAGGGTGACAAATCTGCTTTCATTCGTACAACGTCACTTTTTCTAAAATGGATTTAAGCAAACAGTGGCAGCTGTTTAATGCCAAAAACATTTTGAGCCCAATTCATCTTCACAGTCCGCCACAGCGAGTCACAGCGTCCTGGATCGCAGGGGACAGCCCCTGTTTCTCCTCCGGTGAAGCGTTGACTCTGGCTGTTCCCAGGGACACTGACCTTATTCCACTGGATCTGCGTCATCATCCTTCCATCCCATTCTCCCGACACTCCAGACCCATTTGTTTGGGTTTGTAGCAAAGTCCCCTGAACCAAAAGGAATGTGGCTCTTGGGTCAGCCATCAGCTGTTCTAGAGCAGACAGGATGGATGGGGAGCCCTCTGGGCACACGTGCCTTAACCCTACAAAGGGTTGACAGATACGAGACCATGTGCCTCAGCATGGAAGCCCAGAGCCAGCTTTTAGACTGTGACTTTTCACTTAAACACATCGAATCGGGAAGGGTATCAAAACATCCTCTAGCAAGTAGAATCTACTTGGAGGAATGGAAAATCAAGCCATAGCCATCATTAATATTTTAGCCAGGATATATGAGTACCTTACAAGGTACCAAAGGCATTAAAATTCCAGATTTTCTTGAAACATTTTACTGGTAAATTGTAAACACACACACACTTACACACACACACACAGACACCCCAGTCAGCAGCAGGCAATATTTGACTTCCAGTTTGCAAGCCCTTTGATGGGATAAATAAACTGGGTTCTAGATTGAAATCATTGCCATCCAGAAACACCAGACTCCAGCCTACTGCTTGACGTTCTCTCCTGACAAACTTAGAGATGCGGATAACTTTTTGTGGTGGCAGTGCCTCTCTCCGTCAGTGACCTTGGCCCAGATCTGGACTGATTATAATTTTCAGTCCTGAATGTAAAAGCTTGTGTCAGTGAGGACTATATTCAGCTGCAAATAACAGAAAATCTGGCCAACAGTGGCTTCAATGGTAGGGGACTATTTTCCTCATGTAACAAGATATTCAGAGGCAGGGGTGCCTCACAGTGGTTCAGCTGATCCGCGGCTGTCTGGGCCAGGCTCTTTGAGGCTTTCTGACCCACGCTACTCAGCATTTTGGCATTTGTCACAACTGCACAGCTGTGATCAAGGTAGACAGGAGTGGGGAAGGAGAGCATCAGCTGGATCTATTCACCTGGTTAAGAAAACCAAAGCTTTCATTGAGACTCCCGGGCAAGCTTTCCTGCCAGGCTTACTGGGCTGAACGGTGTCACGTGACTACCCCTGACTGTGAGAGATGAGGGAAATGGAGTGTTTCTCCATTCAGCCTCTATGGTGGAGCAGAGCAAGGGAGAACGGGCTTGACAACAGGTGTGTGGGAGCTAAACACACAGGGGCTACTGACACACAGCAGGTGAATACTTCCAACACTCATTGTTCAGATGATGAAGCTGAGTTCTAGAAGTACACAGTAACTGGGTCAAGATCCCATCATCAAATGAAGTTAGAGCCAGATCTAGAACCCAGGTCTCTTAATACCCAGTCCAGAAGGCTCCCTAATGGACCAGCCAGGGTTGTGGTTGGACAGAGTCTGTGGCTGGAGCTCTTTCGAAGAAGTAGAATATCATCCAGAAAATGACCTTTGGCGATAAAACCAGCAGCAGCGGACAGGGGACAGAATAGCCTCCCCTTGAGGTCACCTTCTTCCCTGGAGGGGAAGGACAGTAGAGGGACAGAATCAAATAATTGCGTGAATCACAGAAGCCAGGCCACGTCAAATCAGGCCACCTCCAGGTGCCCTCCAGCCATGTAGACTTTTCAGTTTCTCATTCTTTTGGCACATCGACGTTTGTGTGTGTTATAATGGAATCAGTCTCATGATGAGCACAGTGATGATGTCAAATTTCCATGTCATTGTTAATGTGCTGTTCTTGTCTTCTGTCCCCTTCTGTTGTTGGACCAAACAGAAGTATTCTGCAGTTTCTCTCTGCAACATCTCCACAGAAGTCTTGAAGGTCATCAATGCCACAGAGGAGCTGATAGCAGAGTCCTCAGGGCCCTTGGAGTTCCCACCTGTTCCTCCCGACAGAGAGAAGGGGACATTTCCTCTCGGGATAGACCAAGTGAGACTGGATGAGCAGCTGACTTCCCTGGAAGAAAACGTAAGACAGTGGGGATGTTCCCTGTCTAGGGCAAACAGGTGCAAAGAAGAAACCAATGAAGGTGTAGCCCATCCCAAACAGTGCAGGGATGCATACACACTACCACCGTAGCAGGTCTATTCCCAGGGAGGCAACGGGCTGGGTTCTCCAGAAGCAGACCTGGAAATGTGGGTTTGCGTCCAAGTGATTTCCTAGGAAGCACTCTGCCAGGGAAGCTGGTTAGGGAGTGGGGAAAGATGGGGATAGGGAAGAAGTCAAGGGAAGGTGTGACCTTTTTTTTTTTTTTTTTTTTTAGATATTATCTGTCCGTTTGACAGAGAGAGAGAAAGAGAGAGAGAGAGCACACAAGCTGGGAGAGGGAAAAGGCTCCCCACTGAGCAGAGCCCAACATGGGGCTCGATCCCAGGATCATGACCTGAGCCAAAGGCAGACACTTAACCAACTGAGCCACTCAGGGGCCCCAACAAAGGTGTGACCTTAAAGGAAGAGTAGCTTTGACCTGATCCAGCAGGAAGCACTAGGGCGTCAGTTGCATCTCAGGGTTGTCCTGACTTGCGGCAAAGGAATTGGCCTTTCCTACAGTCAGCAGACGGTGTCTTCTTGTGGGGGTGGGGAGATACAGAAACTGTAAAAGGGACCCAGTTGGGATCCAGGTGGAGCACTGCCACAGGGAAAGGGGGTGGTTGCCAACAGAATATAGGTCACAAGTGGTCTACCCTGCTTCCAGGCTTGTGTGCTGGTAGTGGATTTTTCTAGTCTGACTTGGGAGGAGGAAAGGAGGTACCAGATTCTTACATATAAATATCCACGCTCATTCTTGAGTGTTTTAATAAATTCCTGATGAGAATTTCCCAACACTCCAGACTAGGGGGCGGCACAGAGCTTGGGACAGTAGCCACTCGGGCCATAGTCTCTGTCACCAGTGGGTATAGTCCTGCCCATGGACTCAGGTGGTTCCATCTTTCCAGACCCAGCAGAGTCAACCCTGATTGTGGGGTGCTGTCATGAATAGAGTTCTCAGAAATCAGGATCTGTTAGTACAGGTAATTTTTGCAAAAAGTTGAAACAACAAATCAAAATGACTCAAGGTTTTTTTAAAAATGCCAATAGTTGCTTTATCTTAAAAGTTAAAGACTCTCTCCCTTGGAATTCCCATAAAACCTAAGTAGAGGTCTGTTTGCCCCTTACCTCCCTTTACTGCCCTTTCTATCCATTCATCTGTCCCCATTAGATTGGCACCAGTGATATTTTGGGTTCGATAATTCTTTGTTGTGGGGGGGGTCCTCTAGGTGAAAGATGTTCAGCAGCATCCCTGGCCTCTACCCATGAGATGCCAGTGACATCAAACTGTGACAGTCAGGGCGCCTGGTGGCTCAGTCGGTTAAGTGTCTGCCTTCGGCTCAGGTTTTGATCCCAGAGTCCTGGGATCGAGTCCCACGTCGAGCTCCCTCATCTGCCGGGAGTCTGCTTCTCCCTTTGCCCCTCACCCCACTTGTGCTCTCTCTCTCTCTGTCTGTCTCTCAAATAAATAAATAAAATCTTTAAAAAGAAAAAAAGAAAGAAAAAGAAAGGAAAGGTAAAGAAAAAAGAAAAGAAAATGTTTATTAAAAAAAATATGACAGTCAAAATGTCTTCAGACATTGTCAGATATTGGAGGGGGAGAGGCACGGAGGCAGAAGCCCAGTCATCCCCAGATTAGGAATCCGATGTATGAATTGCTGCAGAACACCATCTTTCCCCTGAGTAGCCCCAGCCCTTGCCCAGAGCTTGACGTGGAGGTGCTGGAAGAATGTTTACCTGATACATGGTTCAGTCGAATGAACTCCTTTTCTTGGAAAGAAATGTTTTATTGGTAACATGGAGGGTCTCTGTTCTTTAAATATGTCTACAATACAGTTCTTACAGTTCTTTCAGTATTGATAGTTCTAAAAATAGCCTTAATCCTGGACACCAGAGCAGAAAAAGTCAAAGTCAAGACATGGGTCACCAGGAAAGGGCTGGTTTTTTTACCAAGTATTGTATTTTTTAAAAATGCATTATGTGAAACATTCAGATTTAAGAGGTGACTGTGGGTTCCCAGGGAACACTTAAAGCAAAGACAACATGCCTTTTTTTTCCCTCCAAGGGGCATGTTGAAAATGCAGTGGCTTTGTGGGAGTTTTCCTTTTGTAAGATCATTTTATTATACACTATGTTTCTTTCCTTGGATTCCTTAACATTTTCCGGTGGAAACACATCCACTTAACCCGCGATGTGAGATGTCAGAAACCCCAGCAGGGACCAGCGCTCTAAGGCGGGGGTTTGTAATTCCTTGCACCCCTGCTCCCCAAGAGTTAACTGCTTCTTCCCCCTCCTCCCTTCCCCCTTCCAGCTTTCCACATCGCGCCTCAGAAGAACATCTCCGTTCCTTTGAATTCTGTGGTTCTGAGTCAGAGAAGGGCTGACTCTTCTCTTTATCTCTTTAGAGACAAAGATCACAGAGCCCCGGGGCTGGTTCTGCTCCGCGTTTTCCAGGACGGAATTCAGGGGGCAGCCGAAGGGCGGGGCTGATTCTTCAGCGGGCCTCTGGGTGCCGCGGATTTAATTAAACCCGGGCTTTTTGTCCGTCTGTGCTCTAAAGGGCGCTCCTTCGTTTTTCATTGTCCTCGGCGGCCCTGCTCCTTTGTGCCTAGGAGCCGGGAGCGCCAGAAATAGAAACGGAGACACCTACTCTCACCTTCTGGACATTGGCTACCACGGTTTCAGGAAGGGACTATTGTCTGAGGTGTGGGTAAGGTTCAGGGAGGCTGTAGCCCCAGAAAGTGGCAGTCGGGGCTGGGGGCGGGGGGGAGTGGTCCCCACCCCGGGCTGTGAGGTCCATGGAGAGCAGGAGCCCGGAAGAGCGCCCCCTAGTGGGAGCTGTCACCAAGAAGCCCGCACTAGGAGAGCGCAGGGGCCAGGAGAGTAACTTCCACCTCCTCCTGCCATCCATCTCCTGCTGGTTGTCTCCCAGTGGCCAAACCCCCATCCCAGCCAGCAAGGGCGCCGGGATGATGAGGTTCACGCAGGTCAGCCTCACAGAGAAGAGGGCGGGGCAGAGAAGGGTAGGAACTGGACCTAGGGGTCAACAGAACCACTGGCATGACCATTCTCAGACCCTTGGTGTGAGGAGTAGGGACCCACAGAGGCCATCTTGTGGGATTTAGGCAGGGTTATGAGTGGGAGGGAGGAGTGGGCTCCCTCACACCTCCCACCACCATGGGAAGACCTTCCTCATTCTCTTCTTTGCTAAATGACCAACAGCCTGGGGCACCTGGTAATTCCCAACACAGAGGCTGTGCAGGAACAGCCCAACTTCTTTTTTAGTGCTGCCCTGTAACTTTTGCCCTGTAACACCATATCCCATGGTATGTATCTTTAGTGGCCTCAGACACAGTAGAACTGCCCTAGGAGGGAGCCCAGCTCTGTCACAGAATCTGGGAGCAGGCAGAGGATGTAGGTCCTCCTTCTCAAGGCTCTCGGGTGCCCTCCGTGGCACAGGAGAGGACGTGGGCCTGGGCCTTGTGGAGATGGTCCTGGCTACTTCGGTGGTCCTCTGCCTTCCAGAGCAAGCAAAGAAATGCTATCAATTACTGTTTAGGCATAGTCCCCTAGAATGTGTTTCATGGAAGGCAAGTCCAACAGGATACTATAAAATCAGATCAGTTTCAGCAAGATGTATAGTCTTTCTAGGAAAATTGAGAGATGTGTTAGCATATTAAAGACTCTGAGAAGTACTGCAGCAAAGAAACCTGTTTAATTTTCTTTACGCTTGAAGCTTTGACCACAAAGTCCTTCCTCAGTGAAACACCTGTTCTTGTTTCTTGAACCACTTTGAGGAAGTTGAGTTGAACCAGGAGCCAGTTCATGGCGTCATGGGCATCAGTGGCTGGAGTTTGGAGAAGACATGGCTTACACAGACATGGTAGCCATGGTTCTTGCCAAAAGCGAGCCTTTACTCAGCCAGCAATTCCAGGTTAATGGTTTTCAAATGGATTGTTTTTTTAAGACTCGAATAGCATTCCATTATCATAGCATGTTAACTTGTGTTATTTCATCCCCAGCAACAGAACCAACATCAGGTTGATCTATAACCACAATAACTCAAGACCTTTAGGTCAGAGTTTCAAGTGTAAAACGTCATAATGTTGCAAGCGAGATTAAGTATTAGGGCATCAGGGGAGATTAAGTATTAGGGCAGATAAAGACATGGGATCTGACATCAGCCCCCAGGAGCTCAAATCCCAAGTCTACCACTTCCGAGCTTTGAGGCATGGGGAAGTCACTTAACCTCCAGGATCTAACGTTCTCCTCTTTAAGACAGTGATGATGATCATAGCACGCACCTCAGGGATTGCCACGAACATTGAAGGAGAAATGTCCCATAAAACCCTTGGCTTAATGCCTGGCTCAATAAGTATGTGTGGTCACCATCATCGCCAATACCAGCCCATTAGGCACCATCACCTTGTTGGGGTGTTCCTGCTCAGCCCGCATCAGGGCCAAACCACAGAACCTTCCCTCACCCCCTCATGCAAGGAAAGCACACTTTCAGGGAACATAGAGTAAAAGATGAACATCCTGGCCTTGCTGAAGGCTTGGAACTAGTTGGCAGAGAAACAAAGAATATTAGCAGATGACCACGTTGAAGACAAAACAAGAGACCGTTAAGATGACACAGCTGTGGGATGTGATGATGTTGAGCTTTGTGTGTTTCCAGAAAAATCAAGGTTCTTGAGACCAAAGTTATGACAAGTTATGTTTAGCCCTATTGCCATACTCACTCAAATTATTCATTTAATTTAAATAATCATTCCAAATTTTGTTTCATTGCACAACCCTGTAAGTCTGAATTTAAATTGATCTCATCATTTGCCTTTTATCATCTCTCCCTGCCTGTCTCTTTCTCTCTTTCCTCGATTTTCTACCCCTCTGAAGAGAAGTTTTCAACTTCGTAACTTTTGAGACACAAATACTTAATGTTTTCTCCACTCAAATAGCTTTGAAAGATTCATTTCCTTCGTGTGACAAACAACAAAGGAGTGTATTTTGTTTTCAAGACAAAGAATAAATGTCTTATATTAACTGTGAGGATCTTTTAGAAACAGAAGTTCTCTGATTCTTGCATATGACAAAGAAGGACAAAACTAAGGGCAGATGGAACTATGGCAGTCGTTGACAGACATTTGATTCATGGCTCCCTTCTGACTGAAGAATCACTTAACATGGCGTCCACTGTGCCCGTCACTGCGGGAAGCTCCCCCAGCCCAGCTCATCTTGCCTGGCATGGCACAAATGCACATTCATCAAACCTGCCCCTTCCTTTGTTCCACTTTGAAATGTTTTGTAAAATTGTCAGTTTTAATTCAGATGTGTGAATCAGGCCAGAGAACGGACAGGGTAGGAGCACCTCAGCGTTCTTCTCTTCCTCACCAACACTTGGTGTCGCTCAGTGCAAAACACTTGCATGAATTGTGTGTGCAAGCTCTTGGCTTATCCTGTTTTATTTTTTAACTCAAGTTAAAAGAGCATGTGTGACCGTGTGTTTTCATTCAAATGACTCTAAATTGCTGTGATTACATGTTTAGAGCTTTACATATGTTGATTAAGTTTCAAAAACCGCTTGTTAAGTAATTAGCTTCTTTGGATCAGTCTCATTCTGTGTAGTTGGTTGTTGCATCCCGTAACTATCTAGGCTGAAGGACATTTGTTTCTCTCACCCTGGCCGGCATCCCTCAGTCTGAATTATCCCAACGATTCTACCTTCTGTTTGCCCACTTGTATGGCAATTGCCTTATAAACTCATGAGTCAAATTTTTTCCCTTTAATTTTTCCTCAGATCATTCCCTTTACTAATTTTCTCTTTAATTTTCGAGGACTCTCAAAAAACTGTCTTCATTGACGGATAAATAGATTTGACATGTTTCTTTCAACATCACACAATTTGCTAAGAAATCAACTATTTTCCTACTACACATTTCAGGTTCATCTTAATGCTCTTAAACAGCTTCAAGCAAGCCGAAGGTCATCAATCAGAGTTAATTCACTCAAAATGTGGAATTGTTTTAAATTAATTTCATCTCTTTTATGTTTTCTGAATTTTTTTTTTCGGTTGCTAAATGCCAAACAAAATTTTTCTTGGAAAAATCACACCATTGGTTTTTCTTTGTGTCTTCTGTCTTGGCATTATGGCTGTTATAATCACTGGAAAAATTTGCAATTTATGTAGCTGACACCTTGTACTTTGGACTAGTTTATCATATTTTCAAGACTTAGAAGTTGCTTTTTCCTGCAGGAAAGTTTGGGGGAGTGGTAGGTGTGGTTGACAGTGAGAGGGGAGTAAGACCTCATGCTACCATTTGAATTGGGCACATTCCCTGACTTTTCCCCCTAGGCTGAGCCTGGTTCTCTGTCTGGGGTGCCCTGAAAAGACCCCACCAATCCCAGTTCCAAAACCTGAGCTCAGAGGCTGTGCCTCCCCTACAGGTGTACCTGGCGGCAGGCACCGTGTACGGACTGGAAGGCCAACTGAATGAGCTGGAGGATGCCGCCCGCTGCATCCACAGTGGCACCAATGAGACCGAGCTGGCAGATCTGGAGGACCAGGTGGCCACGGCGGCAGCCCAGGTCCACCATGCTGAGCTCCAGGTAAGAACTCCCTCTCTGCCCAGATGGAGCACCTTCATGAAAGGGGAGAGGGCACCCTGACTTCCACAAGAATGATTGCAGAGCCTTTCTATCTGGCACGTTCTCTGGCATGCTTGCATGGTCCTTTTGTGTGGATTCCATCAAATACGACTTTTAAAAATTACAGCGTTGATAATATATCAGATTTCTCTTTAAACCTATGTCACCTTTCTCTTCGATGAATTCTCTGTCCCACAGGTAGGTCTCCTGGCTATATAGGTTCCCATTCCATCCCAAGACCTCCCCTCCCTAACATTTATCACACTGTTTATTACTTACTTGATGGCAGTTTCTCCCTCTATACACTAAAAACCCCATGAGGACAGGACTACAGCTGCCTAGCTTAACACAGAAACTCCAGTGCCTAACATAATACTGGACATGGGTTTGGCACTCAATAAAAATGGGGTGAATAAACGAATGAAATGAAATTGTAGATTTCACAGACCAGTATTTTGCATGATTTAGACATGGCGGATTCAGAACTGAAATGATGTTATCTGTACCTTTGTGAAGACAAGAGTTTGACATTTTCATGGGTAGTCCCATGGCCTCTGACTCTGAATCAGAGTGGACTGTGGACAAAGTCGCTGATTCTCAAACTGGGGTCCATGAGACATGCTGGTCTCTGTAGTATACATTCAGTGTAGACCTCTGGCTCAGTGCAATTTCTACAGACCTTGCATCTTAAAACTGCATCCTAGGGGAACTGGGGTCAGTAGAAACCACCTGTGCACAGAGAAGATGATGATCTCAAGTGGTAATTATTTCTTAAATAAATATTTTTGTTTTAGAGAGTCAAAAATCCCTACAGCCACCGGCAGCATTAAGCCCTCTCGAGAATGGGGGGTGCCCGTTCTCCACCCCGTGGAAGAATTAATGCTGTGTTCTAGGAGTGGTCTCCTTGCACACGGCCCTGTCGACTATTCATTATCAGCAAGAATGGCTGAAGAGCGTCTCTCCTCAAATACAAATCATTTTCCAAAAATACCACCCGACATGTAATCAATTTATGGTCAAAGTTATACAAAGTAGAATAAAATCACTTGTTTTCTGAGGTACAGTTTGGGCCAAATCCTTCTTGAGTGGTTTAGCAAGAAATAACATCATGTATGGGTGTTTGGCAGGGTTTTACTGGATAGTTATTCCTGCTCCTAGATATTTCTAGTCTTAAATTATTGGAACCATGTCTTACGGCAGAAAATCCTGGAGTCCAAAATGACCATGTTCTTTGTGTTTGAATGTGCCTAGTCTTTATACATTTTAAAATATGACAGTATTGTTCAGTGTTCATTAGTGTTCAGTAGTGTTCAGTGATCATTACTTGGTGCCACGAGTTGTACTCGACACTTAAACTCATTATTGTAATCAATCCTTTCAGCAACTCCATGACATAGCTCTTATTTTCCCCCTTGCTTTCCTAGGGAGACTGGGGCTCAGAGAGGTTAAACCACTTGCCCAAGGCCAAATAGCTAAAGAGTGATAAAGCCAGGATTTGAACCTGTCTTTCTGATCTCACAGCCACATTCTGTACCAGGCTGTGCTGCGTGGTTTTCTGAGAAATGTGTTGGTCCTGCCATCAGACACATATCCACTTGCACAGGAGTCCTTAATTTGCAAGGGAGGTTGTCAACGCTGCCTTCAGTTTTACAGATCTTCACAACATGGGAATCTTCAGTACCATGGAGACTCTCTCCCTGCTGCCAGCTGCCCCAGAAAATGAAGCCTCTCACTCCCTGTTGTCTATTCTCATCCAAAGTTGTCCCTACGGAGAAGTGTAGATGTGCTAAACTGTGTTCTTGGATTAGGTCAGAGTCTAGGGACTCTATCACCCTTGGCACAAGATTGCCCAGTGCTCTGGGAGATTGCAGGATGACCCATGGGGCAGGGGTCTATTGTACTATGGTGCTGTCCACTATATCATGTGGCATCATCTCTATGGGTTTCCTGGGGGAAGTTCTCTCTTAACTCTCAGTACCGGGAAAAGCTGTTCTTCTGAGCATTCGGTCTTTATCCAACACTGATCTCTTTGCTTTGGCTCCCGGGAAACGCAGAGCTGAATTGGTCATCCCCCCTAACAAGTGTAAGGGCCATTGGATATGCAGTCTTAGGAATGAAATGGAGCACAACTAGGTGGATAGATGGAGGGGAGAGAGAGAAAGAGAGAGAGTACAAAATGTAGGCAAAATCAGCCCTCAATAGGCCTCCTTCCTCTTTCTCTGGCTTGTGCCCTCTGATCTAAAACTCAAAAAATTAACCCCTTCTTATTCCAGAGCCTGACAGTCAGCAGAACAGGAGGTGAGCAGCCCGCTCTCCCATTGACCCGTCTCTCAGGGCCTGATGAACAAGGGCCTCCATCCAAACAGCTTCCAGGGAAACCATGGGAATCTAATCCACACCAGTTGCACATAACTGATAAAAGTTTGGGGCACCTGGGTGGCTCAGTGGGTTAAAGCCTCTGTCTTCAGCTCAGGTCATGGTCCCAGTGTCCTGGGATCGGGCCGCATCAGGCTCTCTGCTCAGCGGGGAGCCTGCTCCCTCCTCTCTCTCTGCCTGTCTCTCTGCCTACTTGTGATCTGTCTGTCAAATAAATAAATAAAATCTTAAAAAAAAATGTTTAGCCTGCAGCCTTTCTAAGGGGGCTGTGCCATTTATTGGTCTATAAGCTAAAGGAATGCAGCTTTCAATATGAAATTTGAGGAGTCAGAACAAGAAGGCATCTGGGGGCCAGGGAGGAGCAGGGGCTGCGCAGCATCTCCCCTGGGAACAGCTTGGAGTATTTCACCGGTTGCACAGCCTTGGCCTCCTCCCTCCTCCTCTTCCTATTCTGACCAAGACTACCCCCTACCCCAACTTGGGGATAGGGGATGGACCTCGGGTATTCGCCGACCCCTCAGTCCTTCTCTCTGCACTTCTGCAGCCTCTGTCCCAGTAGGCTCTTTCTGAAGAGGTCCCTAGTAAATGAAAGCAGAATTTGAATCTGTCCTGAGCAGCTCAAGAGAGTGGAGAGATAGGGACGGGGACAGAGAACTCAGGGTCCACACAGATTGGCTGCTGGGCCAACTTTCGGGTTCCCTGTCTGATGCCCTGGCAACGTGCAGGCTGTGTCCGGAGATCAGCAAGGCAGCTGTGATCCCCACATCCTCTTTCCACTCCACTAGCCTGCTCCTGCCTCTCCCCGTGTCCCCCATGCCAGGCTTTGGCAGGTCCTCTTAGAATGTGGCAGCGTGGCAAGAGCATGAGGGTTGGCATGAGTTCGAAGCTCTGCCCCAGACCAGCTGTGCAGTGCTGGCTGTGTTACTTATCCTTCTGAGCCACAGATGCCTCATCCATAGAACCAAGAGAATGGTACCTCTGTCATAGGTTTATGAATGAGTTCCCATATTCAAAATGCTTAGCAGGGTGACACACAGATTATTGCTCTTTTCTAAGAGCAGGGATTACGTCTTCTCCATCCCTGGGGACATGGGTGGGTTAGGGTTCTTTCTGGGCACTGACTGGGTTCTTGCTCTCTGTATCTGCCTTAAGACTCTTGAAAAGTAATCCGAACTCTCTCTGACCATCTGATGTTATGGTCCAGGAAACTGATGCCCGAGAGAAGAGGGCACTTGTCTCAAGGCACTTGTCCTTTTAATGAAAGAAATGGATTGGAACCAGGGACTGCTGGGCCTCACTCCTAAGAGCCTGTGCTGTGGTTTTGGCTCATGGAGTCATGGAAGAACGAAGAAGGACCTACAAATCATACTCACCTTTCAAAGCTCACATCAAGTGTGGCCCACTCTGGAAGCCTTCCTGACCACCCCCCACCCCTCTCCCACCATGCTGGGCCAGGGCTCCCATCATGCCCTGGGCTTCCACTTATCCCTAGAGATATATCCCTGACAAGGGTGTTGATATTCTCTAGAGCTACCAAGCTAGACATTTAAATTTACAAAGGAAGGCCTGTGTTTTATTTTCTTATTACAGCACTAGATAGAGAAGGGCTTGGTAGAAGTTGGACAAATGAGTGGTGCCTGGCTGACTCAGTCAGTGAGAACATATGACTCTCGATCTTGGGGTTGTGAGTTTGAGCCCCACGTTGGGTGTAAAGATTACTTAAAAGAATAAAAAAGAAGTTGAATGTATACATCAAAGCAGATTTATTCATTATAGATTCCTGTCATTTCTAACAAAGATTCTCCCCTCCTGTGCTTTCCCCCTACTGATTCTGTCTTTCTGTTGCATTAAGATTTCTGATATCGAGAGCCGGATTTCAGCTCTGACCATTGCCGGATTAAACATAGCACCGTGTGTGCGCCTCACAAGAAAACGAGAGCAGAAGCAAAGGAACCAGGTGCGTTTGTCCCTTACTTCGTCTGTTGGAATATTGCACGACCTGGAAAATTTAGATCAAATATCTTTGTCTTTGTGAAGGTGTGTTGACAGCTGTGTTCTATTTGTAGGTACAAACCATAGACACATCAAGGCAGCAGAGAAGGAAACTGCCTGCCCCACCAGTGAAAGGTGTGCTTAAAGTAAACCGCAGAACTACTAAAGAAATATGCCTGACTTACTTTGAGTTACTCAGCGATCTGAGTTTGAGGACCGGATCTAAGGCAGAGTTCTCACCAGAAGTGCTCTTGTGAAGACTCTATCTTGACTTGAATCCCCCAGAAGCAGACCCCGAGACAAAGACGGGATTTGGGAAGCAATTCCAAGAAACTGGTAGGACAGGAGAGAAATGATTCAGGAAAGGAAATTAAGTCAATGCAATACAATATAATTTGTAGTTTATTTCTCCAGGCAAATGAGACTAAAATACTGTCTTCCAGAAGTCCTCAGCAGGATTTACTGAGGACTTCTGGGAGACAGTATTTTTTTTTTTAAGATTTTATTTATTTATTTGTCAGAGAGAGAGTGTGTGCAAGCACAAGCAGAGGGAGAAGCAGGATCCCAGAACCCTGGGATCATGACCTGAGCCGAAGGCAGACGCTTAACCGACTGAGCCCTGGAGACATCCCTGGGAGACAGTATTGATGGCACCTCACAGTCTCCTGCCCAAAGAATAGGAAGATGAGGATTTCAACTCTCAGCTATCATCCCCTGACATTTACGGGGGGTGGGGGGCGGAGAGGCATTAATTCCCTGGTACTTCTGCCCCACCCCATACACGAGCCAAGAGAAAGTGACAGTGCTCGCAGAAGCATGCTGTTGGAATGTGCTGGATGCCAGAATGTGTGGCATGTCAGGGAAATGTGGGCAGGGCACCAGAGGCATCTAACACAGTGCACAACCCACAGGGGATTCCAGCAATGCCGGTGGTGTCCTCCTCATCCACTGGGCGTTTTCAACAATTTCCCTGGATTCAAGAGCCACATATGATGATGCCGAACTAGGAATTTAGATCTACAAATCAGAAGAGTAGACAGTCAGAAGATACGTTTGAGTCTTGGCTCCACCATTCTTTGTTCAACATTTCTTGAATCCGTAAAACCTTATACAAGCTTTGCGCAGTGGCAGTATCATAGCCAATGAGGTTTATCTGAGGCACGATTATTGCTAATTGAAAACCTTATACAATTACAATGTATTACAGATCCATTGCCCCTTATTTGAAACCTTGGATAAGTATATGTTTCAGAATATCCTGGACATTAGAAAAGTAACATGGTACAAGGACAGTATATTTCCTAATAGCCCCTGCCCCGCAGTGTCTGGGGCAGCAGCTGATAAACACTTTAATATCCTTGCACCAAAACATGAGAATGTTCACTCTCAGTGGGATGGACAAGGATTTTAAATGGTCATATGTCAGTGTAAGTCAGGTTTGGCCACTGGACAATTTTGGCCCCAAAGTTATAAGGATTTTCAACCTTGAAAGCCTTTTATATTCCAGAATTGCAAATAAGAATTTATGAACTATGCATGGGGTGCCTGGGTGGCTCAGTTGGTTAGGCATCTGACTCTTGATCTCAACTCAGGTCTTAATCTCAGGGTCATGAATTCAAGCCCTGTGTTGGGCTCCATCCTGAGCATGGAGCCTACCTTAAGAAAAATAAAGAAAGAATTTATGAACTATGGTGGATTATCTCCAAACTACCTTTTCCTGGAAAGCCACTAATGAGTCTTGAATTTGTTTGGTGCATATCATAAAAATAAACATAAAATTTAAAACTTCTGCAGTCATACCTGTAGATTGGAATGAGATACCAAACCTAGAACCAAAATCTGGGTCACGGGGACACCTGGTCTTTCTTCCTCAACACTCAGCCCGCTTCTGGGTACCACTTATTTCCATCTGTTTCCTTTTAGCTGAAAACATGGAGGCATCTTCAGTGACCACCACGAAAACATTTAACCGCAACTTCGTTCTCCAAGGCTCCTTGACAAACAGGACTAATGAAAGGAAAAACACCACCAAGGATTTGATGGTAAGTTGTGTCGCGATGACCATCACTTGCACTGTAGATGAGGCCTCCATTTTGTAGTCCTCCTGTCCCCAGCTCCTCCATCAGAGCCCCAGGAAGCATCCTTCCTGCCTGGTCTCACGGTCTGTTGGTCAGGGAATTGGCGGGTAAGTGGGCCAATGAGAAGCGATGAGCACCCTGCCTGGTATTGCTAACCTCTTTGATATGGGGATACATCCTCGCAACTCCTTGTAGGGTTTGATAGGAGAGAACTAGAAATGGGTACATAGGAATGTAAGGTCTGGTTGAGGTGTCAGAGTTTATATCCTGTTTTTGATCCACATTCACTCATCCTTAAATTTCTTGTGAGTCATTAATTACTTGTTGTGTTCCTGAAAAAAATGTTCAACAGCTGTCCCGAAACACAAAGGAAGGGACAGTAGATAATTTGCACAAACTCTGGAGAGCTTGTACAGAGGCCTAACAGATCATTTGACTAAACACCTACCTATGCCTGGTGGGGCTTCCGTGGGAAGTGATAATCCAGCTGAACTGACCCCATGGTACCATTACACTGAGGACAGATGGCATCTGGGTGACAAGATTGAAGCAAGGGCAAGTTTATTTTTCTGCCTTTTATGCATCACCATTCTTCCCTTCCCCTTCCTCCGCCTCATGGTCCCTGTCCCCTGAGAGCAGGAGCCCCAAGTAACAGCATAATGGTGGGCATGCCCTTTGGGGTTACAAATCACTGCATCTCTTGGGCATCACATGGCAACAGCTCTGCCCACTGCCTCTTCTTCACTGCTCAGTCACTATCCCTGACCTTTTTTTTTTTTTTTTTTTTTTTTTTTTTTTGACAGAGATCACAAGTGGGCAGAGAGGCAGGCAGAGAGAGAGGGGGAAGAAGGCTCCCCGATGAGCAGAGAGCCCGATGCAGGGATTGATGCGGGGATCAATCCCAGGATGCTGGGATCATGACCTGAGCCGAAGGCAGAGGCTTTAACCCACTGAGCCACCCAGGCGCCCTATCCCTGACCTTTTAAAGTCCAGTTACCTTGCTCCCGGCTGTTACTTCAAAGAGCTAAAAAGATGCGTTTATCGCACTTTAAAGGGCAGACCATTAGGGCCAGGGAAGGAATCTGTTATAAATAAGAAAGTTAAAAACATTACTTTTCCTAGAGATAGAACATAGATTAGTGGTTGCTAAGGGCTGTGGGGAGGGGCCATAGGAAGAAAGCACTTGGTGGGTAAGATGCTTTACTTTAGAGGCACAGTAGGCTTTGAAACTAGGAGGTGGTGGCCACGTGACATTGTGAGTGTAGCAAATGCCACTGAATTGTTCCCTCTCTGTGGGGTGGAGGGGCAGAAGGAGAGGGCGAGAGAGAGTGTTAAACAGCCACAGCGCCCTCTGTCTCCCCACAGGAGCCCACTCTGGAGTCAGCGGTGATGTATTAGCGCCCCGGGACTCCACTGCCAATGACCCACTGCCTCCGGCCGTACACGACAGTGCCTTGACCCCACAGCCATCGAATACTGTGCGGATTTCCACCCGAGGAGAGGGCCTGGGGAGGCCATGGTGCACCACTGCACAGGGCTGTCCCGATACCTCACCCAGCAAGCAGTCCTGGACTTGGGCGCTGCCGGCTTGCCCACTCTCTGCCTTAGGCTCCCAGGGGAATCCCAGACAGCAAACTGAGACGCTGGCTTCCAACAGCAGAGCTCCGTGTTCAAAAGATGCATCTTTTCCCTATCCGCTTTGCTACTGTGTGTTGTCTTTAAGATTGTTTTTGGTTTTGGGTTTTTGGGTTTTTTTGGTCCCTCTCATTCAAGTAGAAGTACGTGCCAACAGTTATTTGTCCAAAGGAAAACTACTGGGGGTTAGGGGGTGGAAGGAAGGGAGATCTGTATCATCATTTAATTCATCATCAGGTCTTGCTAATCTCTCACAAGCATCTTTGTCCCACAAGTGCTAAGGAAAAAAAAAGTGCAAACGCCCCTGTAGTGAACATCAGGACTGTCCCATTTGGGGAGCGTGCACCCAGAGAGGATGCTGCCTTTCAGCCACCTCCTTCCTGGGCAGTTCCAACCTTCCCCGCACCCGGCACAGCCAGTCATTCCCATCGCTTTGCCATCACAAGCCACGAAGTAGAAGCTCTGCCTCACTCATGCCATGTCCAGGCCTATCTGAAACAAGGTCTCATTGAGAATTCAGGGCTCTTCCCTGGACTTACGGACAGTCTCTCCACTCTGAAGGGGGGTGGAACTTGAGAACACCTACCATTGGCTTAACTTTAGGGCACTGTCCAGAATCCACATGACGTGGTTTAGCAATGGTCATGCGTCTAATGGGGTTTGGGTAAATGGATTCTTGCAGATAGTAACCACGTGAGAAATTGTCCTCCAAAATTTATTTCCCAAATAAATATTCAACAAAAGTAATAGAATGACCTTAAAAGTAAACATGATTAAAGAATCACCTTGGGAAAAACAGGCATAAAAAAAGCAGGGATAAACTGAATTTAGTGGACACAAGAGCTGACGTGAGCTCCACATTCCTGGTCTCAAATGCATGACTACGTAGAGTGTGTTTATAAAGACAAATGGAATGGAATTTCACACAATGAATTGAGCATTTACAACCTTTCTTAAATCTGTCCCTGAGACATTCTGAATCAAAAGAAGCAAATCATGGGAAGCAAGGGGATAGTTTGACCGAAATGTATTAAGTGACTGCTTTCAGGAAGTCAGTTTCTTCTAACTTTAACACTTAGAGCAACCCTCTTTGGTAGGTGTCCCCATTTTTCAGATTTGGAAACAGAGGGGGCCAAAGAGATTAGTTTGCCCAAGTCACACCTTGAAACGAAGTCTAATTGGAAAGCTTCACAAAAGCCTCACTCCGTGTTTGTTTCAACTTCTACATTCTTTCGCTGCTACGCACATTCCCAGATCTGATTTGCTGCTGAGATGTGTGTTATGATCCCTTCCTGATGGGGGTCTACCTATCTTCCAGTGATACTCCCTGCTGATGCTGTGTATGTGTTACCCAACAGAAATGACTCTTTGGAAATTAAGTCTTTGGCTTTTTTTTCTGTTGGTGTGACTCAAAGCAGACAAATACAAATTTTAAAAACACAACAAAAAAAGATCTGAGTTCGAAATAGAATGTTTTCTTTAAGAGGCATGAAAAAGCAACTATTGTTGTGTTACAGTGTTAAAATATTCAGTTTTCTTTGACAAAAATGTGTAAACTGTGTAAGCCTTGCAAAAAAAAAAAAAGAAAAAAAAAAAGAAGAAGAAGCCTGCTCTATGGCATTTGAAATTTTATAAAGGTTTCCTTGTGCCAAATAAGTGCAAAGATTTAATTTACTATTAAAAACCATAAGTATATGTTATAGTTTCAGAAGAATTATTTTGTCATCAAGTGATTTTGATCTTCAGTGTCAATATTTATATTTAGATTAATTTTTATAAATGAAAATATTTTAATGGTTTAAGAAAATGAGGACAATAGGACCATATCTTTGATGACTTCTGAAAGTTATGCTTGCCTTCATGTTATATGCACATTGCCAAGAATTACTGTCAAGAGAAATGATAAAGAAGTAAAAGTCATTTATGAAAATAATGTATGTGAGTGTGCGCTTTTTTGGGTTGGGGAAGACTGGGAGTGCAGAGGGGACAGGGAAAGAAGTCAATGTTTAGTCGTTGGAGGGGCCAACCTTCAAAGCTACTGTTGCCTTACACCCCCGTTCCTTCCAGTCACAGCACTTGCTTCTGGATTACTCACTGTCCTGAGAGCGCAGTATTCAAAGCAGAGGGGGAGGAGGGGAACGGTGTAGGTTTCTCCCCCAGGAGACCTTTCTGATCGTCATAACGTGGCGGGGGGTTGTTACTGGCATACGGTGGACAGTGGCCAGGGATGCTGCCAAACACCCTACAGTGCAGAGCCACCCGCAACCAAGAATTATCTCACACAAAATGTGATCAGTGCCAAGGCTGAGGACGCTGGGACCCTGGAGGGAAGCCTGGACATGGGCAGAGAGGCCCCTGCACAGGAAGCAGGACCCTGAGTCTCCCAGAGTCTTTCACGGGTCCAGTGACAACTGTTGCTTCTCTGAGGCTGGCCTGTCCTGACACTGGATGTTGCCATCCCCACGGAGGAGTAGGAACCCTCCTCCCACTGGAAGTAAATGAGTGAATAATAATAATATGGACAGAAGCCACTGGCCTTCACCACCTGGTGGCCTAACACGGTCATATTCAAACTTGAGTGGGCATCAGAATCACCTGTTAAGACACAGATTCATGGGGCACCTGGGTGGCTCAGTGGGTTAAAGACTCTGCCTTCAGCTCAGGCCATGATCCCAGGGTCCTGGGATGGAGCCCCACATCGGGCTCTCTGCTCAGCAGGGAGCCTGCCTCCTCCTCCTATCTCTCTCTGCCTCTACTTGTGACCTCTGTCAAATAAATAAATAAAAATATTTTTTAAAAAAAGACACAGATTCATGGGAGTCACCCAGTCATCCCCAGTGCTCGGTCTACTTTCTCTACATTACTACACATGTGTCTGGCACAACAGTGTTTGCTAAGCACCGAGAGCAAACAAGCTAACATTTAGGTGGACACGGTATTTCAGAAGGGGGGAGAACACCATCTGTAGACCCATCTGAAGTCCTCTTCAGGCAGCATTTCCTGGCTGGAATTCCTGATTTCTCCATCCTCCCTCCCCACGGCCCCATCCCAAAGGACAGCTGGACATGTAACACAGTGAAGACAGTCCAGTCACACTCCAGCAGCAGGAACATTCCACCTCTCTAGCCCAGAAACCCCCAAAGCATTGCTGAGCAACCAATCTGCCTCATCCGTCCAAATATTCAAGAGAATCCATTTGAGCAAACAATTTGAATATCAAGAATGATGCGCAGCTCTTCCTGCTTCTGGGGTAAATAGGAACAGTGTAGCAATGATATTTTCCCCATAGAGATAAATGCTTGATTTGCCATGACAAAAAAAATACATAAATAATAACGTGACCTAATATTCAAATACTTGAAGGCTGCCAGAAAAAAACGGGCTCCACTCTTAAGATTTTCCATGTACTAGCTCTGTGGCCTATGGCCTTATATGTGAGATGGGTTATAAAAATCTTCTTAGTGTTGTTACAAGGCTAAATGGAGTAACCCGTGAAGAAACTCAGCAGAATCCTAGAGTACTATAGTTATTACAGTATACTTTAGGTATTTATAGTAAACGTGTATATATAGTATATATAATATATTATAGGTACTTTTACTCTTAGGACATGAAAATCATTCAAATATCAGCACCAGGACTTAGGTAAAATGCTGTGCCCCACTTTTCCCACTGACAGTCAGAAAGATCATTGTTCTACAAGTACGCACTCCCTTTTCACCCTCACTCTGGGAGCCGTGCACTATACTGGACTTTGGGCTGGGTCATGTGACTTGCCTTAGCACTGGTAGAACATACTTCTCTTAGTCCATTTGGGCTGCTATGACAAAATTCTAGAGACCGAGCAGTTCATAAACAACAGAAATTCTTTCTCACAGTTCTGGAGGCTAGAAATCCAAGACTAGGGTGCCAACATGGCCGGGGGCTACCAGAAGCCACTGCAGGCTGCCGGCTTCTCACTATGCCCTCACATGTTGGAAGCAGGTGAGAGATCACTCTGGATCCTCTTCTAAAAGCACACTAATCCCAGTTGTGAGGATAGATCTCTCCTGACTTAATCACCTCCCAAAATCCCTATCTCTTTATACCATCACCTGAGGCAGTGGGATTCAAAAATTGAATTGGGCAGGGGGCGGGGACTCAAACATTCAGACTGTATCCTCCAACCCTTGGTTTGGACTTGGCCGCATGACTTGTCTTGGCAAATCAGATGTTAACAGAAGAGCTACTAAGGGGCTTCAAATATGTTTATTGAGTTGGGTTTGTCCATTTTCATTTTGCCATTCCCACTTTAAGAACATGCCACAAGCAGCCAACTGGTTCAAGGAACAGATCCAGACCGAACCAACTTGTGGTTTGCGGCCAAGTTCAGCTGAGCCCAGCTGAGATCAGCAGAGACACCCCACCAACCTTTAGACCTATGAGCAAGAATAAACCATCCATCTTTTAAACCACTGAGACTGGCAGTAGTCTTTTACATGGGAATGACTAACTGATACACTCTCTGAAAAATACATTTTAACACCTTAGATTAATCCTTCTGTTGAGGGTGAAATGAAGATGAGTGGCTATCAAAGGTAAAAAATCACATGACAATATGAAGGATAGGTAAGCAAAGTATTGACCTGCTTGGTTTTGACATTTCCAATTTATATATGAAACTTCTGTTATGTTTACATGTTTCCCAAAATGTAGCACCTCTCTCTTGCTCTCTTTCTCTCTCTTGCTCTTGCTCTCACTCTGTGTGTGTGTGTATTGATCTTTCCAAAGGGTCCTCGATTCATTGAAATGTTTGGTAAAACACTAAAGCACGGGACACATTTGGTGTGTTCTTTTAAAAATAACTTCTCGCACAGCAGCTACTCCATTTTCTCCCAAGGGAAGTTTTTCCCATGCACAATTTGCATTTTACAGAACAGTTGGTTGTGTGAACCTTCTGTCTCTGCAATTGAGTTATAATGATGACAAAGTGCAGGTACATGGAGTTGCATTTTAAAGAGATTTCAAGGGACTAGAAAACTTTAATATCCACTTCAAACATTGGAAACCTCAAAGAAGTTATTTAGAGGGATCCAGTTTGGAAGAATCAAGTCCTACAATACGGACAACGATGTTTTATATCAAAGCCATCATGTTTGATAAAGATGAAAGCCTTAAGATAGTGCTTCTTAAGATAGTGCTTCTCCAATGTTAAGGTTAAACAAATTCTGCTCCAGCAGGTCTTGGTTGGGGAGGAGGGTGCACAATGCTTCAATCCACCAGCTCCCGGGTTATGCCAATGATGCTGGCCACACCTGAGCAGCAAGGTTCCCAGGTTCCGTGGAGTCCCTCAGAGGGACCCCTGCAAGATAGAGGCCAGTTACCCACAGCAGCACCCTGTTCATTATGTCTCACTTTTGACTTTCCCTCCCTTCGTGTACTCACATTCTCCCTCCCTGAGCACATATCCTGGGGTCACCTCCCCAAGGAACTACTAAACACAGAGCCTCCTTTGGGGAAAACCCAAACCAAGACATCCCCTGCGATGCATACACAAGTTTGCATAGTTTTCCTGCACCGACCTGAAAGCCTCTTCAGGAACTGGTTTCTATTTGTCCCACCCAGAGCCTGGCATGGAGCAGGTGTTTGAAACAAACGTCATTCATCTAGGCTGTGTGGTTGCCCCATGCCCATGTGACTGAACTGAAGACTCTGTACAACAGGGAGCCGTCCCTCTCATGCCCACCCATAGGTAGGTGGTGAGCATCCTCACAGCACTGGAGTGCATTAGGAGGAATCTCAACACCAGCATGGAGCAGCAGGAGACTCCCCCAAACCTTCACTTCTCCCTTCTCCCTCTCCTAGAGACAGTAGGGCAGTCCAGTGGGCAATAAACCATGTAGGCATCTGCTCCCTGGAGTCTGAAAGCACAAGCCCCTGTATCCATAGACGCTCACAACCCATGGGTCCCAGTGAATTTGCCAGTAAATTTGGTTTAGTTTAACTGGGCCTCTTAAAACACAGTCTCCAGACTGAGCGAGAGTTAACACAGAGTTCTTGGATGCAATCACCCCTTCTTGCCATCACTGATAAGGTGGGAGAACTTTGAGATGCTCACGCATTTCACTGATTTCTTTGGACACAGCCTATGTGCCCATCCATGACCCAACTTTCCTTCGAGTGGATCCCTCTTCTTTGTTCTTTGCCCACCAAAAGCCAGAACATCGGGAACTTAACAATTAAAGTAGTCATCCAGAGTGGGGTACAGATGACACATGGGGTGTAGAGATGGCAGCTGGGGGCAGGTGAAAGAAATATTAAAACTTCTTTTTATACTTATTTTTTATATGGAAGTAAGTCTTCCAATATGAAATATATGATAGATGAGAGTACATATAAATAATTTACAAGTGAATATACTTATTTTGAGCATGCATTGTCAGTTTTTTGTAATGGAGCATATAGCCAAAAAGGCTTGGAGAACACCTACTAGTTGGAAAGCCCTAGCATACTTTTGATGACTCAAATTCCCCCCACCCAAGCTGGTCCCCATCCCTGTACTTTCAGGGACAGTGCTAATTCTCAAGACCTGACCCAGTGCTTGAAGGGCAGCTGAAAGCAGGACAGAGGTGAGGAGGTCATCCTGAGAGCCCCAATCTATTGGTTTGGCCTGGGATGGGTTTTGCCCATGTCTTCAGGGAAAAGCTTTCTGTCTGTCTTGCTATCTTCCTTGCTCTCCTTCCCAGCCCAGGGAGGGAATGTCTATTACTATCCAACTCCCTTAACTGAACTACTGAAAGACACCAGGTTATTTTTGTCCAGAAACAACCCAGTGGGTGGCCTTGAGGTGTGGGGATTTCCCATCAAGTTTCCTTGCAGTTCTCTGAAGTGAACCCAAGTTAAATCTCTGCTAGTAGAGGGAGAGCCATGTGGCATTGGCAGTCAGGTGAACCAGGCAACAGCTCTACCCAGCTCTACCTCCCTTGATTTATAGCATCCAAAGCCCCCCAGTCAGGTAGGCTCAGCTGTTCACAAGCCCAGCTAACCTGAGAACCTCTAGAAAGTCTATTTGTGCAGGCAAAGGGCAATGAACATTGCACATCTGTCATCTCTTAAGATCTTCCATAAGTCCAGGAGAGTCTGTACTCTGCTATAATCAGAGCCATTTGGAGAGTATGTCTTTGGCACTTCCCAGACAGCCCCAACAAGTTTGCCAAGTTCTCAGTCTATACTTTCCCAAGAAGGTTACAGAAGCAGGACTGAGTATCTGGTGGCCTGAAGACCATGAGAGTCATCCGTGTTCTTCACCATGTGTTGTGGTATCAAATGAAAAGAAGCAATGCTGGCCCAGAGCCATGATGGGCCACAACCATAAGGGGTTAGGTAGTAAGGTGACAGGATGAAAAGGCATGTAATTGTTGCCCGTAGAGCAGTATGTCCATTTCTTAATTGAAGATAAAAGGGCAATTTGCAGGCAGTGGAGTTAGTAAGTATTTTCTGTTGCACTTCCATCTTCAACATGCCCTTCCTGTTTTCTCATAATGACAATAACTTTCACTTTCAAGCCTGTCTTTTCAGTTTATTCTTCCCTACTATTTTATTCTTTTCATGACAAACTCACTCAGAAGTCAGAAAAAGACTTCCATCTTTGAGGAAGGGCCAGTCTTTAAAAGGGTAAGGCTGGACAAGTATTCTTTGCCCTGATAAATGTAGCCCATGTGTCACAAATGCTCTGCTGAGAACAGATTCTGTGAATGAGTATTTCCACCCCATTTGTAATTTGGGTCTTTGTAGAACCATCCTGGTGATGAATGGGTTGCTCTCCTCAGTCTGGCAGAATCAGGGTTCCTTTCTGTCTTTGAATGACACTGTTATTCGCTTTTCTGTGTCCAGTAGCAATTCCTCCTTGTGACCATGGGCTATTGAAATATTGCTTATCTGAGGTTCAGTGGCTGTGCTGATGTCACTTGGCCAAATGTCAGTTTGGTGCCCATCGATTGTTGAACTGTCCGATGACAAAAGATTAAGACACCCCTTCTTGACTTGAAGCAGTTAAGATTCTGCTCTCCTGACCTCCACTCAGACCTTGATTGCAGGAGAAAATATACATCTCAGCTAATGCTAAAATTACAGATCAAAATATGGTTGGGGGCACCTGGGTGGCTCAGTGGGTTAAAGCCTCTGCCTTCAGCTCAGGTCATGATCCCAGGGTCCTGGGATCGAGCCCCACATGGGGCTCTCTGCTCAGCAGGGAGCCTGCTTCCTCCTTTCTCTCTGTTTGCCGCTCTGTCTACTTGTGATCTCTCTGTCAAATAAATAAATTTTAAAAAAAATCTTTAAAAAAAAAATATATGGTTGGAAAGCCTATTCCAGGCATTGTCACAGGCCTGTACCCTATGGGAATTCTGGATCACAGCTCCTGGCAGGGTCCCACTTACACTCTGTGGGTCACAAACCATTAAAAATAAGATCTTTCTCAACTCTGTGTCTTCCCATATTATATTCAGCCCCCTGGAATGCCTCTCTCTTACTGTGAAAAGCCTATCTATTTTTTAAGAAGGCTCGGCTCAAATGTCACCTCCTGTATGATGGTTCTGACCCCTCCCAGCCTAGGAGAACTGTAGTGTAACCCAGACAGTTGGAGGTGGAAGTAGACTCCATGCCACTCAAAATCTAGGTTCAAATCTACACAGGTTCAAACCCCTAATTCTATTTCCTGTGAAGCCCAAAGCCTTTCCCAGAAGCCTGTGAGTTTGCGCTTGTGAAAATCCACAGTTTCTGATCTTTTCTTCTTTGTTGCAGGCTCTATTTTGCACTGCATTAATCCAGACAGGAAGTGTAACCCTTCACTATTTTCATTCATACAACAAAGACAACAATCAATCATCCCTTAATAATGGACATCACTGAAGGGCTGATGGGCAGCAGGAACTTGCAGGGGTTGGGGGTGGGGTGGGGAAGTAGGTGGGGGCGTATCACCTAATAGCTGAAAATTCCATTTTGGCATTCCCTTTCCAAAAGTCCTCTTTCCAACCAAAATGGACTTCCCACACAGCACCAGTTTCCTGCTATGTCCTGCCTCCTCCTCTCTGATCCCCCGGATTGCTTGGCCAACTCCACAGGCCTCTGTGATGCCTTGGCCCCACTGAAAACTCAGCATACAGGTGTCCCACTTTCTGCCCCAAGCACTTACCCAGAGAAAGCTCTGCACCTAAGCTGAGTGCTGGAATTCATTATTAAAATATCATTTTCTACCTCGTTGCATGATTCCCTCCTTCCTCTCATCACAGAGCATTTTGCATGTTCCCCCATCACCATTCCATTTATCACAGATAAACACCACTTATGTGCATGTCTGGATTGATACAGTGCATTTTGTCTTTAGTCCATGATTAAAAGTAAGACACTGAAAAGTTTGAGAGGCAAGTGGCCTGGTCAGATTTATGAGTTTATTCTTTTTAATTGCTCTGAATTTTTTAGTGTAAGGAATACATGACAGCAGGGCAAGGAGACTGTGGATACACTAATTTAGAGACTTCCTATAGAGTCCAGGAAGGAATCAAGACAGCTTAGATTAAGGCAGGGAGAAAGGAGAATTTTGGTGAATCTAGGAGACATTTTAGAGTCAAAAACGGGATTCAGGAATTGGTTGGATATGGGGTGTGAAAAAGATTGAGGTGTGACATAGGGAAAATATTGGTCCCATTCACTGATCTGGGGGATATTGAGGGAAGACAAATTCCTTTTTGGATATGTTGGATTTGAGATACTGACCAAGTGGAGAGGTCCAGGAGGTAGGTGGATCTACATTTGTAGAGATCAGGGCTGGAGGTGGAGATCAGAGAATGAGTGGGACATGGATGGAAGTGGAAATGTATAAATAGATGAGGTCACTGGGGGACCTTATAAAATCTGATTGGTACCAAGGGCCCAGGACCTGTGGACTGGCAGAGGAAGAGTAGCCAGAAAGGTGGAAAGAAAACCAGAGGAGAATAATGACTCAAGAAACAAGAAGTTTAAGAGAAAAAGTGAGTGGCTACTGAGCACTCAAATTGTACACACACTGGAAAGGCTGAGACTGCATGACTCCATTCCACCAACCAACACAGAAGTGAAGTACAAGTTTAAGCACAATCCAGATAAAAAGATCAATTTGGGGTCATGTTGAGTTTAAGGCGCATCTGGAACATCTCTATAGAGATATCCAGGTGTGGATTATAAACACACATTCACTCACTGAATCCAGCAGCACGTGCTTAGTGTCTACCCTTTGACAGGGACCAGATAGATAAAAAGAAAAAGATATAATCCTCTGGAAGTCTACACTTTAGGAAGGAAGAGAAGACACAGAATTAATGAAAATTTATTTAACACCTTGTGGTTCTTAACTGTGGGGAGGTGGGTGTCAGTATCCCCTGGGATGCTTTTTAAGAATACATGTGCCAGCCCATGCCAGTCCCCCTTCCCTACCAATATTCTAATATTTCACAAAATCCTACTCCACATCTGATAGAACAGGCAGTTAGCTGGGTATGAGCGAGGAACAGAATTTTTTGGCCACTAAGAATAAAAATCTAAAATAAGTAAATACATTAATTAATAATTTAAAAATCTTTAAAAATAATTTAAAAATCTAGAAACTGTCAACTATCCCCAGAACACAAAGAGCTGGGAAAAGCCCAGGGAGCCCACCTGTACTTTTCCTTATAGCTGCTGCCCTAAAGTAACCTATAGCTTCATTATAATACATTTACACTGTGGTTTCTACCCCCCTTTAGGGGGAAGGTTGTCGTGATATCTGACAAATACTATGTAGGGCCCCAAACTCCCCTTCTCAACCAGTAGAAAGAATCCCTTAGATGACTGGAAGCAATCTCAGAGACTGCTCTAGTGCTGTCCCTTGAACAACACAAGCATAAAAGGAGAAGACAGCCCCAACCACTCGTACAGTTGTCATTTCTGTACCTGCCTGTTCTCCCATCCTGAGAGTGTACTTTCGCTTTTGATCTTTCTAAGAAAGGCTTGCTTACTTGAGAGTCTGGCATTAGAGTCTTTCTTGGTTGTACTCAAGAACGAAGGTCTGTGTGGAGGCAGGGAAGGGACCCACAGATGACATAATCACCTCCACACCCAGGCCCAAAGCAATAATGAGGCTGAAAGCAGGTGTTCAAGGGTTGGCGACTGACTCAAAGAACCAAGCAGAAAGAGTGGAGAGAAGGGAAGAAGGGTAGGAAGGCCCCCAGATTTCCTGCTAGGCCTATTGGGTCAGTGGCAGCTGTATTAACTGACACAGTGAAACAGATATGGGATATAGTAGTACTTTCTTTTACTGTGAAGTTTGCTCATATTTGTGTTTGAATTGGTTTTGCAATCTCCATACTTTCTAATTAGCTACTCTGAAAGACACCTAAAATTATCACTCTGAGTAACTAAAAGAAGACAGGCTGTGGCGTTTCCACCACTACTATAACTTAGCACCCTGGCTATACAACATGGGGACTGGGTTTATGGCCAATGGTTCATAATATTTTCACAACATCCTAGCTCATGCATGAAGACAAATCTTCTTCTGTTTGCTTAGAATGATCTTGCCCTCCAAACCAATTGCTCTTATTGACAGTTCTACAAATTTTCCTGTTTCTCTTAAGGAGTATTATCATTAAAGAGGACTAATATGCAAAGGGAATTAAGGTGAGGTGAACTAACAGATTTTCTTTTACTTAATCTGTTTTCTCACACTCTGTCTGTGTCCTACCCATTTCTCAAGACTGAATGGTTTTATTTAAATAATTGGCCACATTTTTTTTCCCTTCCTCAAAGGTGTTTTTGATGCAGAATAATTTCCTCTCTCTCTTTATTCTTTAGCTCAAGGGGGAATTCTAATGCATTTCCTTCTTGCTGGTAGCTTATTATAACCAGTATAACCCAACTGGGAGTGATCTGAGCCCCTCCCTTGTCTCCCAAATGTTTGGAATAACTACTTCCTCTACTTCAGCTCTGTCCCTATCCTGACACCATAATGCCACTGAATGCATCTGTGAGGTTACCAGGCCCTTGGGTTCAACTGTCCTCTGCTGGTGACTACCACTCTTAATCAGCCTCTAGGATCCACACCTCCTTCCTTTGGTATTCAAAACTTTACCTTCTGATTTTCCTCCTGTCTTAATGATCACACTGGCATATTCTGAGCAGACAAGGAGTCAGCAAAGGTGCTGGAAATAGTATGACAGGTGATATGGAAGAAAACAAAGAGAGGGTGATGTCATAGAAACCAAAAGAAGAAAGGAGTAGTTCACGTCATCAAATACTGAAGTCAAGTAAGGGGGGAAAAAAAACCAACCATGTGAAATAACAATTCAACTGGCAATATGAAGGTCAACTAAACTCAGGGAGGAATGGTCTCAGGGTTATGTAAAGAGAAGCCTGTTTGGAGGGGGTTAGGAGAGATAGGTCTTGAACAAGTGGAGAGAGTAATAAAAACAACTCTTTGGAAGATTGGAGAAATGGTCTTGGCAAGAAAAGAATGAGGTAAGGGAGGTTTTTATTTTTGTCTTTTCAAAATGGAAATTGTTAGAGGGTTTTTGCCTCGTGGTAGAACTATACTATAGAGAGAAAGACATTATAAATGCAAGCAAGAGAAGGGGATTTGTCCAAGAGCAAAGTCCTAGAAAAGACAAAGGAGGAAAGTAGGTGATCTTCATCCATTGTAACAAGAGGCAAGTACTACAGAGCAGAAGCGCAAATGCAAGGAGATTTGGAGATTTGGTTGGCTGGATGATGTTTGTTCCCATCTGATTGCTTCTATTTTCTCAACAAAATATGAGCAAGCCCATCAGCTGGGATGAATATAGGGGAAGAAGTTGGGTTTTGCAAAGAGAGAAAAGGTCTGATATCATCACTATAGTGAGAAAAAGAACATCCTAGGAGGTACAGAAAGAAGTGAGGTGCTGACTGCCCTTTTGAGATTTGTGGTCTAGAATTTAAAATGAGGCTGGCTAATGAAAACAGAAATATTGTGTGTAAAGCACTTAGCTCGAACCTGGTACATAATGCATACTCAGTAAATGCAAGCTATTACTATTTTGCCACGTGAATATGTCTTTATTATTTGCTTAGATGAGATACAATCCTATCAGGGCACCTAGGTGGCTCAGTGGGTTCAGGCCTCTGCCTTCGGCTCAGGTCATGATCCCAGGGACCTGGGATTGAGCCCTGAGTCAGGCTCTCTGCTCAGCAGGGAGCCTGCTTACCCCCTCTCTGTCTCTGCCTGCCTTTCTGCCTACCTGTGATCTCTGTCTGTCAAATAAATAAATAAAATCTTTTAAAAAAAGAGAGAGATACAATCTTATGAAGGAAGGAAGGAAGCAAGGAAGGAAGGAAGGGAGGAAAGAAGGGAGGGAGGGAGAATGAATCTTGGGTGAGATGGTTTTACCAGCATTATAAGCCCATTAAATACAGAAAATATTTCAAGTAAAGTAAGATGGCTGAATATAAGAGTCTTGAAAAGTAGACCTAATGGCCTAAGGAACCACTGAAATATGAAGAGCATGATATCAGTTAAATAAGATTTTGTAAGGACATGGTAGCAAGCTTGCATCTCAATGTGGCTGTTACCAGAACCTTGTGCAGCCCTGTAACATAAGGGCATGGTTGGTCTGGAATTACAAACCTTGGTGGGCAGATTACGATATGGGTATATCATATATAAAAAATAATATACTCAAAGAGTAATAGAATCGATTAAGCAGCTCTTATATTGAAGTGAGCTAAGGAAAGAATTCAGGGAAGCTATTATTACAATGAAAATATCAGCATAAATTTGAGACTTGGAAAGGTCACTGTTCTATCCTTGAAATTAGACATAACAACCTCCGGCCGGCATCATCCCACTTGTGGAAAACCTATGGGATGATGTAACATGTAGCTTTAACCTCAACACCGTGGTCGCCCTTCCTGCACTGGAGACAAAGGCCGGGGGTGGGGAGTGCTGTCCTTGGAAACAGAACAAGGTGATTGAAATCGCTTTTTATTTCGTCTTATTGAGAGGAACACAGAGCTCGGATCACTTAATTTGTCAGTATATTGGGGAAGTGAGGGATCAGTCCTTTCTCATGGTAATGCTTTTTGTCCTTAACTAGAAGTTAAAGCCTCTTTGCCACTTTCCAAATGTATATTATCACTATCCCTTTCTGAAGAGCCTTTTTGAAATTAGCTGACTTGTACCTATGATGTTGACCTTTCTTTCCCATGCTGTCAGGGGTCTTACCTTCTCCATCTGAGAGATGCAGGTCTCCATCTCTTCCACTTGATTATCACCAAGTCTCCATTCCCCTGCTGAGCATCCCAAAGCCCCTCCAACCTTACTAACTAAAAGGCAACTCCCACTGGTGGTCTTGGTTATATTTGTGTTATAAAAGCCTGTCATTCTGACATGTTAAAGACTTGCAATGTGGGGGCGCCTGGGTGGCTCAGTCAATTAAGTGTCTGCCTTTGGCTCAGGTCATGATCTTGGGATCCTGGGATTGAACCCTGCATTGGACTCCCTGCTCAGTGCAGAGCCGCTTCTCCCTCTCCCTCAGCCCCTTCCCCTAGCTTTTGAATGCACATGTACTCTCTCTCTTTCTAAATTTATTTTTAAAAAGCTTGGCAGTGTGGAGGGTTAGTTAACTCTTCTCTCTGTTCCTCCTCCAAAATGGCAAAATCCTGTATTTAAATCCTTATATATTAAATACCAAATCTTTTACTGTAATTATAATAATATATTTACTTGTGATTGATTACCCTAGCATGTCTGGGTTAATAATATACTTTTTATGTAGTGCTGACTTAGTTTGCTAATATTTTTTTTGATATATTGACAGTGAATAGGAGAAACTGGTTTTCACTTTGTTTGAATACGTTCTAACAGTTTTGTTGAGATATAATTCATATACCATACAATTCACCAATTCAAAATATAGAATTCATTGACTTTTACTATATTTACAGAGTTTGTATAACCATCACCACAATTAATTTTAGAACATTCTCATCACCCAAAAAGGAATTCCATTAGCAGCAACCAGCATCTCCTCTCACATGTACCCCTAACCTTGGCAACCACTAGTCTACTTTCTGTCTCTATAGACTGGCCAATTCTGGACAATTCACATTAATGGGATCATGTAATATGTGGTCTTTTGTGATTGGTGTCTTTCATTTAGCATAATTTTTTCAAAGCTCATCCTTGTTGTAGCATGTATCCTTCCTATTATGGCTGAGTTTTCATGCATATACCACATGTTGTTTATTCATTCATCAGTTAATGGACATTTGGGTGACTTCTGCCTTATGAATAAAACTGTTATGAACATACAAATTTTTCGAGCATATAGGTTTTCATTTCTCTTGGGTATATAAAATATATAGAGACTAGCTGGGTCATATTTCAAATCTGTGTTTAATCTCTTGAGGAACTACCAGGTTGTTTTCTAAAAGACATTCCGTGTTCCTACAAACAATGTATGAAAGGTTCAATTTCTCCACATCCTCATCAACACTAGTATCTCTGCTTTTGATAAACATCCTACCAGGTGTGAAGTGGTATCTCATCGTGGTTCTGATTTGCATTTGATGGCTAATGATGTTGAGCACATTTTTCATGTGCTTATTCACCGTCTGTGTGTACCTTCTTTGGAGAAATGTCTATTCAAATCCTTTGCCTATTTTTAATTGGATTTTTTTTTAATTATTAGGTTGTAAGAGTTCCTTATGTATTCTGGATACAACTCCTTTATCAGGTATATGATTTGCAAATATTTTCTCCCATTCTGTGGGTTAGCATTTCACTTTCTTGATGGTGTCCTTTCAAGCACAAAAGTTTTTTAATTTTGATGATGCCCAACTAATCTTGTTTTCTTTATTTGTGTTTTTGGTGTCATACCTAAGAAACCATTGCCTAATCCAATGCCATGAACATATACACTTACTCTTTCTTCTAGGAATGTTCTAGTTTTAGCTCTTACCTTTAGCATTATGTCCATTTTGAGTTGATTTTTGTGTATAATGTGAGTTAAGAACTTCATTCTTTTGCATGTGAATATCCAGTTGTCCCAACACCATCGTTTAAAAAAACTATTCTTTCCTCCATTGAATTGTCTTGTCACCATTGTCAAAAAAACAATTGACCATAAATTTAAGGGTTGTTTTTTTTTAAAGATTTTATTTATTTGACAGGGAGAAGGCACAAGCAGAGAGGAAGGGAAGAGGGAGAGGCAGACTCCCTGCTGACCACGGAGCCCGACGTGGGACTTGATCCCAGGACCCTGGGATCATGACCTGAACTGAAGGCAGATGCTCAACTGACTGAGCCACCCAGGTGTCTCAATTTAAGGTTTTTGGGTTTGTTTTTTTTCCCTGAGCTCTGAGTTCCAGTCCACTGACCTAGATGTCTCTCCTATGCCAATACAACACTGTCCTGACTACTGTAGTTTCGAAGTTTAAAATCAGGAGTATGAATCTTCCAACTTTCCTGTTCTTTTTCAAGATTGTTTTAGCTATATAAATTTCTTAAATATGAATTTTTAAATCTCCATGTGAATTTTAGGATCAGCTTTTCAATTTTTGCAAAGAAGCCAAATGGAACTTTAATGGGTATTGTGTTGAATCTGTAGATTAGTTTGGGAGTGGATTACCACCTTAACAATATTTTCTTTTGATCCATGACCATAAGATGTTTCTCCACCTAATACTTGATGTCTTTTGAGAATGTTACATAGTTCTAAAAGTACAAGTTTTATACTTATTTTGTTAAATTTATTGCTAAGAATTTTATTAGTTTTGATGCTTCTATAAACTGTTCCTTTTATGTCATCTTTGCTTTTGGAGTTCTAAAATAAGTTAGGAAGGTCCATCTTTTTCTATGCTTTTGACATTTTATGTGACATGGGATTTTTGATGTATGATGAACTTGATTATTCAAAACTATTTGGGCTAGGTTCCTTTTTTAGGAAAAGATATATTCTACCTTTTAACTTCTTATAAACCAATTATAGGAATTTATGAGAAATCATCCTTGCATTTAGATTTTCACATTTACTCCAATAAGGACAGTGCAGAATTCTCATAATTTTTAAAGTTATCTGTATCTGTTACATCTCTTCCTTATTATTAAGGTTATCTTTATAAGCTTCTCTCTCCCTTTCTCTTTTTTTTTTTTTTTTTCTTAAGATTTTATTTTGAGAAACAGAGAGGGAGAGAGCACAAGTGAGGGAGAAGCAGAGGGAGAAGGAGGAACAGACTACCCACGGAGCAGAGAACCCAATGTAGTGCTCCATGTCAGGACCCTGAGATTATGACCTGAGCCAAACCCTTAACCGCTTAACCCATAAGCCACTCAGGCGCCCCCTCTCTTTTTCTTGATTACAACTGCTAAGTGTTTGTCTATTTTAAGTCTTTTAAAAGAACAAAATTTGGCTTCTTACTGACCAGTAAGTTATACTGATAAACTACTCTTGTTTTTCCTAACTTACTTTTACTTTTCTCTTCATTATTTTGGGGTTTCCCTCCACATTTTTGGACTTACTTGTTATTCTTTTTCTAGCACTTGAGTTGAAATATAGTCCACTTATTTTCCATGTTCTCTCCTAATTATGAGTAATGCTACACATTTTCCCCTAATCCTGCTTTAGCTATATTCCCTAAGTTTGGATGTATATTGTTTTAAAAAATCAATTCTTTAATAATTTATAAATTCAATTTTGATTTCTTATTTAATCCAAGAATTAGAAGTATATGCTTTTTAAAATTTCCAAGTAACACCCCAATGTTCATAGCAGCAATGTCCACAATAGGCAAACTGTGGAAGGAGCTGAGATACCCTTCAACAGACGAATGGATAAAGAAGATGTGGTCCATATACACGATGGAATATTACTCAGCCATCAGAAAGGATGAATACCCACCATTTGCATCAACAGGGATGGAACTGGAGGGGATTGTGCTAAGTGAAATAAGTCAAGCAGAGAAAGATAATTATCATATGGTTTCACTTACTTGTGGAACATAAGGAATAACATGGAGGACATCAGGGGAAGGAAGGGAAAAAATGAAGGGGGGGAATCAGAGGAAGAGACAAACCATGAGAGACGATGGACTCCAGGAAACAAACTGAGGGATTTTTTTGGTGGGGGGGATGGGTGAGCCCAGTGATGGGTATTAAGGAGGGCACGTATTGCCTGGAGTACCAAGTGTTATATGCAAATAATAAATCATGGAACACTACATCAAAAACTAATGAAGTACAGTAGGTGACTAACATACCATAATAACACCAAAAAAATTCTAAGTAAATAGTTTGTTTTGGCTAGGTTACCTAGCCAAATTTTTGTTAATAACTAATTTATTGAATTTTGATTTTTGGTCAAATAATATATCCTATATGATTTCTATATTTTAATTTTTTTGAGATTCTTTTTATGAAATACATGTGATACATTTTTATAAACATGCCATGGGTGTTGGAAACAACTAGTATGTTTTTACATTAGATACAAAGTTTTACACATGCCTGTTGGGTCAAATGTGTTAACTATACTACTGAAATCAGTTATATTTTACTTAATTTTTGTTGATCTGTCCATTTCTGAAGTAGATGGATTTCTATATTCCATTAAGACTGCAAATTTATCAATTGCTCCATGTTTTTCTCCCCTTTTGCTCTAAATGCATTTTGCCAAGTTATTAGGGATATAAAAGTTAATGACTCATTCATGGTTTGATATAATTTGAATCCATATGAACTATTCTTCTTTGTTCTGTTTAATATGATTCTTCTTGAATCCATTTTTCCTGATAACATTATTATACCCTACTTTTCAATTAGCAGTTGCTCAAAATAACTTCTTAAATCTCTCTTTATCATTTGACTTTGAATATCTCATAAATAGAAGCTAAAGTTTTGCAACCATTTCTAAAAGATTTATTATTTATTGTATCATTTTTATTTATTATTATTATTAATTTATTTTAAGGGGATAGAGAGAATGCAGGAAGGAGGGCCAGAGGGAGAGTGAGAGAGAGAATCTCAAGCCGACTCTATGCTGCTGAGTGGGGAGCCCAGCTTGGGGCTCAGTCTCACCACCCTGAGATCATGACCTGAGCCAAAATCAAGAGTCAGAAGTTTAACCCATTGAGTCACCCAGGCGCCCCTTTGCAATCCTTCTTGATTTAATATAATTGAAACCAGAGGTTTCGATTAAAGAATTATAACTAAAAAATATAACACATTTTTTGTGATTACTGATAATTCTTTCTACTTCATTACAATTTAATGTTTTTAATTTCCTACACGAGTTCGTCTTGCTTTTCTCCTTCTTTCTGCCTTTTGTTGGGTTAAAAAATGCATTAAATTTCTATTCCTCTAGAAATTCCCCATAAAATATTTCACTCTTGTTACATAACAATATTATTTAGACACAACCACAATTTTTACTGGTTTCTTTATATACTTGCATTCTTTTTGTCCCATTTCTTTCTTTTCTTTGGGACTTTAATTTTTCTGGAGTGTGTCATCAATATTGCCTATGGAAGAAAACTGTGAGTTTTTAAATGTTTTAAAAATTCTCTAAAAGCCTTTATTTTGCCTTTTTTTGCATGTTCTTTTACATAAATATAGGGCTTTGGGTTCAAAATCTCCAAATTTTGAAAGTATCCCATCATCTTTAAGAACCCAGTGGTGCCAGTATTTAAACTTGCAGCTTATTCCATCAATTGATTTCCATCTATTTTTCCTTCGGAGGAAGGAAATATCTAATCCACAGATGCTATGTCTTCTTGTCTGGTGCTAGATTTATTCTGCCTTAAAATATATCTTGTCTGACATCATTAGGGACTTTCTGGTGGTAAACATGCTGATTTAGCCACCCTGAGCCAACTACTATCCCCTTCTCTTTAAAGACTGTTTAATTTTTCATTATCACGACTACTTTTAATGACCTATTATTCAAATTCCTATTGTAGGTTAAGTAGGTTTCCAGAGATATGCTTTTATTTTTGGCCCATGCAAATATTCATAGTAATGAGTTCTGCTGTAACAGAATTCTACTATTTTCAGTGATAAATAAAAGAATTAAACCTTTCTCAATAATGTTTCAAGTATTTTGTTTATATCACATGTTGCTGATACAACAATCAACCACTCATAATAATAAGTTGAGATTTTCTTACTAATTTTTCTAAGTGACCTGGACACAACAGAGTGTCTAAAAGGTCTAGAAACATAAACAGTGTATTCATTGTACTTTTTCAGAATAAAAAATAGATAGGACCTGGGGCACCTGGGTGGCTCAGTGGGTTAGGGCCTCTGCCTTTGGCTCAGGTCATGATCCCAGGGTCCTGGGATCGAGCCCCACATTGGGCTCTCTGCTCTGCAAGGAGCCTGCTTCCTCCCCCCTCTCTGCCTGCCTCTCTGCCTAGTTGTGATTTCTCTCTGTCAAATAAATAAAATATTTTTAAAAAATAGATAGGACCTATTGCTTTAAGATTAGAGGTATTTCACCTGAAACGTTTTCCAGGAGTTGAAAAAACATCCTAAGAGTATATTATTTGAAAGTGTAATTAATGTGCTTCTAAAAATGAATTCATCCTTATGTTTCTTGACTTTTCAGACACTCTGTAATTATTTCTGTTTGCTCCAGCTCTATGAATCATTCAGGTATATTTATCCAATTTCTGTATGAGAGAGTTTGCATACAAGACATCATGGGATTTGGACCAGAAGCCCCGGATTCAAGGCTCAGTCCAAGCACTTACTGCAAGCTCTGTGGGTGTGAGCAAGATTTTTAACCCCTCAGAGCCTTAACTTCCTGCTATGCAAACGTAAGATAATAAAAACTACTTCACTTACCTTCATTTAATGAAATAATACATATAAAAATTCTCAGATTTGGACACTTTTAGCCAGAATGGTTGTATGCCTGGACAATACCATCAAAGTCTTAAGTTTCAAACACTGAAATATATATATAGCATAGGAAACAAGTCTTGCTTTGGTTTGGAGGCCTTAACATTGCAAGATGAAACCAAATTTATTATTTTTTTTTCCAAATTTATTTCTTAAACTGAAATCTGGAAAGGCTGTTATTTATATTTGGGGAAAAGGCAACTCATTATCAGGACAACAATTTACAGGTGACCTAGCGTCTCCACATCACATATGGCTCCAGTTAAGCTAAAAATCAAGAATATCAGTCCTCACAAACAAAAGAAAAGGTGGGAGAGAGTCCAAATAAATATTTCCCCACAGCTATCAAATACTGTGAATGAATTAAAAAAAAAAACCTATAGTAACAAAAACATTTTTGTTTTTTACTTTACTATTTCAAGAGAGCTTTACATACATTATTTCATTTGATTTTCCTAGCAGGTAGGTTTGGCAAGTATACCTTTTTTTTTTCTTCCATAATTTACAAATGAAATTGATATTCAGAGAGACGCTATTACATCCATGAAGTCATATACCTGGTCAACAGAGGTAGCCCTTGGGCCTTTGGTTATTAATATTAATCTGCTTGGAGAGAAGCTCCCATAATGGACCCCCACTAACCAACTCTCCAAGCCAATCGCCACCTTCCTTCTGTAGAACGTTCCCCCTGCCCTGATGCTGCTGCCTAGCTGGGCCCTGACACATCTAGCCTCCACTATGTGAAACAAATGCTTACCAAGAGTCAGTTAAGTTTGCTCCCACAGTTATGTTTGCAATTTTACATGTTACTGTAATTATTTAATTCCAATAAAATGAAATGGATTCCATGAGTAGAAAAAGAAAGACAGTTGTCACTTCTAGGAGAAATACATTGACAACTTTGGAAAAATTAAGTACAAGCGAATTGCTAACGAGAATTTTGGCCAAGTAAAGTGCAAATAAGGCCAACAAAGTAGAAGCAAACTCCCTGCTGAGCAGGGTGCCTGTTGGGGGCTCGATATGGGACTTGATCCCAGGACCTTGGGATCATGACCTGAGCCTAAGGCAGATGCTTAACAGACTGAGCCACCCAGATGCCCCTTAAGTTCTTACTTTAAATACACAAAAACAGGGGCGCCTCGGTGGTGTAATCAGCTAAGTGTCTGACTCCTGGTTTTCATGAGGTCAAGCCTTGCCTCGGGTTTCCTGCCCAGTGGGGAGTCTGCTTAAGACTTTCTCCTTCTCCCTCTGCCCCTCTCCCCCAAGGCTCTCTCTCTAAAATAAATAAATAATAGATCTTACTAAGTAAATACACAAAAACAGGACACTCTAACCAATATATTATAGGTAGAATTTGTGATACCAAGGAACTCCAGTCAGTAAGCCAATAATCAGAAAAAGGTCTCAGCTCAATATTGAAAGATTATCAAATTATATATTTTAGCAAAATATAAAACACAGTATGTCTATCACTGCAGCCAATCTTTACCAAACTTTTTTGATTAGCTACCTTACTAACAGCCAAAAAATACCGGGAAAGAGTGTCTAATATACTACAGGTTCCAGATTTCTCCCCACAAACCATAAGGTCCCCAGAACCCACAGGTCCTGCTTGGTGAAGAGGGAATGCTGCCAAAGAATTTGCTTTTCCAGAACTTAATGCAAAATGCAATACACAACATTGCTGCTCTTTGCTCTTCTTGCTACTATGTAATGAGAGACTCTAGCACAGGAAGTCCTCTCTGCTGAAATCGGTGAGGTTTTAAGGGAGGCAGTTAAATCGCTCTGCAGGATAAGGTACCAAAAAAGGTTCATTGTCCCCTGGCAAGTGGTTTCCTGGCCCAGAACACAGAGAGAGGAAGAGTGATGGGAGGGGTCTCAGGAGGAGGTGACCGTACCTAACCCTGAACTTGGAAGTTGATCCCCAACCTGTGTGCCCCTTGGGTTCTCTCTAATTTTCCCATAGAAGTGCTACACATCATAACCCTGTGTTAGCAGTAGTTAGGGAAGTAAGGGAGGAGGAGCAAAGAATTCTTTGGGGCAAAGAATTCAACCAGAGTAAGAATTGAAAGTGGGAGAGGATCAGAAGGAAGCAGACCTCTGCAGAATCCTTGGAAATTGTAAGTAGGGTACCAGATGCCCCGCAGTTACGTGGGATAAGACTTGAATCAGTTTATTAACAAAAGAAAAAAAAGAAACCATAATCTCAGAAGACACAGTGCTTGGGTATGCCTGCATTACATGTTTATGGAACTTATGAACAACAGACTTTCCATGTTTGACAGAAGGCAAATCAGGACAAAGCCTCAAAGACATTTTTATTGTGCCTGGCTTCAAATGAAAGCATAGTGTCCGAATGTCATTCTACAAAGTCCTAACTGTGCTGGTTATTTCTAAAAACATGGTGGGAAGAAGAACTTAGGAGTCTGTAGACAAGGCACATACATAGAATGCCCTCTTCAGGCACTTACTGTTTGTACTTCAGAGCTTTGAAAAGCGAGTACATAATTATTACTCGGTACGAATCTGTGATGAGTTAATGTTAAAATTCCACTGAGGAAAAAAACACAAAATGCCTGTGTATTTGGATTCCTTTGATCATCTATCTGCTTTGATTTTTCATAGCTCAAAGTATTTTCTCCTTTTCCTCCTTCTTTTGTTTCTTTGCTTCATTCCGGAATGACAGGGAGAAGAGAATACTGGACACTTGGAGATGGGCTTCTCGGAGGAAAAAGAACAGCTTTCCAGGAGTAATACAACTGTTTTTGCTTCTAAGACCAGTTAGGCAAGTCTCTGAGGAGTCTTATAAATAGACACTGGGATACAAAACAGCACAGCTTGACAACATTCTGTAAGACAGACGACAGTGAGTGTCATTTGGGCCGTTTCCTCCCCTGTCTCTCAGCACAGGCGGATGACATCACCCCGACAACAACTCAGCAAGACCAGTTCTCCAGAGGGCAGCGGTGGCAGGAACAAACTGAAATGAAACACACAATCTCAGTTCATCTGCTGACCTGATTTGATCCAGGGCTGGACTCTGGAAAATCTAGAACATCACCCTCTGCCACGTTTCCCTCAAACTACTGACAAAAATTGGGCAGCAATGAACACATTGCTGGGAAAATGAACACTGGGAGCTCAGATGCCTAATTTTAAAAGTGGATCGTGACCAGATTCAGGAAGTCCTTGCTGCCAGGCATCAGCCTTTCAGCTGCTTGTTCAGGCAGTGGTCTAAGAGGTCCAAAGGGAGAAGCACGGGCTGGGGAGGCAGGGCAGTACCTATTTGCCAACCAGCATGAAATTAGTTTAAGAGTTTAACATGTATGCTTGCAGTTATGGACATCAGCTGGAAGTCAACCCTCCAACATATATAACTACATCATAAAGAGCCAAAGAATGTTCATGGGATTTCAGACTTTTTAAATTTGAACTTTAGGAAGTCTGCTTCCAGTTTCAGGGTGAGAATCCAGACATGCTGTTTCCAAAGCAGACAATAAACAAGGCAAAATGTGATCAACTCTTCCCTTTAAAACTCCCATGGGGTGGGGGCGGGGTGGTGTGGAGGGTGGGGATGGCACCTGGGTGGCTCAGCTGGTTAAGCAGCAGCCTTTGGCTCGGGTCCTGATTCTTGGGTCCTGGGATCAAGCCCTGCATCGGGCTCCCTCCTCAATGGAGAGCCTGCTTCTCCCTCTCCCTCTGTATGCCGCTCTGCCTACTTGTGCTCTCTCCCTATGTCTCCATCAAATAAATAAAAACCTTAAAAAATATATGTAAATAAAACTCCCATAGGCCACCATCTGTCACTGGTGTTTATTGCAAAGTCGTGATGAGCCCAAGGCAACTGATGGACATCTGCCCTGCCATGTGGCCTCTGAAGTGAGAGACACAAGGTACCGTCAGTTTGTTTCTGGCATGTCCTCCCACAACCCACGTTGTAGCCGGCCCAACTCTCCTGGGCCACAGCACAGAAGGCATGATCCAGGCCACAGACAGCACCAACAGGGGTCACGAGGAAAGTGCGTGCCCAGCTTCCCTGAGTCCTGGGGTTTTCATTCACAAGTACTCTTTGTCTGGGTTCCACTTCATTTAACTGAAAACCCAAAACACCAGAGGCTTAATTAAGCACATGGGGTTTCTTCTGCCACAGAATAAGGGATAGAGACAGGCAGTACACGGCCCCGGGCTCCCTCTATCATTCTGAGCTACCAGCTGCAGCCCATCCACATGGCAAGGTCACCTCACCGCCCACGATGGCTGCTGCACTTCCAGCACCCTGTCTCCTTTCTAGGCAGTAGGCAGGAAGCAGAAAGGAGGCAAATGGACACTTTTCTGAACCGAGTCTGCTTCCTTTAAGTGATTTTTTTGGAAAGCTCCCTCAACATTTCTGCCTACGTTGCATTGGCCACATCTAGCAGGGAAGACTGAAATGCGGGGCACACTGCAGCCCAGAATAAAACTGGAGATCTCTTTTACTATGAAAGAAGGGGAGGATGGATATCATGTAGCAACCCGCAATCTCTGCCACAAATCCCAGTGCACAGAATAGCAACACACAGAATGGCAACTGCTGATGTATTATGTACACTGGGCTAACCCAACTCAGAAGAAGAGCCAAAAATTCTCTACCAGCAGATGCTCTCTCCAGCCAAACAGTTCAATTTCACTTTTTAATACAAGACACAAATTCCTTCCTTCATGACTCTTCCCTTTCACTTGGCACTAACTCTTCCCAAAAATGTTCCCGAAGATGGAACAGTCCAGGCCTGTCACGTTTGGCTCCACCTCTTTTTCTTTCCTTTTTTTAAAAAAAATATTTTCTTAACTCACTGGTTTTTTTTTGTTGTTGTTGTTTTTTGGGTTTTTTCCATCATAATTCTATTCACACAGTTCCATTCACATTGTCCCACTGCCTGGGCAATCAGAAATCAAATATCTACAGATTAGCCTTGACGGATTGTTTTTCGTTTGTTTGTTTTTTGTTTTTTTTACAATAAGCTGTCAATGTAGATTTTTTTTAAGTGCAGACAGAAGTCTGAATTTTCATGTGAAATATGACAGCTAATTTACCTTTTTTAAAACAATGGGTGGGCCTCTGTTTGACCAACTCCTAAACTCCACTTGGGTCGGTGCCGCTGTGCCTTGGCTTTCCTCACTTTGGTTGTCATATGGATGCAATTCTTTCCACAGAGCATCCTGCCTGCCTTTTCCTCCCTGTCCTGTCTCCTTCCCTCCCTTCCTTCCTCTCCCTCCTTCCATGTATCTGTTTGTAACTGAAGTAACTGATCTTCTTCCTATTGACCTACAGATTTCTTTCCTGAAATACTCTTCTGATCAATACTTCCCTCTCAACATCTAGTTTTGATATGCGACTACAGATACTCTTCCAAAATCAGTCCTACATCTTAAAATCCATCCCATTTCTTTCCCACTATCCCTTGACTCTCAGGAAGCTTGAGCTGAAGAAAATGCATAAAAGTCTCCATCATGCCTTCTCTAATTCTCTAGCAAGAGGCTCCCAGCCAAGGCCGCCAGCATTTAGTGAGTCAGGCGGTGTTCTGGACAACTGATAATGGCAAAGACAATGTGCACTCAGCCTCCATGATAAAGGGACTATAAGAAATAAAAGGTATGCAATAAATTCAAGAACTGTGCCTCAGCTAAGGTAGAGCAATAGCTCTGAATTTTGTAAAGAAGCTAGAAATTCATATATTTTCCTGAAGAAAATAAATTTTATACAAATTTATATTTTATATTTATATTTTATACAAATTTTATACAAATTTTATGAATTCACTTTCTTGAAAAACAAGCAGGGGGCTTATATTTGCAAACTTTGACCTCCAGCACATACTGAATTACCGCCTAATTGATTCAAACATAGGTCTCTTTTCACAGCACCTGGCAGGGCATGAAGCTCTCAATAAAGGCTGACTGACTGATGCTATCACCTGGTCAACAGACTCACTTGTACTCTTGGCGGGGGGCGCAGGGATTCAGGACTCTCTCAGAAGCTGGATGAGGTTAAGGAACTGAGAAATATTTCCTCGGTTATGATGAAGGGAAGATCTAATTGCTTTTTTATTTCCAATCAATTAGAACAGTGCGGTTTTATACCTAATTTGTTATCAACAAAAACCCGGCATAAGAAAAATTAGCTTTGGCGTACACTTTAAACCAGACTTAGTGACTTTTTTACTCCTGAATGATTTTAGGTCATTTGTCAGCAACCACTGAAACCATACTTCACCGGTCCATGTTCTGTTCACTGGTCCATGTTTTCAATTGGCCAGATTTGCCTATTCTTTTCCTGTAAAAATACTAATAAACATAGTATGACCCAAACTGTATGCTTAACCTCCATAAAAGAGTAAGAATGTAGGAGAAAAGTTTCCCTGCTATAAAATAATAAGGAATAAATAATATTTAGAAATACACATTCCTAAAAGCATGGGGTGCCTGGTGGGGGGGGCTCAGTTGTTTAAGTGTCTGCCTTCAGATCAGGTCATGATCTCATGGTCCTGGGATTGAGTTCCTGCATTGGGGTTCCCTGCTCAGTGGGGTGCCTGCTGTTCCCTCTCTCTCTGCCCCTCCCCCCTGCCTGAACTCACTGGCGCTTTCTCGCTCTCTCTCTCTCTCCCTCGCTCTTGCTCTCTCACGCGTGCATGCTCTCTCAAATAAAATTTTACAAAAAATAAATAGAAATACACATTTCTAAAAGTCCTGAAGCACAGGTTTTTAATACTATAAGAACTACACCTTTGGTGGATAAAAAATGTGCACACACGTACACTTACACCACTGTATCACACCCATATGGCCAGGTCACTGCACTGTTCAGGTGTCAGACATATTGAGAGCAAAGGGTTTAATCTCAGGATGGATGCCAAGGAGAAGCTCATTCATTCATTCAAAAATACACGTACTGGACTTTTGCTGTCAACCAAAATGAATCTACTGAATTTACTCTCCAACTGAAATAACCAAAACACAGGACACAGTACAAACAACAGTGTTTCAAGAAACTCTGAATCAAAGGACAGCAATCCCTAAAAGATAGAAAAGGAATGCAGTGAGCCCTGCGATTGCCCTAGCTCACTGCCTTGAAAGAGTTTCAAGGAAAACACAGGCAAAGCCCAGCCAACTCCCTACGTTTAGCAGTAAAAGTCAAGAGCCCAAGACAGAGTTCACAGAGTACTGGAAAGAGCTTCAGAGAGAGGGGAAACTCCAAAGAACTCTTAGGCTCTCCTCCAGTATTTAGCACAATCCTGATCAGCCCAGGAATGAAAGGTAACCACGTGAAGCCTAGGAAGAAACCACCCAGAAGGTTAGGGCAACTGCGTGCAACACCCACACAGGATAGTGCATATACATCCCTTGCTATTTCTCCTTCTCTGTTGGAACACGCGCAAATATATGGAAAGAATTTGTTACAGGGGATTGGCTTATGTACTGTGAGGGATCGTTAGGCGGCTTCTATAAGACTGTACCTCTGTATCTGATGCAGAGTCCACTGGGAAGGCAAGGGAAAGAAGAAGATCCAAGCAAGCTGGAACCCTGCATGCATAAGCTGGAAAGGTGAAACTCATACTCTTTCCTCTTGCCTCAGAGTTTGGTGCAACGTATACAGCAGAGGCAGAACCTCGCGTCCCACCCAGCACGGGGTTGCGTGTATCAGTTTGGGTCCTTTGAGAGGCAGACACCGAGACGGGTCTGGACGTGCAGGAAATTTATTGGTGGAACATCTGGGGGGAAAGAGGAAGGAGTCAAACGAGGTGACCCTACAAAGGAGAGAGGGAAGACGAGGTGAATAAGAAGAGTCTTTGATCTCAACCCAAGGCTAGGAATGTTCAGCCAGGCCCATGGAGAGTCCATGATAAAAGTCGCCCATCATTTGAGTCCCTCATCTGGAGAAGAGGCCTGGATCCTTGTCACATGCAGTCATTGGCTGGGAGCAGCTGGTAGGAAGTGTGGCCTCAGCGGGACTCAAGGTTGAATTCACAGCACAGTGGCTGGGGCTGTTGATCAATTATGCTCACTGAAGCAGGAAATCTGAGTGGCGCGCTCTCACCAGCACGCCACAGCAGGATGGATGAGGACCCAAGTTTCTAACTAGAGAGCACATTTTCATAACTAGCAGATATAAAAAACAGCGGCATAAAACCCACCATTGTCTTCGCGGTAGGCAAACTAGTGTGGATGCTGTCCACTACATCACAGTGTCCCCTTTATGAGGGCCCAAGAAAAACAGGTCCTGTGGCTCAGGGCCAGGCAAAGTCATTCCTCCTGCGCAACTGGTATGTTTTCATCCTGTAGCTATGTGAATTTTGTCGCTGATTTTCTTTTTGTCTTAACCATTAGGAAATTAAGATCCAGACCTGGGTTTTAACTCTAGCTTTGGGGCTTTCATTTTTCTGCTCTTCTACCTTTTTACTACTCTTTCCTGATTTTCAACACTACTCTTCTCTGCAAGTGATCCATACTCCTTTCTGAAATAAGGCAGGAAATAATCACCGTCGACTAGGCTAGTAACTACGAGAACTAAAAAGACCAGATTTTAAATGCTTCAGTTTATTCCTTGTATGATAACTTTGCATAGAGGTCAATCCTTTTGCTCTCAACCAGCCCTAATAGAAATAGTGAGCTGCCCACATGTAATTTTAAATTTTCTAGTGGCCACATTTTAAAAAGTAAAAAGAAACAGATAAAATTGAAACAATTTAAATCTTTGAAAGGCCAGTGTGTACTTCATAGGTAGAACCTGTATCAGAGTTGGATCAGGCCCACGGCAAATGCTCAGTGGCCAGATGTGTCAAGTGGTTCCTGTATTGGACAGTGTCAGTCTAAAAACAAAGCTACCAATGAACAAAGAGTCCAAAAAATTTTTAAGATAACAATCACAATTGTACCTAACCTATATAGTTGGCTTTTATTGAAGATTTCCGAGGTTCTAGGGGTTTCTGATTCAATACTAGGAAGTAAAAAGGAATTCTCCTCCCAGGGGTAATGATCATGAAATCCCCAAGATACTGGAATTTTTTTTAACTTCTGTATGTATCTTTGTTATCTGATTCTTGACTGGACCACCCCTGTCTACTGAAAAAAAATGTAGTATAAAATGGTTATGGACATCTAGTAAGAAACAGACATGCATTTTGTTTATCCTATATTTCATCTACAGTAGTATTAAAAATTACTTCAAAGCATGTGTATAGAGCTGTAAGACCAAAGAACAGAAACCTTTCTAACTGTGATCAACAAATGAACAACAAACAACAAAAAATGCTTAATTCTCCTTGCTTGGGGACCAGCTCTAACACTTACACCTAAGTTTGGAGAAAAAAAAGAGTATTATTCATTTACACCAAAATTAGAAGACTAAGAATGTAGTAAGATTCCTGAGAGTTATGAATTGGATTTTTTTAAAAGATTTTCTTTATTTTTGAGAGAGAGAGAGAGAGAGAGAGAACGAACATGCACTCCAGCTGGGGAAAGGGGTAGGCAGAAGGAGAAGCTGACACCACCACCCCACCCCGCCCCCCGGCAATGAGCAGGGAGCCCAATAGAGACTCCATCCTAGGGCCCTGAGGTCATGATCTGAACCAACTGAGTCACCCAGACACTCATGAACTGTATCTTTTAAGGCAATTTATTTAACCTATGAGAGCCGCCATTTCCACATATTTTCAATAAAATTATATCACAGAATGGCTATGAAGATCAAGAATATATTGTGTATAAGTCCAACAGACAAATACTAAGCACTCAGTGAGAACATCATTTTTAATCACGAAAGGTTATTAAATCCAGGTATTCTTAATTTGGGGTTTATAGACCTCTAGTCCATAGATAAAATGGCAGACTGGGGGGAACCCCAAAAACTGAATAGGAAAAAAGATTACATCAATATTTTCACTAACCTCTAATCAAAATTTAGCATTTCCCCATTATGAATACTGGCAAAAACAGTATTAGAAGAACCTGCCGCTTTGCACTACAGAACAGGTATTTTCACATCACACTTCTGATGTCACAAGTCTCTCAAAATACCTTTCATCACCTTTTTGAAATTCTAGTACTTGTTAGACCTACTGCTAGATCTTGTTAATCAATGCATTAGAAAAGAAACAATACTGTGTTACCAACATATTTTTTTAAATTTCAGTATAACTAGTTTGCTTTGTAATACTCCATGTTTTATTTTATGCACTTAAAGCATGATTCTGAGAAGGGCTCCCTAGGTTTCACAAAACTGCCATGGCTCGAATAAAGTTTAAGAATCCCTAAATTTTAGTCTCTCTGTTTCTTTCCAGAAAGCCAACCAAGTTTGATAACTGAGCACCTGCCTGGGTGATCCCATTCCCAAAGTCTCAGGTTTGTTTTCTATATGTGTAGCTCTGTCAATAAGCTGTTGCAGCCCTGGTACCTGACTCTATCAATTAATCTGTTTGCTGAGCTCACCTTCAATCTATGGCTGGCACCTACCCTCTTCAAGGTTCTGTGTCCAACTTGACAGGCTGGTTTTTTGGTGTGTTCGGATGACACTTACTGGCCCTCGCGGGATGTCGGGCCCCTGGTGAAGCTGCGCGGTGATTTTGCGGTGTGGTCCCAGACCAGTAGCATCAGCATCTCCCGGCAGCTTGGTAGATTTGCCAATTCTTGGGTCACACCGCAGACCCAAAATAGAATCTCTGAGGTCTATCAATGCGTGTTTTATCAAGCCCTCCGGGAGATGCACGCGGGAGTCTGAGTACCACCGCGCTAGGGAATGGGAGGGCAGCCCAACCCGGGGCGGGGGTTGGGGATGGTGCAAGGAGTTCTCTCACCTCCAACCTCCGTGGGGACTAACGCTGCTTGTCCAACTGGGGCCAGGGGCCGGGGTCAGATTGGGGGGCCGGTATTGCGATGCAGGAGGTGCTGAGCGGCCTAATGAGTCGAAAGCCAGGGCTACGGTGCTTGTTTTTCTTCTGCACCCCGGTTTTAATTATATTACTCCAAGCCTCGACGGTAACTGACAAAGAAGGTCCCCCCATACCAACCCCTTGGCGCCGCTGCTGTATGGCAAGAGAAAAGGAGTCAGGGAGAGCGCCTGGGCACCGGGTAGTGCATGGCCCCCCAAACCCGAGGGCTCTGCCCCAACGGCCCCGGAACCCCCTGAATTCTTCCCCCGCCTCTGCAGGAGCCGGAGGGCGTGCTCCCTGCCGGGAATTGCGGTCCCGGAAACCCGCCAATCCCAGGCTGGACGGGCTCAGCCGCCTCCAGAAAACTACAAATCCCAGGATGCCCGGCGCGGGTGTGTCACGAGGGAGGGGCGGCGGGCGCGGCTAAATAGCCTCCTTCGGCCATTTTGAGGGAGAAGCCACAGCGCCGCCTCTTCTCTCGCGTCTTCGCCTCCGTGGCCGCCGCCTCTTCCTCCGCCTCCTCCTTCGCCTCTTCCTGCCTCCTCCCGGCTTCCGCCGCCGCCGCCGCCGCTCTAGCCGAATCCCAGTCCCGGGGCGAAGCGTCTCTTTATTTATTTACGTTTTCTCGCCACTGCAGCCGCCAGACACGGTGATCCGGGCGGGCCCCGCAGGAATTTTATCCCCTCACCGGCCTCACACTAGTATCGCATGTCCACTATCCAGAACCTCCAATCTTTCGGTAAGATCAGGCCGCCACCGCCCACTGCCCCCGCGCGCCTCCCGGCCGGCCGCCACTACCCGCCCTCGCCGGGGCCACTGGCCGCCCCGCAGCCCCGAGGGGCCCCCCGCTGCCCTCCCCGCACCCCGAGTGGGGCTTTGTCTCGGCGCCCAGAAAATGGCGACTGGGCCCCTGGCGACCCCCTCCCCGAGGACGGCTGCGGCCCCTGCTCCCTCCCCGCGGAACCCCCTGCCCCGGCTCCCGCCTCCTCCAGCCCGGCCGCCGCTCCCCGACCTGCCTTTCCACTCGCTAGGGGTTGCCAGGCCCGGGGCTGGGGATCGGCGTCCATCGGCGGTCGGAGGGGACTCGGCGCAGCTCTCTCGGGCATTTGGTTAAAGAAGCGGATCCGGCCCTCTGATCTGTCACGGGGCTGCGGTCCAGCTTCTCTGTTTGCGTAGTAATTTGTAAAATTACGCCTCTTGACAGATATGTCTATGTGTGTCTGTGTATATGTGGGTTTCTTTTTCTTGTTTACTTGTGAAGGGCACCGTTACGGTTAAATGATTGGGGTGGACACGTTTGACTGTTTTGTTGTCACATCAGAATGTAATCGAGATGACGCACATTTTTATAGTCGCTATAAAATTACGGTTTTTTGAAAGCTCTTTTCTCATTAGAGGACTGCGTTCAATGATAACAATCTGCCAATAACAACGTTTTCTATTCACATGTCCGTGGACGTAGCTGTTTAAATTTTTCCTCTTTTTGTGAGAGTACCTTGGTGGTTTTCTTAATACCTCGCCCCTTCGCCCCCTCCCATCCCCACCCGCAAAAAAAGCAGAGGCACTAGAACCTTCTTTGCTGCTAGATTGTAGTGTGTCCTACATATGGAAATGACTGACTAAAAGATGTTTTTCTGGTTTGGCATTTTTTTTGTATCCCTTTGCAGACCCCTTTGCTGATGCAACTAAGGGTGACGACTTACTCCCGGCAGGGACTGAGGATTACATTCATATAAGAATCCAGCAACGGAACGGCAGAAAGACACTGACTACTGTCCAGGGCATTGCAGATGATTATGACAAAAAGAAACTTGTGAAAGCTTTCAAAAAGGTAAAGGTGTTGGGAAGAAAAGGTTAAACTGTAGTTATTGATGACTCCTGAATAGGACACCTTTACCTGACTTTAAATCAGTATGGGTGAAAATGGTTGGACCTAAGAAAGCCGTGTTCATTCTGTTAACACCCAGATATTTGTGTTGTCTCCCACTTTAAAATAATATTTTCATGGCTTTCAGACAAAATGAAAATATTCAGTTCTTGATGTTCCAAGTGAAATGATTTCCTTTATGTTTCCTGCTGATTCACTTGCAAATTTGGGAGCGCTGGGGATTACAGGAGACAAAACCTGTTTCTTAAACATGATCAAGTCTACCGAAGTAGTCAATATTAGTCTTATGGTGAAAATAAAACCTCATTGTATCTGACTCCGTTATGTTAAACATACACTTCTCCAGAAATTCGCCTGTAATGGTACTGTGATTGAACATCCTGAATACGGAGAGGTTATTCAGCTTCAAGGTGACCAAAGAAAAAACATTTGCCAGTTTCTCTTGGAGGTGAGTGGCTTGGGTGCTTTATGTACAACCTTCAGATTTCTTCCAAAATTGTATTGAAGGGCAACATGAATTATGAGTTATTTCCTCCTTAGTTAAAAGAAAGAAAAGAAAAATCGTATGAATGAGGTAAATTGATAGAGAAGTACAAAGTTGGTACTTATTTTGAAGGCAGTAGAACCTTTATTCACTTACGTTATCATTCGAATGACCTGATCATTCCTGTACCTACATTGTCAGTTGAGTTTGGGGGCATATCAAGGTATTTAAGTGTGTGTGGAATTGTTTAGTGTTAACAGTTAATACTGTTAAGTAACAGTGTTGCAATAGACTATTAACAATGATTCTTTTTATAATCAGCGCTCCATGTTTTCTTAGGGATGAAATAGATAAGTTTCTCAGTGATTCTGTTAAATTTTGTTTTGCAGGTTGGCATTGTCAAGGAGGAACAGCTTAAGGTTCATGGATTCTAAAATGAACCTAAATACGTGGAGAATTTCTTGAATAATTTTGTTCTCTAAACCCAGTTTGGCTGCCTTGTGAAATGATTCTCTGCAGTAAACGGACTTTTCATGTATTTAATCATTCAAACTCCCATTCACACCTGCATGATTACAGAAAACATGGGGTATGTAGGTTAGTAACACATAAGAAAATTGCAGTAAGATGGTAATGAAACCCCGTATTCATCTTAACATGTTTCCAATGGAAAATATTTTGAGTGTTTATTTGTTTATTGTTCAGTTTATTTTTTTTCACTTGATTAAATGTTTTTTGTTGTATTAAACCATGTATGTTGCAGCTTAACAATAAAGAAACATCTATGAATCCTTTGTGAGCAATTAGGCTCCCAAATCTAAGCAAGTAAATACACATATTTCGTCTCATAGGTGGAGTTCTCATTCTGCAAGTTTTTTTTGTTGTTTTTTAAATAAGGAGCGCCTAGGTGGCTCAGTTGGTTAAGCATCCGACTCTTGATTTCGGTTCAGGTCATGGCAAGTATTCTAATTAGTTTTTACGTACCGTTAAACCCAAAGATGGAGGGTTGCATTTGTTATATAACTTGTGTTCTTCATTTACTGACTTACTAGGAACAGGAGTATAAGCTCGGCCAGAGCCAAGATTTATAAGAATAGTGTTAAACTTCAAAGAGAATATGAAGTACAATTTAAATTCAGAAGTATTAACACATGGAATTCTTTTATATGTTTTTATCGATGATGTTCCTGGGCTGCCAACATAAATCTGTCCCAGTATTATGCCAGATAATACCGAAGGCTCCTGACAGAAAATAAGTTTACTCACAGGCACTGTCCTGCAAGTGTTGATGGGTGGGATCACTGTCATACAGATAGAAGACAGAGGTGCAGAGATTAATTTACCCAGAGTGCCAGGAAGTGACTTGGGGTGCCAGCTCAGGGCTTCCAGGCCAGAAAATTCATGTTCTTTCACTACATGGGTTTCACCAAAGGAAATGAGAACTGTAGGTGACAATGCTCGGGAGTTGGGGCAGCTCTTAGAAGATTTCTGCAACTCTTCTTCTTGAGTTACAAGCTTCTGCTTTTTATGGAATAGTAATTTGCTCCATTATACAAGCCATGTCATTAAATCCATTTCACCAAGACAAAAAAAAAAAAAAAAAAAATGCATCCGTAAATGCATAATCCAGCTTAATGTGGTGGAATAATGATGTGAGAAGTGTTTCACGCAGGCCACCACCATGTTCTGTACCAGCTGAACTCTTGCCCCTATTTTAATATAGTACTGCTTTTAGAAAAGCAAAATTGGCCACCATAGTTTACCTCTTAAAGACACTAAATAGGTTTTGTTATTTCCTTACCCTGTGCTACTCCCAAGAAAGACTGGGACTGTTAAGTGTGAGTATACCAGCATACAGTGCTAACTTTGAGAGGCTCTTTCTGAAAAAATTTGACCAAGAACAAGCAGTTTAAGAGCATTTTCCAGCTAACCTGAGAAATCCTTGTTTTTATACCTGTAGCGTTTTGTAAGGATTCCACCTCTAGTTGAGATGTGCCATGGAAACAGTTTATGAAAACGATAAAGCAGAAACCTAAGTTAACATGTGTGTTCAAGAGTTGTCTCCTCATTGTAATGTTTTAAAATAGGGGATCCAAGCTAGTGCTCAGGAAATAATTGACCTTTAAAACTGAACAAAGGGAAGAGAGAAACCTCACAAGAAAGGCCCCTCTTCTTGGCACCCGTAGGTAAGCTCTCCATAACCCGTGTGTCAGGCCACTCCCACTGGATGAATGAAAAGCCTCTGGTGCAAAATGATTTCTTTGAGGAGTGCCTCTCTTGATCTCCCTCCAGCCCATGAGCCCCAGACACCTGACTGGACTTCTCACCTGCAGGGCAGTCCCTATCCTCAGAGCAGGAACAGGTCATGTACCTTTTCCTTCTTTCTAGTGTTTGCAATGCAATGGAAATAAAGGATGTAATTAAGATCTATGGATTTCCACAATTTGCTGAAACTTCGTCAAAGAACTTAGAATAAATACCACTCTCATGTGGAAAAACTGACTGGCAGCCTTGGAGGTTCCTAAGAGCAGGGGAGCAAGGCTAACTGCTCTTGTCTGTTTCAGAGGCAAAAAGGACTAGGCAGCCCTGTATAACTGAGGAGGGAAAATAGATTAAGTCTTAACAAATGTAGCAAAAATAACCAGCCTGAGGGGCGTCCCTCCTTGTGCTTCCCATGTGGAATACTTAGATCTGCAGTTTCTTTAGTGGTCTATACTCCCAGGATGCAAAGTGGAAAGAAAAATAGTGAATAGAGGACAAGTAAAATTGTCCCTAACCTAGATGTGGCAGAGGTCTTGGCTATTAGGAAAATGAACCTTTGGTTGAGGCAGGGCCTGGAGTAAGGTGCTTCTAGCAGTGACCTCCTCTGCCTCCAATCCCAGACCCCCTGAGGCCCAGAATAGCCTGGGGGAAGCAGCCTGCTCTATGTACTTAGGAATTCACATAATACTAGCTGTTCTCAATCATCCTAGAAAGGGCAGCTCTAATATGGAAGGAACAGTTCTGGTCCCATTCAGACGGCAGTTAAATAAATAGAGAATGCAAACAGACTTCTGTGTGCCACCTGTCACCGGCTGGGCTCCAGCTAAAAGAATGGGTAGTTACAGCTCACGAAAAATCAACCTCATCAGATTGCTCACAACCTCATTAGCTTGTTCCATTGGGCCTCTTGAGGATTCCCCTTACTAAGCCAGAATTCCGTGTGGGAAGGAAACGAGTTAAGGGTGGCCCTGCTGTAACTAAAACTGAGGGAATCCTCATTTGCTGTGGATTGCTACCAGCTGCTCTTCCTTGACAGGCGATAGCCAGGCCACGTGATGCTTGTCTGGGATCAAGGGGCCAAGTGAATCAGCTAGAATTAAGCAGGAGCAAAACCATGTAAAGGACCCTCGGCGTTGACAGCTCCTTTCGCATGGCTATGCAGGCATTTAACTCTGTTTTATCCTGATAATGGAAACTTGGAAAAAGAAAAGCGATCAGAGGAATGGCTGTATTACTTCACGCCTGGAAAATCATTCAGAGCAGAATTGATGCCAGGAAGAGGAGGGAATTTCAAACTGTCCTTGGACAGCCCTAATCCAGGCATTTTTGGGTTCAATGACGTGTGGCCTGTGAGGAGTCTCTGACCTATACAGAGAACTGAAATGGCCATTTAAAACTTAGCCTGGGCTGTGAGGATGCCCATGTGGGTCATGTAGCTCACCTATTAGCTCATCTATCTGATTCTGACCTAGCAGGGGGAGCAGTAGTACTGCCATGGGTCTGTAGCTCTTTTCCCAACGAATTGAGGGCATGATTAGAATTATGGTTGGCGCCTTCATCTCAAAAGAAAGAACAACTTACAGACATTTTTCATGCAAAAAACAATTAGGTACCATTCATTCAAGGCACAAAAGAGGACTAAAGTTCAAAATCAAAATCCTCCACAGGACATCTAAGTGATCTCAGCCCCCAAACTGGGCTTCAGGCTGAATGAAGCTCTCTGTTCCAGCCTGGAGGATTTTGAAGGGCCTCTGACCCTACAGCACGGTCTAAAAGGAGGGTAGCTATGACCTGCAGGTTTGTCTCCATGTGTCCTTTACCCGTTCTTACTGGGACCCCAGGCCAACCTCCTGAGTCCTTCGGGCAAGGGACAGCATCCAGTATGGCAGTGGAGATGGAATCAGAAAGTACTTTAATCCACGTAAGCCATGACAAATTCTGCAGAGAAGACATCAAGGATTTGGAGAATAGTATAATTTTTTGAAGTGGGGAAAAATGGCCCACCTGCTCACTGGTCATGAACTGAGTGCACTCTAATCAGGCACTTTATTGCCACTGACGTTTTTAAAATACAGGAAACGTTAGCCCTCTCGCTATTCAGATTGGACTACTGGAACCACTGGTGACCTACTTGGTAGACCAGGATTGTTGAAATAAAACAACATAGACTTCCCCGGGGAATTGTGCTATTAAAAAGTAGGGAATTAAAGAGGTGGAGGAGGAGGGGGAGTGATCAGGGCACGTGTGTAATCCTTTATCACCCCCTTGTGGCCATCTAAAGACCTTGCTCGCGCCTGGCTGTTCACAGTAAATTACTGAGGTTTCAGCTGTTGGGGGCATCATTACAGCTCCAGCTGACTAGTTTTGCCGTCCCTCAAATGGGAGGCGGGTATTGATCCAGCCAATCCTTTATCACTGCAATCCATAAAAATCTATATCGATTTGCTTTTCTGCTGGAGAGACAAGAAAATGCTTCTGCAGTCTTGCCGGAGGGATGTATAAAGCCTCCTCTCCCACTACCTCCCACAGTGTCATTAGAAGGAATTTAACTCAAATGTAAACAGAGACATCTGTTTATGGCCTCCAGAGGATGGGTGATTAAACTAGAAAGAATCAAGGCTCTCCTCAAATTGTCACCTGTTGAGGAACATGATCTGGAGCTTCACACATACACATACACAGAGAACCTAAATGTATGGGGCTTTCGATTTAAACCTCTGTCACAGGTTAGTGTGCCTTCTTTGGCTACAAGGGCACACCCATGTTGAGTGTCACCTGAAGATCGGCGATTTTTACCTGGGAAAAGTAGTGACTGGATTCCCCAGAAGCTCCTCAGGCCACAATACAGGATGCTCCGTTAGGCCCAGAACAGGACCCACTTGCACAGCCTCACCGTCACCAGTAGGGGAGGCCTAATGAGAGTTCTGGGCAACATGGAAATTATACTGTAGGGATTCGATTCTATGCGGTGAGGGTCAGCTTCATGAGATGGGCTCCAGACCTGGGAATCCCCGTGCCAGGGAAGTATTACCAGAATATGTACCACCTCTCCAAGAGATCCTTCGACACTTCCCACATTTTGACCAAGCATTGCCCCTCATTTCCTCACCTCCCTTACAATAAAAGTAAAAGTGGCTAGCCTCTTTCCAGCGCTTGTAGTCTTCAGCTCTGAGTGGTCTTCATGTGACTGCTCAGGTGCTCACAGACTCTGTGACCCAGCATGGATGCCCTGGCCTACTCTCATTTTTCCAGCTCCAAATCTTCCCACCTCAGGCCGTCGTTCATACTCTCTGTCCTCTCTTCTGTTTATAATGAGTGAAGTGTCCCTGCTCCCGTCAAAACCAACCCTTCCATTTATTTCTGGGGCATGGTCCCCTCTTCTCCATGAATTACCACTGAAATTATTCTCTTTTTTTCTGCATCATCCATTTCTTCTTTCTCTGCTGGATCCTTTCCAAGAGGCAGAAATACTTGTAATATCTCCCATCTTTCAGACGGAAAGAAAAGAAAACCTCTTTTGATCCCATATTCCCTTCAGTTGCTAACCAGCCTGCTTTCCATCCATTTGGATGTGTAACAGGGATCTCATGACCAACATGACAGAAGTAGAAATATTGACTCCATCCTCCCCTACCCCCCCATTCTCTTTCCCAGTCAGCCTCATCTAAGCAGATGGTACCACCATCCACAAAATACTCAAGCCTAAAACTTAATCACCTTTGAATCTTCCCTTCCTTCACTGCCTACATTCCCATCCAAATCTGATCAAGTCTTCTAGTTTCTATTTGTAAAATATATCTGTGTTCTTCTTCCCTCCCACATCTCCTGACCTAGTCCAAGTTGGAGCCACCATTGTCTTTCACCTTTCACTGATTTCACAGTTGGTAAGTAGCCCCCCAACTGATCTACATGTATCCATTGACCACACAAACCCTGAAGATCCTTTATAAAATTCAAATGAGATTTTATGTCAGTTCTCTGCACAAAATCTTCTGTGAACACTGCGCTTAATATTAACGCTGAACATATTACAGGGGTTCATGGCATCTCAATGACCTCTTCCCTGCCTACCTCTTGTTCTTGCCATCCACCCTCTGACTTTCTACTCTGCTTCCAGACATAGTGGTCCCCTGCCTTAGTGCATTTGCACTTGTGTTCACTTTGCCTGCGATACTCTGCCACCCTCCATCACTCTTCTTGTCACTCCATTTTATCTTTCTAAAAGATTTGTTTATTCATTTTAGAGAGGAGGAGAGCACACACACAAGTGGGGGCAGGGGCAGAGGGAAAGACTCTCCAACATACCGCCCCACTGAGCGCAGAGCTTGAAGCTGGAGTCCAGGTCCCACAACCCATGAGATCATGACCTGAACCAAAACCAAGAGTTCGTTGCTCAATTGCCTGAGCCACCCAGGTCCCCTTGTCACTCAGTTTTAGTTCAAACCTCAAGGAGGGCATTCCTGACCACCCAGTCTAAACAAGCCCTTACCATCCATTGCTAACAAAACACTCTGTATTTTGCTTTCTTCATAGTACTTCTATTTGTTCAAAAGTATCCTGTTCATTAATTGTTGGGGTTTACTTCCCCTCCTCCCACCACGAACATGTAAGGAACGCGAGAGACCCTTATAGGCGATGCAGTCAGAGCCTCACCCATATCCCCTTGGCACTCACCATTCCTGGCCGTGTTCCCTGGGTGATCCAGCTGCAAGCATCTATGACCTTTCCTTGAGGGCTTTCTCTGGCCAAGGGACCATGCTGGGACTAGACAGGGTAGGATAGAAGTCCAGGGAGTTAACACCAGTCCCCTGGCCCTGACTGGGGGAAGTTGGTGTATAGTATCCCAGATTCCTCACCCTTGGGTGGGAAAACCTGGAAGCATGTTCTATACTGGCTCCCAGAATTCCCCAGCAGGATGGGACCTCAGCTGCTCATAATGATAACCTGTCAATATGGTACCCTTTATTGGCTTCCTTTCTTTTCTGGCCTCATTTCCCCATTCTTCAACCAGTACTTTCTGAGCTTACCTCCCAGATAAATTACTTGCACTTAAATCCTTATCGCAGCCTTCTTTGGGAACCCAACCTAAGACACCTCTGTATCTCCCACTCCCAGTGCTTAGATCAGGGTCTGGGGAAAAAAAAAAAAAAACAGGTGCTCGGTAAATATTTATTGAACAAATGACTAAATCTCCTTTCCTCTGACCTCCACTCACCCTTTGGGAAATTCCAGTCCAATGACATCACTTAGCTGTGGATCATTCCTAACTGTGAAGAAGCACATTCCTCCCTGACATGGCAAAGGACTATGGTTTTTGTCAATGGATTGTTTGAACACAATTATTCCTGGCAAACAGAATCCTGGCCCTGTCTGTCTCCCATGCTGTCTCTCTAGAGTGGAGCAGAGGAGTGGAATTCAGTTCTAGGAGAAAGAAAGCTGGCAGAATGACTGACAGAGGCGTATTCTATGAGGGCCTTGGAAAACCCCGAGTGCCAGACCCCTTTGCCATTCACCAACATTACCCTAGTGACCCAGCCTGCCGAGATGCTTTAGGAGACTTAGTTACAGTCTTACCACAAAGCTTCTCTATCACAGTGGATGTCCACTGGGGAAAAGAATGGATTGTTTAGTTGAAAGTGTTGGAAAATTTGGCTAAATGAAGAAAAAGCTGGGTCCCTATTTCACAACCATAAATAATGGTGGATTCCAGTTGGCTTAAAGATCTAATTGTGAAGGACAAAAATACAAAGGTAATCCAAAAAATCAGTAGGATATGTTGTGACTTTGAAATGCCAAAAGAGGTTTTTCTACTGTAAAATACACGTGAGATACAATTTACCCTCTTAGCCATTTTTAAGTGTAGTCAGTGGCATAACATTTACAATGTTATGCAGCTGCCGCCACCATCCATCCATAGAACTCTTTTCATCTTGCAAGAGATGAAACTCTGTACCCATTAAACAGTAACTCCTAGTTCTGCCCTCCCCCTACTCCTGGCAACCGCCATTGTACTTTCAATCTCCATGAATTTGACTATTCTAGTTACCCCATACAAGCAGAAGCAGGAAGTATTTTTCATCTTGTGATTGACTTACTTGGCACAATGTCATCCATGTTGTAGCATGTATCAGAATTTCCTTCCTTTTAGAGGCTGAATAGTAAATACTCCGTGGTATGTATGTGCCGCATTTGGATCACCCATTCAACCACTGATGGACACTTGGGTTTCTTTCACCTTCTGGCTATGGTAAATAAAGCTGCTATAAATATGAGGGAAAAGGAATTTTTTAACTGGACCTCAAAACAAAGTATAAGGAGACAAATTGATGGTATGGTCTCTGTTAAAATTAAAGACTGTGTTTTGTTGAAAACATACTGGGCCAAGTTAACAGACAACAAGAGAAGATATCATAAGGCCTAAAATCTATAAAATGTTTAGAGTGAGCTTTTAGAATATATATAAGGAGTTCTTGCAAATCAGCAAGAAAAGCCTTCTGTACTTGAGAATGACTTTTAATTTTATAATGTTTATTGGAGGATTTTCTCTGCCCTTTTCCTAGTTGTTCAAAAGCTGGCACCTTTAAAAATTAATTGATTTGGCAAAATTTTTAAATTTCTGTTTTGTGTAAACCAAACAAAAGAAAATCAAAAACAACAAAATTTAAAAACAAAATGATAGTGGAAGGATGCCTGGATGGCTCAGTTGGTTAAGTGTCTGACTTTTGATTTCAGCTCAGGTCTTGATTTCAGAGCTATGAGCTTGAGCCCTGAACATGGAACCTACCTTAAAAAAGAAAGGGGGGGCGATGTTTTTAACATTTATCAAAGTGTTATAGTTTCTTTCAAATCAATTTTTGAGAAATATGTTTATATCATCCCTTTCAAAGAAAAAAGAGAAAATACTTTTTAGCTACACTTGAGGGAAGACAGTTTCATATTTTGGCTATTAGAACTGGAAATCATTAAATAAAAGAGTAAGCCTTTTATTTTTCATGAAAGCTTAAACTTTTCTATTGTTATCTCTGTAATGTGTGGTTTTTGCAGTCCGTTTGGAAACAGAAAGAGCCCAAAAAATCTCAGAAAATCCAAAAGAGCTCAAAGGAAATAAGAGTTAGCCATAATTCCACCACGTTGGGTCCCACTGTTATCATGTTATTATACAACCTTAGAGTTTTTTGGGTTTTTTGGTATAGTTATATTTACAGTGAAAATAGAATTAGCATATTCTATTTTACAACCCATTTTTGTTGATTTTTTTTCTCCCATTAACAATTTTTGTGTCATTAATTATTCTTCCCCTGTGGTTGATAACCCCTACTCCCTAGGATCTTGCCTCCGGACTCGGGTGTGGACATTTTGGGTGTTTCCATTGCAATTTATGAAAGCCAAACTTTGGAGCCAGGCAGACCTGGGTTTGAATCCCAGGAGTCACTCAGAACTATGAGACCTTGTACAAGTCACTGAACCTCTCAGAGGCTCAATGGGTATAATGATCCCTGTCTCCAGGGTGGTTGTGAGAATCTAAAGGATCTCATTGATGTAAGGTGCACAGTCAGACAGCACCCCCGTCTCTCCCCGCCTTCCTCCGAGTGTCATCCCTGAGGCTGAGAGAGCAGATTAGGAAACAGTGGTCAGGAAGGGCCAAAGTGGGCATCACCTTGGCCAGGGCGTGCCTGTCAGGAGCCCTCACTACTGAGAGGGCGGAGAGGGGGTCAGGGAATGCAGAACAGATAGAACTCAAAAGAAGCCAGAAAGGCTGTTCTGTGAACCCCTCAAAAGACTGGTGGGAAGCGCGAGAGGGAAGGATCCCTTCAGGAGAGACGGTGAGCCTGGGGTATGCCAGGCTGGGGTTTGGATTTTCCCAGCCCCAGAAGCAGGAGCAAACAGGAGTCTGCCGCGAGCTCCAAGGTCATGCAGTGAGTGTAACCGGGTCTTTGCTCTGCATCCGAAACACACTGTCTGGCTGGGGCGGAAGACTGTGAAAGAAGTGAGTTTCCAAAGAAGATTTTTCTTTTCCTTTCTTTATTTTTCTTGGAAGACTTTTAACTATCACACTAATGAGTGTAGATTTGGCTATCCTCTTAGGCCGAGCCTGGCAGCTTGGGCTCCGGGAACCCTTCTGAGAAAATTAAAGGCTTCCCAGGCTTATCCTTGAACACACAGGTGTTAGATTCAAGTGGTTTGGAGAACTGTTTGGGAAAGGAATCAATAGGGAACAGGCTCAGAAAAAAGGCAGGAACACGCTGGACCGCAAAGGAAGGTTGCAGCAAGGTATAGGATCTCCACCTAATAGAAGCTTCTGTCACTCCCCAAACCACCAAGCCTCACAGAGAAATGCCAGGTCAGCCAAGGTCCTTCAGACCCACACCCTCCAGGTCCCTGCCATGTTGTCCTCTTTGTAGAGCTATAATGTACGTACCATCCATCCAACCATTTAAAGTAGAGAATTCCACAGGATTTAGTGCCTTCACGACATTGTGCGACCATCACCAATATTCTCAGAACATTTTCATTCCCCCCACAAAAGACTCTTCGTCCCCCTTAGCAGTCATTCCTTATTTGTATGTTTTCATCTAGGAGTATGTGGTTTTGGTTTATACAGTTAGGTCATTGCTCCAGTTTTAAAAAGATTTTATTTATTTATTTATGTGTTAGAGAGAGAGAGAGCACAAGCAGGGGGAGTGGCAGGCAGAGAGAGAGAAGCAGGCTCCCTATTGAGCAAGGAGCCCAATGCGGGGCTTGATCCCATGACCCTGGGTTCATGCCCTGAGCGGAAGGCAGGCACTTAACTGACTGAGGCCTCCAGGAGCCCAAGTTGGTCCATTTGTACTATTGTGTATTTGGTGTAAGGCAGGGATCTAAATTCATTCTTTGGCATGGAGATACCTAGTTGTCCCAACACCATTTGTTGAAAAGATCATTCTTTCCCTCATTTAGCGACTGTCACCTTTGTTAAAAATCAACTGGCCATAAACAAGAGATTATTTGTTCTCTCTCTCAGGGACCTTGTGGGGATAGCTTGATTCCTGGGCAACCAAATGCCCTAATTATCTTCCCAGCTCCTAACATCCCTATCTTATCTTTATAATGAAGAGGATCAGAATATGCCACCCTAAAATATGCCACTTTGGCAAAAGAATTATTTTGAGCTGAAGGCAGACACAAGAAAAGCTCTCCGCCCACTACCCCTCCCTGCCCTACCCATTATTTGCCTAAAAGCAGGACATAAATTTGTAGAGGCGTCAGCCCTCGTCTCTCTACCAGGAAGGACTGGAGACGACTCTAGACCATTGTCAGCCTGCGGACAGGACCAGAGGACACAACAGACCTGCCTAACCAGCCTCTTTACACCACCGGTTTCCGCTGACACTTGCCTTCCCACAACTGGCCGCCCCTAGGAGCTCAAAGTCTTTCTCCCTTCCTCTTACCACTTCTCCACAAAATTACTGTTCTTTGTTAAGATGCTACATGGACCCAAGTCCTGAGCATCCCTTTGAGCTACTTATCACTGAGCACTCCTGTGTGTTCCTGTGATGCACGTGTTAACAAACTTCTGTTTCTTGTTTTCTTATTAACCTGTCTCTGTTGCCCAATCTACAAGTCCCCAGTGGAGGATCTAGAAGGATAAGGAAAAAAACAAATTTCTCCTCCCCTGCAATACCAGTACCTTAGACTCTGTAACCCAACAGTGTCACCCACTCCGGCTCCTGATATCTCAGGGGGGAGATGGAAGGCTCCAAATGCCAGAGGGCAGAGCAGCTACAGGTTAAGACCCAAGTGAGCTTTCTGTGTGTTGCCGAGAGTCTTACAATGGCCAGATGGTCTTTGTTTCAACAATCTGACTCGTCTTGGAAGCAAGAAAGCTACCACAGACTGTAGTCAAAGAGTTGGTGTGGCTGTGTTCCAACAAAACTTTATTTATGGACCCTGAAATTTCAATTTCATAGGAGTTTCACATATCATAAGATGCTACTCTTCTTTTGATTTTGTCCTCCACCATTTAAAAATGGAAACATCCTTCTTTCTGAACTTGCTGGCCATGGAGAAACAACCAACAGGCTGGAAGCGGCCCAGGGTTCATAGTTTATGGACTCTAACATGACACAGGAAGCATCACACATAAAGAGATCACGCATAGAACCAAGAAACTCCTGTTAGCAGCTCATTCTGATTACGACGACGTTTTGCAAAACCACGCTTCTCCCTTATGTAAAGCAGGTTTTTATCTGAAGCTCCTGAAAGTAGAAGCCCTTACAAGTAACACGTAATAGCCCAGGAACAATGGATGAAAGCCTGTTTAAGGAGCTATTTCCAAAACATACCAGAGAGTGAGAACTGAGGCAGACGCTACTTGTCCACAAAGCCTTGGACACCCCCTCCAGGTAGTCAGTGCCTACATCTAAGACCAAAGGTGCCTCCGTGGATTCATCCCAAGTCACAAAGCATATCCCCACTCCATTTGGAGAGGGAGAGGAAAAAAGAAACACCATTTAGAGTTGTCTTTTGGTCACACATAGTGTTGGTGTCACTAGGACTTTGGTGGAAAAGACCTGGAATCTTCTGTCTGCTCTCTCTACAACTGAGAGACTCCAAACCCCAATTGCTGAACCACAAGCGGGTACCACATCCTTCAGGCTACACGATATCGGGGAGAGTTCTCTATGTCCCAAACCTCAGTTTCCTTATCTCTAAAAAGGAGATGATGATGATGATGATAGCTAGAGGACTCACCGCGGGGATAATCACATGGTACTTGGCACATAATAAGCATTTAACAAATGTTCCCTTGTATTATTATAAAGGAGAAGACATTAGTCACGTCCAATTTGCAGATATCAAAAAGGTGCATGAAGTGAAAATGTGAGAAAGAAAGCTCTAAGGTGGCATTTCAGCCGTCCTGTTAGAAGCAGGGGCTGCAGAATCCTGGACACTAAGTCAATGCGCTCACTAGGTTTGGGGCAGGGACAGCAGCCCCTGTTCACTAGTCATCTTTAAAGGACAAAGAGTAAGCTTTGAACTTGAGGTGCTTAATCTTCGTAGCACTGTAATTGTGCTTCCTCTTCTATTCTTATTTGTACCTTCTCTCTATTTTTCCTGATCAGTATTGCCAGAAACTTATCAGCATTTGTTAAAAACAACAACAACAACACAAAACACACAAAACTTCTTTGGTTTCCTTGACCCTACCTATTCTAGATTTCTTCTCTCTCTTTTTTTTTTTTTTTCATTTCTGCCTTGTATCATTTTCTTCCCCCCACTTTCTTTGTCCTGTCCTTCTCGTCACTTCTAAAGTTAGTTGCTTAGCTCACTCACTTTTAACTTTTCATCTTTGCAGTTGTAAGCATTTAAGGATATAAATTTCCTTTGTGCAACCCACAGGTTTTGACAACTAGTCTTTCCATTATCATTCCCGGAGAAATACCTTCTAGTGTCTGTTATTTATGGTCCTCCCACTCCTTGGGGGACACGATGGTCTACCCTCCCTGCTCAACGCTGCCAAAATTGGCGCCTGCTCTCTGCATCCTAGACCTGGTCCATTTTTAGTGCTGGTGTCAAACTTTCTTCAAATATTGTACTTAGAGATATCAGGTGGCAACTAATTTCCTTGAAGATGGCACTTCTTTTTCACTTTGTGGTTCCTCTTTGTTACAGCGTGGGGATGGGGAGCGGATAGCTTTGCCTTATTTAACCACAAATCCCCAGGTGCAGTTTGCTTGCAATTTTACTAGCTGGAAAAAAAAATAGTAGGTGCAGTACCCAGATGTGAACAATAGATGACGCTATTGACCTGTTCAAGGCCAGCTCCTCCTTTTCCTATGGTTGCTCTAATCCCTTTGCCTTGGAGTTTGTTTCAGAGGAAAGGATCCCCATGTCTGAAGAGGTAGAGAGGTTACAGGATACTGGTTAACCACTTAGATGCTCCAGGCACTCAAGATAAAAACATAATAAAAACTTTGTTTTAAAAGGTGCAGAGAAATCTCCCTCTGAGAACTCGTTCTGGAGGTCCAGCGACCTTACAGGAGGAAGAAGCATTTGCTTCCCAGCGTCCCGATGTCGCAGTGATCTGTCCAGCCATTTCCTGGAGATTCTTCTCCTGGCACAGCTACCTGGCTGACGTGTTTCTGATTACAAATGAGCGGTCCTCCCAAAAATCACCTTCAAGGATTAAAAAAAGGTTAGACTCTTTATTGGGGTACCATTTTCCACCAGAGTGAGATAGGAAGTGGATGAGGTGGTGAGGGGACGATCAACCTTTGAATGATTAGACCTTTCCAAGGTACACATATCCTCATGTGCTTCCTCTCTGTTTCTCACTCTCAAATGACTTCTATTCAAACCACCGCCCCCTAAGCACTCCTTGAGATTTAATGTGATTAAGAACCACCTGGTGTCCCACCTCTGGGTATCTATCTGAAGGAAATGAATTCACTATTTTCAAGGAGATATCTGCACTGTCCTGTTCATTGCAGCGTTATTCACAATAGCCAAAATGTGGAAACAACCTAAGTGTTCCTTGATGGACAAATGGATAAAGATGTGGGGGTGGGGTGTTTAAAACAGAATATTGTTCAGCCATTTAAAAAGGGGGGAAAACCTGCATTTGGGACAACATGGATGGACCTTGAGGGAATTATGCTAAGCAAAACAAGTCAGACAGAGAAAGACAAAGACTGTATAATCTCACTTATATGTGGAGTCTAAAAAGATGGGACTTACAGGACCAGGGAGTGGAAAGGTGGTTGTCAGGGGCTGCTGGTGGGAGATATGGGCACTATTGACCAAAGGATACAAAATTACAGTCATAAGATGAATATATTCAACTACAACATGAGGACTACAGTTAACAACACTGTATCCTATACTCAAAAGCTGCTGTAAGAGTAGAGCTTTAACCTTCCACCTTAAGGATGACAACAACATAATAATTGTGTGAAGTAAAGGATGTATTAACTAACCTTATTGTGGTGAACATTTCCTAATACATACATGTGTCAAATCATCACACTGTACGCCTTAAATTGACTCATTGTTATATATGGATTATATCCCAATGAAGCTGGAGGGGGTGGGGAGAATAACCTGCTGATTTTGTTAAAAGGCAGATTCTGACTTAGGGGCTCTAGCACATGCGTGAGATTCTGGATTTTGAACAAGCTCCCAGGTGAGGCTGGTGATGCGAATCTGCCAGCCACACTTTGTGTAGCAAGGGCTCATGGCAGTGGTCTCATGACGGGAGTCAGTGTGGATTTTGAATCAGAAGCCCTGCTTTCAAATTCAGGCTCCAGCACTTTCCAGGGCAAGCCAGAGAATCTCTCAAGGGCCTCGGCTTCTTCAGCAAGAACTCAGGGATCTTATGCTTGGTAATACAGGGGGAGAAAATGAAATGATTTGAGCATGGCTCCAAACTCAATGCCTTGCCAGGGAAAGAGCTTGGTCATGTTTTCAGGAAAATGAGACTTACACATAAGATGGCATGTGATTACCAATAGAGAACACCCAAGACCACTTCTCATTTGTCATGGAAACAATCTGTGGAATCGTTTTCTAAATCTGCCCGGGACATAGTGAGAAAACACAAATGCTCGAGACCCATCCTCTCCCACATCCTCAGAATCTCTGTGGAGGGAAGGGACTTACTTTTCTAACAAGGGCTCAGAAACATTCTTGAAATGAGGCAAGTTTGAAACACTGGTGTACAGAATAAAAAATACAAGGAAACCTGCCTCCATATTGGAAACTAGGGAAATACACTGTCCATCTGCCTGAAGTGGCAGCATTGTTCCTTGGCTTTCATAAAGATGGGGTCAAAGGAAGCCTGGAGAGACAGCCCCAGCCCACTCGTGGAAGACAGAGGATGGAAGTAGGGGATGGCAGTCACCAGACCGCCCTAGAGGGACAGGCAGGCAGCCTCCAGGCTTCCATCCGTGAAGCATGTGTACTCCCAGAAGCAGGGCTTCCTCCGTGGCAGCAGGGAAATCACTTCATGCCAGTCCTGGTCTGGGATCTGCCACTTTTTTTTTTTTTTAAGATTTAATTTATTTATTTGACAGAGAGCACAAGCAGAGGGAGCAGCAGGCAGAGGGAGAGGGAGAGGGAGAAGCAGACTCCCCGCTGAGCAGGGAGCCTGCCACAGGGCTCCATCCCAGGACCCTGAGATCATGACCTGAGCTGAAGGCAGATATTTAACTGACTGAGCCACCCAGGTGCCCCTGGGGTCTGTCACTTCTCCTGAAGAATGAGAAAAGGAGGAGAATCAGCAGGATCACACAGGTTGTATGATTTTGTCCAGGACATTTTATCATTTTCATATCAAAAAGTTAAGTAAGTAATCCCTTCCCGTCTTGCAATTCCACTCTGGGAATTTATACCAAGGAGAGAATCAGAAAAGAGGACAAAGTTGAATGCATTCAGATGGTTTACGCATCATTGTTTTTAACACCAAGAAGTTTGAAACAACCAACCAGAGACTGAACGGTTAAATACATTTGACCTGAGGAGTATCTAGGGAAGCCAAGGGAGGGAGGTGGCAAGTTTCAGAAAGCAAACTCAGCAGACAAAAAGTGTCTCATGAGAGAGTAGATGACTGTGGCATGGTGAGAACACTGGACAAGAGGGCAGGTTGGCAAGTGAGGAGGAAGTTAGAAAAGCAGGTGGCCAGGGCACCTGGGTGGCTCTGTTGGTTAAGCATCCAACTCTTGATCTCAGCTCAGGTCTTGATTTCAGCATCCGTGAGTTCAAGCCCCACACTAGGTTCCATGCCTACTTAAAAAAAAAAAAAAAAGAGAGAGAGAGAGAGAGAGAAGTGTATTAGGTGTGCCATTGTTCTGTTTGTTCTGTTTAAAATTAAAATGACATCTTAGTATATACGTAGAAAAGATCTGCATGAATAATCACCAAACTGTTCATGATGGTTACCTTTGGATGGTTGGTTGGGATGGCTTTCATTTCTCCATTATATGTCTCTGTCACATTTGAATTTTTATAAAGAGCATGGCTGTTACCTTTGTAAAACTGAGAAAAACAACAAATAGAACTGTTTTAAATGAGAGGACCCAGTGTTGGGGAGGATGCTGTGATGTGGGCATATTTTCCTCTTTGGAAAAAGTATAAATTGGCACAACTTTCTAGAATGAAATTTGGATTTCCTTTGAACAAAATTATATGTCAAGAGCCTTAAAAACTTTAAACCTTTCCACTTCCCGGTACCTTTGCTGGGAAAACCATCAGAGATGGTTGTTAGGAAACATGGAAAAGTTTTAATGGTTTAAAGATGGTGATTTGGCCATAGGCCCACCAACACTATAAATGCCCCAGACTGTGCTAGATCCAGCCATCCCTCATCCCCATCAGATCCCCGAGGGCACTGAGAAAACAACCACTCAGGACGGGAATTGCCACCTGATCATTATCCACTCCATGTCTGCACCTCCCCCTGCAGGTCTCCACGGAGCCCCCGCACTTAGTCTGCTGCCCCAGGGAAGTTGCTCTCTCCCACGTCCAGCTTCTGGCTGAAGAAGAGAGGGACCGGTGAGATGGGGAGATGGCCAAGTTCTCCCTGGGAAGACCAGTTTCCCTGCACGGTTGGGAAAAGAACGTCAGCCACAGGGCTCAGGCTTAAAGGCACCAGCTTCTAACAATTGGGTTTGGTGCCATGAAATGTCACCCTCCATCCCAACCACCAAAGCAGCTTATTATTAAACTCCAGCCTCGACAGGCTCACCCTGAAACAAACACACTTTCAGATTCACACTCCCATCCAGGCTTCCTCCAGGACCCCAAACCTAGCTACGAATGCATGCATTTTTCTCCCTTTCCAAAGAATCTCTCTGAAATTGCATGAGCCTCGGGTCCTGACAGATTGGGAATGTTCCCGGTGTCAGAAACTTGAGCTGGAAAAGAGGGAAATGATCAAGCAGCTGGTAGGCCTTGCAGCTTTCTGAAAAGAGACCCAGGAGAGACCCCAGCAGAGGAGGAGCATGGGCGATCGGGACATTGGCCTAAACTGGGGTTGGGCAGTGTCACTGGTGGGGAGGGCTAACGGGGTGAAAATGGCTCCCGGGTCCTGCTGAGGAGTGAATGAATGCACAAGACAATGTGTAGAAAGATCTGAGCGTGTGCCCTGCACAGAGTTAGTGCTCACTCAACTTTATAATTAGCATCATTATCACTACTACCACTAGCATTGTTGGTGTTACCGTGATAATGGGCCAACTGCATTCCCTGAAGCCCTTAGAGCAGCTGTGGGGCCAGTTTCTGTCACTCCAAAGCCTGGCACCACTAAGGTTTGCTTTGAAATTTCCATGAAGTCTGTCTTCTTCATGACTGTCATGTTCTTGCACTAAATTCCCGTGTGACCATGCAGCAGGCCTACCCCTGCCAGGTGTTATCTCACAAGAACCCCCCGCGGGGGTGGGGTAAGGCAAGCGACCTCACCCCCACTTCACAGGTGAGGGGACTGTGGCTCAAGTTGCTTCTGCATCTCACCCAACGTCTGAGAGTCAGTGTATGAGAAGGCCCATGCCTGAGCCCAGATGGTGGCTTTTCTGATCTTCCCGTGACTTCTCTGAGCAGTTAAGTCAGCTTGGCAGTGGACAGAGAAGCCGGCTTATCATCCCAGTAAAAAGTACTGAAGGTTGCTTGAGGGGTCCAGGGGCTAAAGAGCCTGGAATCCAGGATGCCAGTTGGATTACAAACCCAAGAAGCCACTCTGCATTTGCTCCTCCAGACGGCCCTCCACACTAGCCGTCCGTGTTTTTACCACCATATTTCTCAATGTTTTTCTTTCCCTTTGCAAAAGAGAAAGAAAGATGTCTCACAAAACTGCCCTGGGTTGGGGGGTGGTTACTGATCACACGCAAGCCTGGGAAAGCGGTCCCACACGGCAGGCAGTCCTTGTGCCGCCCTTTCGAGCCATGCCTACAGGAACTGCCCATGAGGAAATAGGCCACCCATGAGGAAATAGGTGTAGAAGGCCACCCCTTCTACAGTGGAGTTTCACCTTTAATTAAATGTTAATTCACTCCTGCCTTGTCCCCGCGGCCACGTGCTGCTAGGAATCTGTGCCACAGTAACCTGGAACGAAGCCAGGGCCTCTCGGAAGAACACCAAGAGGCATCACTGAGTAAAAATAGATTTTCCTATCTATTAAATCCAGTGCTCCACTGGGGGAGCCAATAAGAGCACTCCCCAAGGAAGCTGAGAGCTGCTTCTGGGCAGAGAACAGATGCTTCCAGTAAATCCCCCCCCCACACACAACACATGCACACACACATGCACACGCACAAACAATTGGTATTACATGATCACCCATTAAATTCATCATGTTTCTGGTGGGAGTCATCAGGACGAGGATGAGAAAGGCAAGAGCTTCTAACCATTCTCACGGAAGATGTGCCAACTTGGTGCCAGACGCTGTGGGGAAATGAGATGAGGTCACCTTTTGGCAAACAGGGCCAGCGCCCCACCCACTGTGCACCTGGAGATCCCCTACAGTCCCTCGGTTTCCTACCCTAAACCCCCGCATCTCTCTGGCTGGGGCCCTCACTGGCTGTGGGAGCAGAGGGCCTGTGGACAGGACTGTCCCAAAATGTCACGGACTTAACGGCCCCACGAGGGGATCCACGGAGGGAGGAGGCGTTGGATAAAGATCACAGCTTCCTCGCCTCTCGTTCTACTCAGTCTCTCAGAGGCCCTTCAGTGGGAGGGAGCGCTGGTCGTCCACCCTGGCCTCCTGCTCATTAATTTCCCCTGTCTTGGGAGTCATCCTTTTCTGACTAGCTTTACAGAATCACTTTTCAAATACACTAATTGCATCCAAATCCTGGTCTCAGCAACTGCTTTCAGAGGAACACAAACTAAGACTCAGTTTTACTCTTAGTGTCAGTAATGACATTTCCAAGTTAGCTGTCTTAAAAGTGAACATCTCAAACCCAAATATCTACAGGCCAAAGCCATGAGTGGAGAAGCCAACTGGAACATGAGGGGTCCTGAGGGCCCCATATCCTGTCTCTCAGGGCTAGCTCTACTCAACTTAAGAGACCATTGCCACGCAAGGGGGTGGCACTATTGCTAGATCTCTCCATTTTAATAGAGTCTGAAATTCTACATTTTACATGAGCTTTTTTAATGTTTAAACTTCAGAATCAATTACAAAATGTTAAAATACTATGAAGTTAAGAGAAACCTACTCACGCACCAGAGCCCACACATAATCCCCCAACTTATAATGTCTGCTTGCACTGGATTTGTCAGTCAGGCATCCACTGGGGACCTCTTCCCGGGTCCTTTAAAATGAGTGGTGAAGCCAGAAAGCATATTGTGGAGAGGAGAGGAAAGAATTAGAGGTGAGGTTAGAGAAAGCCAGTGTAGGTGTTCGTTACAGAGCAGAGAGAGTAGTTCTTGAGGTCAGAGAGAGAAGCACCTGAGTTTTTAAAGTTTGGTCGCTCGAGAATGTAAGCAGAAAGACCCAATAACAAAGAGGAGATTGAAGACGGAGGAGAAAGACCGGGTAGCCGATTGAGAAAAGTCTGTCAAATGAGGGCAAGAATGGACTCAGGGGGCCTGGTGGAAGCTTGGCCTCCATAATGAGGCAAGCCCAGCACCCTCGGAGATGGCCCTGGGGCATAGAGGGGCAGTGGAGTGTGGGATCCCTGACACCCTAAGGTAAAAATGCTCTGAAGCACCCCGAGGCAGAGTGTCCCATTCCTTTGAAAATAACATGTATTGGGTATTTTTTATTTCATTTTATGTATCTAATTACAAAATTGGTAACTTGCTTATTGTAGAGATGTTGGAAAATGCAGAAAAGCATATAGAAGAAAATAAAAATGTCCTGTTATCCCACAACCTAGAGATAACCACTGTTTGTATTTTGCACCTATACATTTGGCCTTCAAAGTTGGATTATATGGTACACACCATTTTATAATTTGATTTTTACTTCTTAACATGTCCTGAACATTTCCCATGTCATTAGATATTATTTTAAGATATGATTAGTTGTAGTCACACGGTATTATCCAAAGACTCCCACACTGGAATATAACCCACACCACAAGCTCTTCCTACAATGTGACACTGACATGCCTCTATTAAGAGGTGGGATCTTTGTGCACTTGCGTGGCTCAGTGGGTTAACTGTCCGCCTTTGGCTCAGGTCATAATCTCAGAGTCATGGGATCAAGTCCCACATCAGGCTCTCTGCTCAGCAGGGAGCCTGCTTCCCCACCCCCTCTCTCTGCCCACCTCTCTGCCTACTTGTGATATCTCTCTGTCAAATAAATAAATAAAATCTTTAAAAATTATCCATGGATGGACATTTGGATTGTTTCTTTCTTGTTCCTTTTTACCAAGACACCTGTACTGAAACTTGTCCTGCAGATATAGTCATTTCTTGTCACTTCTTTGTCTAAATTCTTCCCAGGTTCTTCCACTCAATTACTGAGGAATATTCATCACTGTTTTTCACCCCTAAAAACCAATTGATTGCTTACTGAAGCCCTCCTTTAAACTGACTTGGATTCAATTTCTCCCACTTACTTTCTTTTTTTGAAAAAGGCTTTATTTATTTATTTATCTGTTTATTTGGAGAGTGTGAATGGGAGGAGGGGTAGAGGGAGATGGGGAGAGAGAATCTGAAGCAGACTTCGCCCTGAGCGTGGAGCTTGGTGTGGAGCTCAGTCTCATCATGGTGAGATCATGTCCTGAACTGAATTCAGGAGTTAGACACTTAACTGACTGAGCAACTCAGGTGCCCTCTACCACTTACTTTCAAAGCAAAACAAAAAATCTTTCCAGAGTCTATCAGGTAACTAAAAAAATTTTTTTGTTAAAACAGGCTTTGTAATTCAAATAGGGTTGAGGCAAGGCTAGCAGGTGTTTCTGACTTAGCTGGAGAAATCTGGGCCAAGTAAATGTTATCAAAACTCTCCTTTGTGCTTCCAGCTGATCTGATAAATTAAGCATTTGACTTGAAAGAGAAAAGAAGCCGGTTGTTTGGTGTTAGAGCAAAGAGGCCCTAGAAGTAATGGGTAGCGCTCTCTATCTTTACCCAGTCTGTTTTCCCAGCACTGACCTCAACACAGTCCTCTCACTCTGATGTGTGATGGGCATGGTGCACAGTGGGTGTGAATTTGATTACCCCTCCTGGGCCAGAACTACAGCACAGCTGCCCCATTCTTCACGTCCAGTTGTTGGATCCATGTGGACACTCCAGGAGCCATGGCTGACACATTAGAGTCAAGGGCTTATCTCATGCACTTATTCCTTCTGAAGACCTACTGAAATGGGGGCTAAGTATACTGGGTTCAATTAATTGATCTCACTTAGAGGAAGAAATAGTTCACTGAAGCTTAAGAATGAAAACATTTGGAGAAGATATTTGCAAACGACATATCAGATAAAGGGCTAGTGTCCAAAATCTATAAAGAACTTAGCAAACTTAACACCCAAAGAACAAATAATCCAATCAAGAAATGGGCAGAAGACATGAACAGACATTTCTGCAAAGAAGACATCCAGATGGCCAACAGACACATGAAAAAGTGCTCCACATCACTCGGCATCAGGGAAATACAAATCAAAACCACAATGAGATATCACCTCACACCAGTCAGAATGGCT
>NW_019154150.1:13265841-13343201 GCF_002288905.1 Enhydra lutris kenyoni
CCTTTCTCCACATCACTCGGCATCAGGGAAATACAAATCAAAACCACAATGAGATATCACCTCACACCAGTCAGAATGGCTAAAATTAACAAGTCAGGATATGACAGATGCTGGCGAGGATGCGGAGAAAGGGGAACCCTCCTACATTGTTGGTGGGAATGCAAGCTGGTGCAACCACTCTGGAAAACAGCATTTCCATTTGAGGTTCCTCAAAATGTTGAAAATAGAACTACCCTACGACCCAGCAATTGCACTACTGGGTATTTACCCTAAAGATACAAATGTAGTGGTCCGAAGGGGCATGTGCACCCGAATGTTTATAGCAGCAATGTCTACAATAGCCAAACTATGGAAAGAACCTAGATGTCCATCAAAAGATGAATGGATAAAGAATATTTGGTATATATACACAGTGGAATACTATGCAGCCATCAAAAGAAATGAAATCTTGCCATTTGCGATGACGTGGATGGAACTAGAGGGTATCATGCTTAGCGAAATAAGTCAATCAGAGAAAGACAACTATCATATGATCTCCCTGATATGAGGGAGAGGAGATGCAACATGGGGGGTTAAGGGGGTAGGAGAAGAGTAAATGAAACAAGATGGGATTGGGAGGGAGACAAACCATAAGTGACTCTTAATCTCACAAAACAAACTGAGGGTTGATGGGGGGAGGGGGGTTGGGTGAGGGGGGTTGGGGTTATGGACATTGGGGAGGGTATGTGCTATGGTGAGTGTTGTGAAGTGTGTAAACCTGGCGATTCACAGACATGCACCCCTGGGGATAAAAATATATTATATGTTTATAAAAAATAAAAAATAATTTAAAAAAAAGAATGAAAACATTTGTATGGTCAAATCTTACTGACCAGTTCTACGTGTCGTTAAAGACTAAACATCAACATCAATCATCAACATCCTGATCTACTGAACAATTCAAAACAAATCTATCTAAACAGTATAATTCTTACTTCTTCTCTAAAGTAAACACTTGAAAATTACTCCAAGATTCTGTTTGGCATTTTCCGGTCTCAGAGGTCAAGTAGGATACAAGTTTTCCCCCACTATCTGAAAACAGAACGTTCCTATGAAAACTTGCATAAGTTGAAATGTTGTGAATGGAAAAGAATTGCCATTTTATAGAAGCAAAAGTCATCTTCAAATATCTTTCAGTTAGCAAAAGAATGGGTACTGATGTAGGTCTTTTGTAAAAGCAAACTGTCATAAAGCAAACTCTCAGACAGCAAGGGAAACCTCTATTTTGATCTGGGTGAGGGTTTTACGGTGCTGATCAAGGATACAGTGATCAACAGATGAGATGCCTGAAGACATATTACCACGCCCCATAAGAGCATCTCTCAAGTGGCAATGAAGATCAGAAAGTTTTACCGATAAGCTGTCTTCCCTCATCCTCTGCTACTTAGGATGTAGGCTGCTAATAGGAATGGAGATGGGTTGAAAGGGAAGATATTTTGCAATACAAGTAGAAGCATGTATTAGTAGTCCAGATTGTTTGGGTCATCTGTGCCAGAAACATAGCACAGATTAACTTAAACATAAAAAAAGCAACGTATTGGTTAACTAATGTTCAGTAATGGCTGACCCTAGGAGCTCAAACTACATCACCCATTCTGCCTTCTTCAGTATTGTCTTCAGTTAGCAGATGAGGTCAGCTCCACCTGAACCAAAAGATGGAGAGGGTTAGTCCACCCAAATAAAAAGCCAGGATTTCAGGATAGACAAGGGCAAGAAATTCTACCACAAGAGACCATAAAAGTGACCGCCATGAATCTTGCCCTGAGAGACCACAATGCCTGATCTCATGGTGCCTTTTCAGCGTAAGTTCTAGAAATACACTGATGAGCAAAACCAATACTCCCTCTGCTTTCATGGAATTTGCATTTTAAGGTCAATATGCTTTATTATGACTCCATCTAGTCTAGCTCCTGTCTTTATTAATCACCACACAATAGCTTATGAGAGGAGTATCAAAGGTCAGAGCCTGACACAAATACTGGCTACATATGACTTACAGAGGGAGTGTTCTTAGGAGGGAGGGCAGGGATAGAAATGGGTGGAGCAGGGGGGAGAAGCTAAGTAAGAGAGTGGTTTCCGCTGGAGTCAGCTTCAACCTTGATCCCACTGGAAGCTCTGGAGCATGAATTATATGGCAGAGTTGGTCCCAGCTGGAGGCTAGAGGGCTGGCCTTGTGCAACTCCATGTCAGTCACTCATTGGCTGTGGGCTGCCCTGGGTGTTCTGGGGTTGTAATATTCCAGGCCAGATGGCTCCTGGTCTGGCTGAACAACACTCTGAAGGGGATGGCTCTGAGCCATTAACCACCAACACTCCCAGCTGCTGGGGGGGATCTACTGGTCTGGTGAAGGCAACTGCATGATATCAACGATGCTCACACAGGAAGGATGATGTTGACTACTTTTCTCATCATGTAATATACAATGCCTATCTATGTATTGGATAGCAGCTTTTATTTGATTAGTTAATTAATTATCCAATTAGTTAAATGATATGACCAAAGAGCAAAACAGCAGTACTAGTAATAACAATCATCATGAAAGATGAATTAAACTTTCTTTACATCTTTCCTAGGACCTTGGTCGTTCTTTTAGGAAAAATAATAATAAAAAATTTAGGCTGCAAAGTAAGCTGAGTCTTTCTCAACAATGCGCAGGGTAGTGAGGGGAATTTAAAGGAATGAGGTTGAGTACTGTAAATTGTGTTTGGTCTCTGAAGAGTGCATGTCTACCAGGAAACCTATGCTTCCTAAAAACGGAAGCACTGATAAGGTCAGGACAATTACAGCCTTTAGTCATTTGTAACTGAAAGCTTGTAACAGAACAAAGTGGGAGTTGAAACCTCAAAATCCAATTTCTCACTAATGGACAAAAGATTATGTCTATTGGAACATCCATTGCAGATGAACAATGAGCAGTGTTGGTAAAAAATTTTTATTCTTTCTTCCATTTAAAATGATTCTGTTCATTAGGAGTTGTATGTTTATTAAATGCAAAAACTTTACAAGGCATTAAGAAGATGTCAAAGGATCAACTTCCCTAGAAAGGGAACTGGAAGCTCTGGGGCCCCAGGGTCTGCAGGTATACTGCAGTCAGGACTGAGGTCTGGGAACCTGAACCCACTGTAGGAAATGGCCCAGTGAAGGTTTTGTGTTGAGGAACAGAAGTGATCACATACCTGGCTCCCCACCACACAGAGAGAACTTCTGTCAACATTACCATGACTTTACTATTTCCATCACATTTATTAGCATAACTTTGCCATGGCAGGAGACTCCTGCCCAGGAAAGTAACTTCAAAGTTAATTATATGATCCCCCCAAAAGACCCATAGATGCCCTACAGGAAGCATCAACAGACAGCTTACTTTCTAAAACACTTTGAACCCTTCACCTCAGAACTTCTACCTTGCTGTTTCCCCCAATTCTAAACCATTATGTCATGATCTTTGTCAAATCCTAATCAAGCACCTCACTGAAAGTTTCGCTTTAAATAAAACTTCTATTCCTCAGTAAGATCCAACTTTGCCTTTGCCCCTTGAAGACACAAAGTTCTGTTGCAGTAATGTTCTCACTTATCACAGTGCGCAATCAACTCAGCATTGTCTTATCAATCGGCTGTGTTGATGATATTTGGGGAGCTTGTATTTGACAGAGTTTAATAGCTGTAGCCTTTCTCAGACATGAAGCTTAGTGCTTGCTTCTCTCCCATCCTCAAACTTTTACTCCAGGGTCACTTGTTGAATCCCTGATCTTAATATTGTGATATTTTCCATCTTACTCTAAACTCCCTCAAATGAAAACAATAAGGATAGAAACAAATTTTAAGGGCAGGTAGAAAAATTACATATGTGAACCTTTAAGCACCTAACATTAAAGCTTTGAAATCTGTCTGTAAAAACAAAAATGATAGATATACAAGGACATATCCACAATCTTTATGACAAAATTAAAAATATCAGAAGTTGACAGAGTAGACACAAACAAGAATATCGAATATTTGAGTAATAATTAACAATGTACATTAAATATTATAACTTCAAAACAAATAATACATTCCCTCTCCTTGATTCACTTTCTATACCGAGCCTCCATGACCCATCTTCTCTGTTTTCCTCCCACTTCATTGGTGCTTCTTTCTCAGATCTTTGCTTGTTCCTCTCATTCTCTCAGACTTAATATGTGTGTCCCACATCTTGGTGCTGGCACTCTTCTCCTCTCTATTTACACCCACTCCCTTGAAGAACTCATTTGGTCTCTTGGCTATAAATACCAACCTCCTATTAGCAGCTCCTAAATTTATATCCCATTCCAACATCTCTTCTGAGTCCTACATTCATGGATCCAATTATGTACTCAACACAACTCAAATTTAGTATTTTGGAAATTGAATTCCAGATCTTCACCTCCCAATCTGACTTATCAACAGTCTTCCCCACCTCGGTAGATGACAACCGTAGAAAGTCACACAAGTCAAAACCTTGGCATGATTCTGGACTCCAATCTTTGATTCCCATTGCTAATCTGCCAGGAAATGCAGTTGGCTCTGCCTTCAAAATATATCCCAAATCCAATCACTTCTCCCCACCTCTAAGACTGGTGATGCAAATCACCATCAGGTCCTATCTGAAACATGGCAACAACCTCCCAGCCACCTCCCTGCCTCCACTCTTGGCTTTCTACAGTCAGTTCTCACAAAGTTATCAGTGCGAGCACTTAAAAGCTAAATGGGATCATGATACTCCTCTGTCCCAACCCATTTTACTAGGAGTCAAGGTTCTACACAGCCCTACAAAGCCCTGCAGGAAGTGCAAATATATGCATGCACACACAGTTACCTACCTCCTCTACCCTCACATGCCACAGCATCTTTTCAATGAGGTCTATCCTGACCACCCTATTAAACTGCAGTCCCAATCCTGCTTACCCTACTCTATTATTTTAGAAAACATTTGTCACTTTCCAAAGTATATAATGTATATAAGTATATAATGATACATATATCATTATAAAATATAAATTATTTTATAATTTGCTCATTCACCAAGTATTGCTTATTGTCTGTTTCTTCTTGGCAGGATCTTTGTTGTGTTCACTGATGGATCCTAAGAATCTGAAGAAGTGCCTGGCACATAATGAGCCCTCAATAAATATTTGTTGAATGAATATGCAGTTTTTCATGCTAAGATGGAACATTAGCAAATTTTGACTACACGATTAAGCCACAAAAGGAATGTTGACAAATTCCAAAGAGCAGAAATTATTATTATTTTTTTTTTTAAAGATTTTATTTATTTGACAGACAGAGATTACAAGTAGGCAGAGAGGCAGTCAGAGAGAGGAGGAAGCAGGCTCCCTGCTGAGCAGAGAGCCCGATGTGGGGCTCGATCCCAGGACCCTGGGATCATGACCTGAGCTAAAGGCAGAGGCTTTAACACACTGAGCCACCCAGGCGCCCCAAGAGCAGAAATTATTAAGTCACATTTAATGACAAATTAATAACCAAATAATACTTTTAAAAATCTTTGCACTTTGATACTTTATTTATTTTTTAGGAGCACTTTGATATTTTAAAACACTTTTCAGCTTCTCTCTTTTCTTCCTCCCTTCTCTTTCCCTAGCCCAGCCTGCCGTGGAGTCCCCCAAGAAGCTTGTGATTTCCCGGTGATACTCTATGCTTTGTGCTACCAACATGCTCAGTTCTGAGCTGCAAGACTGTGGTAAAAGAGGAGCCCTGGTGTAGAGCTGCCACTACCAGATCAACAAACACGAACACATTGTCTGTGAGAGCATCAGCTCAATGGAGGAGAAAACCAGGCAATGGGGTACAGCATTCTATGCAATGACAGTGAGTACTTTGCTACTGATCTGAGATATGGTGTGTCCCACTGTGGGCAATCAGGCAAGGAGCCCAGGCCTGGAGACCTGACTGAGTTTTTCACACTGGCTATGAGCCCTGGTCCATCTCTGTATTAAGTGAGTTTGGAGACACATGTGATCCATGTGTCTCCAAGACCGTTGTGATCATGGGACTTGGATATCTAATGTTCATCACATTCTCTTTCATTTTATTTTACTGAATACACTGTTTAAAGTTGAAGTTACCATGTGTTAAAAAAAAAACAAAACATACAGATCATAAGTGAAGAGCTCTGCTATGGACCGGATTGTTTCCCTCCCATCCCCCAAATTCATATGTTGAAGCCTTAACCCCCAATGTGACTGTGTTTGGAGATACGGCCCATAAGAGGATGATAAAGGTGAAATGAGGTCGTAAGTGTGGACCCTAATCTCGTGAGGCTGGTGTCTTGTAAGAGGAGGAAGAGACACCAGAGTGCTTTCCCCTCAGCCCCTCTGCCATGTGAAGACAGAGGAAGAAAGTAGCCATCTGCAAGCCAGGAATAGAGTCGGGAAATTGGCTGGCACCTTGACCTTGGACTTCCTAGCCTCCAGAACTAGGAGAAAATAAGTTTCGTTTCTGAAGCCACTAAATCTACAATACTTTGTTATGGCAACCTAAGCTGACTAACACAAGCTCAATGCATTTTCACAAAGTGAACCCACACCCATGTAATCACCAGAGGGGGTCAAGATAGAAAATTATCAGCATTCCAGAAGTCCTCATCATTTCCCCTTTCCCAATCCCTCTCTTCCTCAAAGTTAGCCAATATACTAACTTCTATTAACCATAGATCAGTTTTGCTTATTTTTTTGGACCTAAATAAACAGAAGTATACAGGGTAAAAAAAAAAAACATTTTCTAAATAATTCCTAGGCCAAGGGCCAAGGGAAAAAAAAGTAAAAAAAAGAAAACTAAACACTATTATATTAAAAATAAAAGCATGGTCTCTAAAAACCTGTGATACAATCTAATTATACTTAAAGGAAAACTTTTAGCATTACATGAACTTTTTAAGATAAAAAAAAGATTGAAAATAAATAAACCCAATAATCTGTAAAAAGAGCAAGTGAGTGGGGCACCTAGGTGGCTTGGTCGGTTGGGTGTCTGCCTTTGGTTCAGGTCATGATTCCGGGACTGAAGTCTGCTTTTCCCTCTCCCTCTGCCTGCTTGCCCTCTCTGCTTGTGCTCTCTCCCTCTCTCTGTCAAATAAATAAATAAAAAATCTTTAAAAAGAGAGAGAAAGCTGCTGTAAGGGCCTGCCCCTCCCATAGGAACTGGCTTGTGGACCCCAGATGTAGGGGCGGGGCAGGCCAGGTGGAGACGTCCAATCGGTGGGGCACGCGTACATCCACTGGGGTGAATTGGGATTCAATTGGTCGCCTGTGTAGGGGCGGGGCTCAACCACCCCCATAAAGGTTGGTCTGCGAGGCTGTCGAGGGGAGAAGAAGGAGAGCTGTCAGAGGAAGAAAAAGGTAGAAGAAGAAGCTGAAGGAGAAGAGTCGGCGGGAGCAAAAGAAGAGCTGTAACAGCTCTTGTAAGAGCTATAAGTGCCGCCGGCGGCCCCAAACCGCCTGCGGCCCGGACTCCAGCAGTTCGGCCACCGGCAGCCCCGCGCCGTCTGCGGCCCTGAGCCACCAGCAGCCCCGAGCCGCCAGCGGTCCTGATGCCAGCGGTTGAGACGCCAGCGGCCCCGCGCCACCAGCAGTCCTGCCACCAGTGGCCCCAAGCCGCCAGCGGTCCCAGCAGCCCCGAGCCGCCAATGGTCCTGCCGCCTGTGGCCCCAAGCTGCCAGTAGCCCCAAGCCACCAGCAGTCCCGCGCCGCCAGCAGCCCCAGTCGCCAGCATTCCGGACGCCTGCAGCCCCGAGCCACCCGCGGCCCCTAGCCGCCAATGGTCCCGCCGCCGGTGGTCCAGATGCCAGCGCCCCGAGAGGCCTGCGCCCCGACGCCAGCAGCCCCGCCCACACACCACGACCCTCGGCAGCATCGCCACGGGAAACGGCCTAGATGGCAGCAACCTCGCTGGGAACCCTGAGCCACTGCCTCGCTGGAGCTGTGTCATTCTGGGGAGCGGCTTCGTCTGGGAAGAGGCCCCCTTGGTGAGCGGCCCTGCAGGAGCAGCATCATCAGGAAAGAGACTTCCTCCAGAGCGGCCTCACCAGAGTAGCCTTGTCAGAGTGGCGTCATGGGGAGCAGAGTCTGTGTCATCAGTGTTGTCCTCCTCGTCATCGTCGCTGTCGTCATCGCCTCTTTGTCATTGGGAGCAGCCTTGTCCTGGGAGCGGCTTCCTCCAGAGTGGCCTCTTCTTGGGAGTGGCCCTGTCAGGGGAGCAACCTCACCAGCAGCGGTCTTCTTGGGAGTGGCTCCAACCAGGGAGCGGCCTCATCCGCAGAGCAGCCTCGTCTGGAGCAGCCTTCTTGAGAGTGACCTTGTCGGAATCATCGCCGTCGTCTTTTCGTAAGAGATAGCCCTGACCGGTCAGTTTGATTTTTGATGCTTGGCGTGAAATAAAGCTTTGTTTGATTTTCACTTTATATCAGTCTCGTTCCTTTGATCACGGACCCTAACAAAAGCAAGTGACTCAAAGCAAAGAAATTAGAAGAAAGAAGTTAATAAACATAAAGACAAAAAAAGAGAGAGAGAGAGATGAAATAGGAAACAAAAATTAACATGGGGGCGCCTGGGTGTCTCAGTTGTTAAGCCTCTGCCTTGGGCTCAGGTCATGATCCCGGAGTCCTGGGATAGAGTCCTACATTAGGCTCTCTGCTCAGTGGGAGGACTTCTTCTCCCTCTCCCCTTCCCTCTGCTTGTGTTCCCTCTCTCCATGTCTATCTCTGTCAAATAAATAAAAATCTTAAAGAAAAAAAATTAACATAGACCGTCGAACTAAATGCTTGTTCTTTGAGAAGACACTCTGCACTGAATGACTTTCCTTTGTCCTTCAAGAGCCTTCATCTTATCAATCTGATTCTATGTTCTGAGATACTGATCTCTGTGTACTGTACCCCAGAGTCCCAATTGGACTTGGCCACTGGGAAGCACTATCTGGAGTTGGGAGAGAAAAGAGATTAGAACATTTATTCCTTTATTCCGTTTATCTCCTTGGCTGTGGACTGTGTCTGCCCGTGTCTCATTGTCAAATCGGAGCTTCTCCCAAGGCAACCTCCCCAGGGCTCTCTTCCAGGTTTTGGTCACTGCCTCCTCCCCTCACCCATTCCTGTCTAGGAGTGACAAAGCCATCCCACTGCTAACCCCTGGAATTTGCCTGTATCCTGACTACACCTTTGTAAAGAGTTCTTTGTTAAACTCCTCTCAAATTACCCGATTTGAGAGTGCCAACTATTTCCTGACTATAACAGCACCCCCCACATTTTTAAATTACAAATTAATTAAAGTTTTAAAGTATTTTGGCAAGCCTCATCAAGAAAAAAGAGAACACACACACTCTTAGGATCAACAAAGGAGAAATGACTGCAAACAGGGAGGTTTGAAAAGTTTATTTTAGTCAATTATATGAATAGATCAATTATGTGAAACTTTGTATGAATAGATCTGGAAAACTACAGAAAATGGATTATTTTCCAGGGCAATATAGATGATTAAAATTGGTTTGAGAGGGGTGCCTGGGAGGCTCCATCATTAAGTGTCTTCCTTCAGTGCAGGTCATGATCCTGGAGTCCCAGGAGCAAGTCCCACATCAGGCTCCCTGCTCCATGGGGAGCCTGCTTCTCCCTCTGACCCTCACCCCACTTGTGCTCTCTCTCTCTCAAAAAAATAAATAAATTTTTTAAAAATTTGTTTGAGAAAGAAAACAACCAGAAAAGAAAAGGCAAAGATCTACCTAAACAAGACACTTGGGGTAAATGATTAAAACAAGACAAGAGAATATCCATGTTACATAAATTGTCCTACAGCAGAGAAAAAGATGAACATCTCCCCAGCTCATTCATGATTGTGGCATAAATCTGACACTAAAGTTAGTAAATGAGAAGAAAGCAATTGGTCAGGGCACCTGAGTGGCTTCATCAGTTAAGTGTCTGCCTTCAGCTCAGGTCATGATCCCAGGGTCCTGGGATCGAGGCCTACATCAGGCTCTCTGCTCAGCAGAGAACCTGCTTCTCCCTCTCCCTCTGCCTGCCGCTCTGCCTACTTGTGCTCTCTATCTCTCTGTGAAATAAATAAATAAAATCTTAAAAAAAAAAAGAAAGAAAAGAAAGCAATTGGTCAATTCTACTTAAGAATATGGTGAAAAAATATCCCAATAAAATACTAACAAATTGAGTCCAGCAGTGAATTAAAAGAATAGTATATTATGGGTTTATTCCAGAAATGGAAAGATGATTTGACATTAAGACATCTATTACTATAATTTAGTATAGTAAGAGATTAAAGGAAAAATATGTAATCCTCTCACTAGATGGTGAATGACCATTTGGTGACATGAAGAGTATTCCACATTATATTACTGTCAGCCCCACAGCACAGGTTTTCATGATATGGTGGGGAGAAAATGAACAATCATCAGTTTCCCCCATCCTGGATTGTGAGAGAATAAAGAGTCATGTGGAGGGAAGCACTCCCCGCAGCCACAAGGGTGGTTAAAGGCAGAGAGGTGGGGAGAACATTCCCAGGAGTGGTTGAGGCACTTGTGTGAGAGACACAAGATAGCTTTTCAGGAAGTGGAAAACAGTGGTGACTGAGTCAAGGACAAAGAGGAACACAACATGGCAAAGTGACAGGTGAGGCGGTAAAGTCACCATCATCAAAACCGGGTCCTTGGGCTCCTAGGTGGTATCAAGGGATTTCTGAGAGCAGACAGGATTCTGGATCCTCACCTTCTTTATGAATTCCTTCCTCACACAAATCTCTCCGAGAAGAAGCTTGCCATCTGCCCTTCCTCCTTCTACTGTAGACAAAGCTCACTTCACACATCCGAAAGCTTCCAAAGAGAATTGTGCTAGGGCACAAATACCTCCAGGGCATCCAAAAACTGGACAAGTCACTCCTGGGAGAGACTCTGACCTTACCTTTTCTATACAGTGATGTAGTTGTACAGGAGTGGGTATAACATATTTATTTGAATTTTAAATGCAGCAACTTCTGAGAAAAAGTAAGCCTGGTCTGGTGGTTGGGTTTGATCCTGGGGACTGGCATTGCCAATGAGACTGTACCTGGGCATTTCCATAATTTTAATAGGCTGAATCTGTGACTACAGTGTTTGGACAAAATTATATTTAAGATTCATATATTTAATGTGTACACTGGAGATCCTACCCTTCACAGGATTCTATACTTCATCTAATCTTAAAATGAAAAGAAGTAGATGTTAACTGAAAAGTGTATGAAGGGTACATAGTGATGATATATTCTGGAGGTCTAAGAGCTTGAAAAAAAGTGCAGTTGAAGTCTGGGGAGGTGGGCTTTGGCTAAAGAAAACAGAGATTTTCACCATCTCTTGGGGGTGAGGAAGGACACTGTAGGGAGGGTTCATTTCACGTGCTTGGGTCACAGGGGATCCAGAAACCCTGTGCTTCACAGCTATGGGAATGAGGGAGGGAGGGTAAGTGGAGGACATGCAGAATCTTCTAGTGGAGATACTATTTTTTTGAAATCTCACTCTGCTTTCCACCTTTGCTTTCCTTTTTCGCTGTATCTCTCTGCCCTCCGCCTTTCTGTTTTTGTTGAAAATCTCTTCCTCCCCCACCCCTCCCCATTCCTCCCTTCCTATTTGAGGAAATAGGAAGGAAGGAAACTTGTTGCATTGCTTCCTCCCCCTTCCTCCTGTGACTGAATCAACATCAATCCTGAACTAATGAACATGCTCTACTGTTAATTCATATTTTCATGTTTTAGGGTCTTAATTCTTCTGGAAATGGTGCGAGAAGTATTTTATTTCTCTCTCTTTCCAAAAGTGCCATTCAGCTACCATTTCCTTGTAAAATGATAGGTGCTTGCATTATTCTCTGTAGCTCAGAGGGTCTTGACAAGCTAGGAAAGAGCTTGTCTGGGCTGTATCACACTACACACTTTCCCTGCTGGATGATGCTTTCCCTTCTCTTAGAAACCTGCAACACGGGGGTCTCTGTGACCGTCCTCCCAAGGACACAGCAAAGGTCAGGCCTCCCCTCCTTTCTTTCCACAGATTGCCCCTTCCTTTTTTCCACTTTGACTGTGAAGGTCATGAGGGTCTTTTTCCTTTATTTCTGGTTGGTTGCACTCCCCGCTTTCTGCCCTCAGGGTTTCTGTTGTCCCTCCATCACTTTCTGAGGTTTTGATTGCCATGGCCTTTCCGGCAGACTGGCTTACACTGGGGGCCTGGAGGGTCCGGGAGGTTCCCCAACCTGCAGGACAGTTCCCTTCTCCTTGGCAGGGCTCCTCAATGAGTTGTTCCTTCTGTGAAAAGTCAAAGCGCCCCTTTAGTCATGTTTGCAGAAATTTACTGTGAAAAGGTGTGCAGAATATCATTGTCTACACCTCTTTCACACCTTTAATAATCTAGTGCATGGGGGCACCTGAGGGGCTGTCTGGTGAGTGTCAGATCTGGTCACGATCTCAGGGTTCTGGGACCGAGCCCCACATCGGGCTCCCTGCTCAGAGGGAGCCTGCTTCTCCCTCTCCTGCTCCCCCTGCTTGTGCTCTCTCTCTCTCAAATAAATAAATAAAATCTTAAAAATAATAATCTACTGCATGGACCACAACCAGGCTGGAAGCTGGTTTTCATCTCAGTTCTGCAAATACCAGTGAGTTGCTGGGCAGGTTTCTTAATGTCACTGGGCCGCATCTGGAAGGATAATTTCTAAAGGACCAAGTTTGTGATTCCATCAAGTCCTTTGGTTAGTTGGCATCGCAGCAAAATACAGAGTGTCTTGCTAAGGAGCCCCTGTCAGCCTCACTCCTCCTCTCTGTAATTCCTGAACGTAGCCTGGCGTTGACACATGGTAGCTGTGAATGAAATTTGATGTTTGAATGAGTACATGACAGATTTCAGCAGACACCCCGGAGCCTGCTTGGTCAGGGACGTGGTAAATGCCATGAAGATCATGGAGTTATAAGGACTTTTAAGGACTGGGCTGCTCTCACCTCTGCAATTAAACAAGACAGCCTTGGGGATGGTGTTCCTCCTCCCCACCCTGCCCTCTCAGGCTTGTGCTCCCACTGGATGTTCTGCTTGGGAATGAATCCTCAGGGCCCAGGGGAGAAGTGTTTAGCAAGCATTGGACAAAATACAGCATGCTTAATAACAAGTTAGGCTGCCCCCAAATCGCATCTTGTCTTCAGCAATATCTGTAATTGACTTCTAAGTAAACCAGCAGCTAAACTCACCACTAGCTCGGGAGAAGTATCTACTGTCAAGATCAAGGACAGAACATTTGGCTTGAAGTCAGCATCCTTCCATTGTAAAAGCGGCAGCAAATACAAGAAAATTAAAAGCAGGGCTCCTGCCTCTGAGAAAGAAAAGGGAAGTTGTAGTTATTGTAAATCTGTTCATTTTTAATTTAATGGCATGTTTATTTTTTCCAGAAAAACTGTTACTAAAGCATCAGTATAGACTACTGTGGGTGGTGTCAAGGAATGATGACGTTCTATGGATTTGCAGCAAAAGTCACTTCATTGCATTGAGACTAAATTTATTTCATGGCTGCACACCTCATCAGATTTTCTTTTTGTCTTAACTCCTTTTATTATTTTTTTAAAGATTTTATTTATTTGTCAGAGAGGGAGAGAGGGAGCAAGCACAAGCGGGGGAGGGCAGGCAGAGGGAGAAGTAGGCTCCCGGCTGAGCAGAGACCCCCCCCCCCCCAATGTGGGACTTGATCCTAGGACCCTGGGATCATGACCTGAGCTGAAGTCAGACACTTTTTTTTTTTAGTTTCTTTTCAGCATAACAGAATTCATTGTTTTTGCACCACACCCAGTGCTCCATGCAATATGTGCCCTCCTTAATACCCATCACCTGGCTCCCCAACCTCCCACCCCCCTCCCCTTCAAAACTCTGACTGTTTTTCAGAGTCCATAGTTTCTCACGGTTCACCTCCCCTTCTAATTTCCCTCAACTCCCATCCCCTCTCCATCTCCCTATGTCCTCCATGTTATTTGTTATGCTCCTCAAATAAGTGAAACCATATGATACTTCTCTCTCTGGTTGACTTATTTTGCTCAGCATAATCTTTTCCAGTCCCATCCATGTTGCTACAAAAGTTGGGTATTCATCCTTTCTGATGGAGGCATAATACTCCATAGTGTATATGGACCACATCTTCCTTATCCATTCGTCCGTTGAAGGGCATCTTGGTTCTTTCCACAGTTTGGCGACCATGGCCATTGCTGCTATAAACATTGGGGTACAGATGGCCCTTCTTTTCACTACATATGTATCTTTGGGGTAAATACCCAGTAGTGCAATTGCAGGGTCATAGGGAAGTTCTATTTTTAATTTCTTGAGGAATCTCCACACTGTTCTCCAAAGTGGCTGCACCAACTTGCATTCCCACCAGCAGTGTAAGAGGGTTCCCCTTTCTCCACATCCCCTCCAACACATGTTGTTTCCTGTCTTGCTAATTTTGGCCATTCTAACTGGTGTAAGGTGGTATCTCAATGTGGTTTTAATTTGAATCTCCCTGATGGCTAGTGATGATGAACATTTTCTCATGTGTCTGATAGCCATTTGTATGTCTTCATTGGAGAAGTGTCTGTTCATATCTTCTGCCCATTTTTTGATATGATTGTCTGTTTTGTGTGTGTTGAGTTTGAGGAGTTCTTTATAGATCCTGAATATCAATCTTTTGTCTGTACTGTCATTTGCAAATATCTTCTCCCATTCCGTGGGTTGCCTCTTTGTTTTGTTGACTGTTTCCTTTGCTGTGCAGAAGCTTTTGATCTTGATGAAGTCCCAAAAGTTCATTTTCGCTTTTGTTTCCTTTGCCTTTGGAGACATATCCTGAAAGAAGTTGCTGTGGCTGATATCGAAGAGGTTACTGCCTAAGTTCTCTCTAGGATTCTGAGAGATTCCTATCTCACATTGAAGTCAGACACTTAACCAACTGAGCCACCCAGGCATCCCGTCTTAACTCCTTTTATATTAATATCTGTTTTAATAACAACAATATATTGGGTTATGGACATTGGGGAAGGTATGTGCTATGGTGAGTACTGTGAAGTGCTATGGCGATTCACAGACCTGTATCCTTGGGGCTAATACATTATATGTTAATAAAAAATTTAAATAATTTTAAAAATAACAATGTAAGTGAATTATTCTGGAACAACCCTTAAGGACAAATATGTTCGTTGCTTATGTGCAGGGGATAAAACAATTTTTTAAAATGCTGATAAAATAATGCAGGCACATAATTTAACAATTAGTATAAAAGTTAGTTCTCTCCCCAACCTCCCCCTCCCCCCAAAATCCCCCCTGTTCTTCTTCAGGAGCACCTGCTTTCAAGGCTTTTAGTGTTTCTTCTTGGACTTAGTCTCATACTTGCAAATAGGATGCTCTTGATTTCCATTTATGGCATTTGCGGATTTAATTCTCTTACAGAGCATGGCCTCTGCTGCCTCTTCTTCTTATCTTCTCAATATGGTTTTTATCACACTTTTTTGGTTGAACAAATGGCCATTGTCAGTATTGTTCACTGGTGAACTAAATAATTCTATGATGTGCTTCCTTCTCTCACAGTGTTGTTTTTCCCTAGTTTTTATTTGCTTAATTTTCTGTGTATTTTTTCAAGTGACCTCCCCCCCAGAATCTTTTTCATCCTCCCCAACCTGAGATTATCGCTGCTGGTTATCAACAGCAGCACCAAGGTGACTCACTCCTTTACTAAGAGCCTCCTTTGTTCCCACTCACTTTTCACTGAGACTGTGTTACCAACACAGTTCTACTTGGAAAAAGGTAAATTGAGTTCTGTTTCCTCCAGAGATATTCCTGCCTTTCCTGGGGCTGCTGGAACACCCCGAATGTTTTTCCTAAACTCCCCTCCTCTGCCTCACAAAGTAAGCAGGGCTCAAGGTGTAAATTCGCCTATTCACATCAGAATACAGATGGCTTCACCAGTGAAATCCAAACAAGGACTTGTTTTTGTGCCAGCTGTCACAATGGATGCAGAGCACCAGATATATTCCCTAATGTCAAAGATACTGCAATCAGGCGTACCTAGTAGCATAGGGGTAAGACAGAACCAACAAGAAGTGCTATAAAAAGCTGACTTTTTTCCCTTCCCACCTCTGACTGATATTTTTGTCACCCCTTAAATGTAGTAATCTTTGTAAATTTCTTTCCTTCTGTGTGTTTACCCTCTAGCCCTGTATGTCAGATACGACATTAACGTCTTTTGCTTAGTTTTCATAATTTTTTGGAAACTCACTTGGCCTCCAAAGCTTGCTACCTGCATGACTGTGGACAAACTACTTAAACTCGTTGACCTCAATTTCTTCATATCTAAAATGTGAATAATAATGAACAGCATCTTAAACCTTTGTTGTATTTAATGAGAAGATGAACGTGAAAAGTTTAGTCTAATACCTGACACTTGGTAAATAGTCAAATATTAGCTATCATCTTTAGGTTGGAATTATCATTTATTACCATCCTCCTCATTTTATTCAGTCTTGGAAGAAAATCCTAATGCATAACTTCACCATCCTCTAATATGCACATTATTATTAAAAACTCTGGTAAGATACTATAGTTAATAAATTATAGTTAATATTGCATATTTGAAAGTTACTAAGAGATTAAGTATTTTTTTAAAGATTTTATTTATTTATTTGACAGGCAGAGATCACAAGTAGGCAGAGAGGCAGGCAGAGAGAGAGAGGAGGAAGCAGGCTCCCCGATGAGCAGAGAGCCCAACTCGGGTCTTGATCCCAGGACCCTGGGACCATGACCTGAGCCGAAGGCAGAGACTTTAACTCACTGAGCCAGCCAGGTGCCCCTAAGAGATTAAATCTTAAAATGTCTTATCACAAGAAAAAAATTTCTAATTGTGTGTGGTGATGTATGTTAACTAGACTTCTTGTAGTGGCCATTTTGCAATATATACATAGATGGAATGTCATACAGCTGTAACTAATATAATGTTATATGTCAGCTATCCTTCAGTGAAAAGAGAAGTCTGGTGCCAATCTAATTTCCATTCCTATGTAAGTAAGCTGTTCCCTTTCTCCCCAGTTTTCTCTCTATCACTGATATTTGGAAAAGTCACAATGACTTACATGCCTTGTTTGCTTCTTCTCTCATCCATGGTGGTAGACACTCAATTTAGCACTTTCAATCTGAACGTTATTTTTTTTTTCCAGTTCCGAGGATTTTTCTTGTACTACTTCTCTGATCATCTCTTACATGATTTCATTTTCTCTACTCTCTTTCTGAAATTTCTTATTGGGTGGTATACTTTTAGGTTTGGTTCTCTAATTTTCTTATCATTTCTCTCCCACTTCCCATATCTTTCTGTTTTTATAATACATCCTAATATATTTTCCCATCTTTATCTTCCAAACAATCGATTAAATTCCTCACTTCATCTACCCTGTTGTAAACGCCCATCGGAGGTTTCATACACTCCGATAATTCCTGTTCCATAGCCTTCTTTCTTGCTTAATGGCTTCAGTACCTCCAAGCCTGTCTGAGAAGCTGAATGGCTGTTCTTTCATATTTTCTTCTGTTATTTGCACTGTCTTCGTTTTCTCTGAGTTCTTTTTCTCTGGCTTGTTTTGTTATCGCTGTTTCTTGTTTTCTCCCACTCTATCATGCATGTTGGTGGCTTTTCTCTACTCAGTCTTAGCTATCAGATCAGACTTATCATTTAGCCTGAAGCTGAGGTCTTCAGTCATCACCAGGCATCTAATGAATCATCCAAACCAGACTCTAGAGTCTAGACTATTTGTAGGAGAGCCTCAGAACACCTATCTATAATCTCCTGTGGTGAAGCCATGAAGTGTTTGGTCAGAAGAAACTCAGTGAAACAGCCTGATCGTTTTTAGACAGAAGGCCTCCTTTCTCCTTCAGACAAGACTCTGCAAAACATCCCCAAGCACTCCTTTATAAGCCGCAGTCAAGCCCATGCAAACGTTTGGGAAGAAATGTGATCCCTATTAGCCAGTTTCCCTTGAATTTCTCAGCACTCTCGGGCAGTTTTCCTTCCTAAATAGACATCACAGTTTACTCCAATTTTTTTATTTAAAAAAATAATTGCTCTCCAAACCCAAACAAAAACAGTAAAACAAGCAAGGGCATGCTTTCTGGGAAAAACAAACAAAACAAAACAACACCCACAACAGAAATAGGGGTGTCGTGGTGGCTCAGTTGGTTAGGCCCGGAACTCTTGGTTTCCAGCCAGGAAGTTCTCAGGGTCTTGAGAATGAGAGGGCTTCAGGCTTCAGGCTCTGAGCTCAGCAAGGAGTTTGCTTCCCCCACCCGCCTCTCTCTCTGCCCATCCCCCCAACTCATGCACACACAGTCTCTCTAAAATAAATAAATAAAGCTTTAAAAAACAAAACAAACAAACAAACAAAAACCAATGACAACAAATCAGAAGTATTTAAGGATCATGGATTAGGGCACAGGGCAGGAAGATGAGAACCAAAACTCATAACAAGGTGACATTTAGTAGACAGGGTCCTGACTTGATACTCAGATATCCTAGCTCAAGGGGCCCTGAAAAGAAAAGTGCAAGGCATCAGTTTGGTGGGAAATGGCCACGAGCAACCGAATATTGAGTAATTCTGTGGAAGAAATTAGCATACTAAGAAGGAAAATTTAAATATTAACAGTCAAAAAGGAGGTAGATATATTAAATTCCTTCCAAAATTTGAAAAATTTTCAGAAGAAAATTATGGGCAACATTCCCATTCCCATTAAAATATAGCATGTTGGGATGCCTGGGTGGCCCAATCCATTAAGCATCTGCCTTCAGCTCAGGTTATGATCCCAGGGTCCTGGGATCAAGTCTCACATTAGGCTCCTCGGCTCCTCTGCTCACATCTCTCCCTCTGCCTGCTGCTCCCCCTGCTTGTACTCTCTCTCTCTCTATCTATCTCTTCTCTCTGACAAATAAATAAGTAAAATCTTTTTTAAAAAATACCAAAATAAAATAAAATAAAATACACCATGTTGTCGGAGGGAGATTTACTTCCCATCACACACCCTTTTGCCAGACTTCTGTGTGGCAGAGACCCCAACAGCCAAGCAGGAACTGAAGGTCTGGAAGCTATGGAGGTGCATGACCTGGTATGTCCCTGTGCCAGAAGGGAGGACTAGCTCAGCTGAGCAGCCTCAGGGCAGAATGAGCAAGAGAGGCCAGCCCTACAAGGCACAGGTTGGGTGTAATATCACAGCATAGAACCTCCCCTTTCCCTGGGCCAGCTCAGACCACGTCTGGATGTGGCAACCACTCCCTTTCATTGAACAGAGTGGCAGGTGTGGGAAAGTAGAAATCAAAAGGAGGCGGCAGTCCCCACAGGGCACTAGTGCATCCTGCAATTCACTCCCCAACCTTGACCACTGCTCTTGCAGGTGAAACAGGTGCGGCGGTTTTCCCATGAATACGAACAGTTCTCTTGGCACAGAGACATGTCCACACCTGCTCTTAGTGCTCACTCTGGTCCACCTGCCGGATCCAGTCTCCAGGTTAAAGGAATGGCATAGAGGCAGGTGTCCCAGATGAAGGGGCATTTGCAGGAGGGTCCCATCTCTCTATGTGGTTCCAGTGAGTCTGTACAGGCAAGACATGTCCCGTGGACTTCCTGGAACAGCCAGCATTCTTCCAGGGACTGCACTACTCATGCAACTTATCCCTAAGTCTGGCTTTTCCTTGTGGTACTTAGCATCCCTCTGGACATGAGAAGGTCAGTTCTTGCCTGCAAAGTCCAAGGCTGGGTGCTCCCATCACAACTGCCAAGACCCGAAGGAGTAGCCTCCGTGCTGTCATCGATCAGGCCATGTCAATTTGAATCCTGCAACAAACAGCCTAGGATTGTCAAATCCTCCCAAGATTCCAGCAGGTCCAAGCTCTCTGGACACAAACCTTATGTTTAATCCTTTACCTTTTCAAAAAAATTTATTTCAAAGAGGAACAACCTAATTAAAAAAATAAAGCGTATATATTCCCCGTTCACCAAAATGAACAAATGAAAAAAGCAAATGGCCAATAAAATATGAAAAGATAGTAAAAAAATTTTGCCAGTGTTTGAATATGATTACATCATTCTGTCTTTGTAATAAGAAGAAAGGGTGGAAACTAAAATTTTTTCCAGATCTCATATATTCATTGGTTTTTTGAAAGCCCATAAATGCCTTTCCCTTGGTTCATCCTGTTTTTTTCTTATATCAGAAGAGCAGGTAGGCTCACAATTTCAAAATGAAAACTAACTCAAAGAAAGAAGAGCCAAAATATATTCACCTCTTTAGTCATTCCATCTATCTTCTTTGGTTCCTATTATCCATGGTCTGATTTATTTTGGTACTGAGTTCATGCTAGTATCTGAAGCTGATATAATTACTGACATAATTACTGATGTCATCTTACTGTGACGGTTTTAAAGCTGGAAATTTCTATATTTAAAAACAACATAACACCTCACAGTTAAAACTACACTTTTTTTTTAAAGTATAGGCTAGCAGGATACCTATCACATTTTCTGACTCTGCTCTGATATAATTTTTAAATTGTTTTATAGAAAGAGATGCATTCAGCTCTGTCCTCTACAAAGAACAATAGGAGGCAGAGGAATTTAAAAATAGAAAAACACAAGGAGCGCCTGGGCGGCTCTGTCGGCTGAGTGACTGACTCTTGATCTTAGCTCAAGTCTTGATCTCAGGGTTGTGAGTTCAAGCCCCGTATTGGGCTCCACACTGGGCATGAAGCCTATTTAGGAAAAAAAAAAAAAAATAGAAGAACACAAGAGAAATATTGAGGATGGAGTGTGGATCACGTACATCTGAAGTTTATCTCCTTCATCTCTTCAGCAGGACTTTGGGGTAGGACCCCAAAGAATCAAAGTTCCATCTCATCAACACCTAACATAGCCAGAATCTCTGGTTATAGGATATCAGTATCCGTCTGAGCTGTCTTAAGGCCTTTGTAGGTCCTGAGCATTCTTACTTTGAAAGCCCCACCTATATTCTTAACAAATCCTTTAAAAGGCACTCATGTCATAAATACTTATTGAGCCTTGTCCTAGGCATTGTTGTAGAAATTTGGCATATAGTAGTGAACAAAACAAAGATCCCCACCTTTGTAGAGCCTTTATTCTACATAATTCATATACAACTATGGAGGAGTCAGGTTGAATTGAATTAAGTATAGTTGAATGTTTGGCATGTTACGTTAGGTAGACGCTTGTACACAGTTTAGGCTAGACTCTGCTGACATAACAAACAGTCCCGCAAATCTCAGTGGCTTAACAGAACAGAAGTGTATTTCTGACTCACTACACATCCAGTGGAGGTTGGAGGATCTCTGCTGTCTTGGGAACCCAGGCTTCAGAAGGCATCATGATCCTGTAGCTGCACCAGTGAGAACATATGACCTCTTCAGTCTCATTAACTGGAAAAGAGTAACCTGGAGAGTCATGCACTGGCTCTTAAGTCTTTCATACCAGAAGGGACAAGAGCCACTTGCAGTCATAGACAATAGCAGAACCGGCCACAGAGTCCTGTCTAACTGCAAGGAAACTAGGAAATGCAGGGGAGCACAGGGTTATTCATGAGCAGGAAATGTCCCTGCCATAATGCTTATCTAATATTTATTGATCTTATTCTGCAGTTTTCCTTTTATAGTATAGAGCTAGTCAGTGTTTTTTCAAGTCTCAGATATTTGCACAAAGACCTTATAGACCTTAGCCACTGCTGTTATAATGGTTCATATTTACCAAAACTTTGTTACTGTTCTACTGTTCTACTGTATAAATACTGATAAAATAAAATTTATTTTATCTAATAAATCACTGTTTTTGGTGCTTTGTAGACATGCATAAATGTGCAGCTCCTCTACTCATCACAACAACCCTGTGACATAGGAAATTAATCCTGTCCCTGTTCTACGGCTGAGGGGATGGAGGCACAGAAAGGAGGAGTCACCTGCCCCAAAGGCACACAACTAGAAAATGGCAATGCCTGAGTGCCTACCACCTGGTTTCACTGCCTTTAAAACAAGAAGGAGAAGACGGCCTGTGGGCCATGCAGTATTTATCTTTTCTGCCTGTACCAATGCTTATAGTAACAATAATGAATGAAGAGAGAAGAGGACGGGGATAAGCAAGATCCTTCCCGCCCAAGTCAAGCCCAGTAGTGAGTAACTCTTGTTTTCCTGAGGGTGTGTTTCTACCCAGCACAGTGCTCTAAAGAAATAGGAGAAATAGGAGGTGGCCCATCCTTTGAAACCTACTACAGTCCACATTCTGGTAAAATGGCATAAAGCACTTAGTCAATCAGTGCAGCCCAAATGAAGTTAATTTTGCTTTCAGATGAACATCTAATGTGATTAGAGAACAGAAGTTGTTAAACAAACAGGTGAAGTTCACTGAGGCAATGATTTTCATCATTGTGCCTGAAGCAAACATAAATGTAGTCTACTCACCCTAGATGTGGCCTTACCCCAAATGTAGCCATTAGAGATCTACAGCACATTCAGCACACGATTTCACCATGCATGTTGATTATTTCTGGGTTTGTACTCAATGTGTCACCAAGAAAGGCAAACATGTCTCAGAGTACACAAGCACGTGTTAGCACACACACGCCCATTACCTAGAGTGAGAAACCACACTTGAGGTCTGTACTGTGCCATTCCATCCATATACAGTTCCAGAAGTGGCAGAACTTATTTATGGTGACAGACATCAGAATAGTAATTACTCCTGAGAGGTGGCATGAGGGAACATTCTGAAGCAATGGAAATGTTCTAAATCTTGAAGTAAGTAGTTTACACATTAAAAATTCATCTAACTAAGCACTTAAGATGTGTGTGTGCATATATATACATACATACATATATTTATATTTATATTTATATTTATATTTATATTTATATTTATATTTATATATATTTATTTATATATATATATATATATATATTATACTTCAGTGAACTTACCTCACTGGAAATCACTAGTCAGGTGGTATAAGATTCCACCATAACAGGGTCACAAACCAGGTGTTAACCTTTACCACACTTTTAGTTGGGTGATCTCAGCCAAATCACTACTCTCTACAATCCAATTTCCTTTCCTGTAAAAAGGGTTAGTCACTGTGCCTACCTTCAGGTGTTCCTACTTATAGCCCCTTAGCCCTAGACACAAAATACTCTATTATCTTCATTAATTTGTGTGTGTGTGTCTGTATATATCTAAATCTATGTTTCGGTGCTTTAACCTTCATGGCCCATCTCTATGGGAGACAGAATCATTAGCATCCAACAACTGGTTCATATTTCCTAAAGACAGGAAGAACTTAACCTTCAAACAGCCCCAGAGATGAGTTGAGGGGCAGGGGAAGTGATGGGTGGGGGGTGGGGCTCAAAGAGGTACATACCTGGAATGCCAACCTTGGGCATTGACCTAGTACAAGTTATGGGTACAAAAAGGAAAGAAGTGGGGAGTAAAGGTAGCCCTGCTGCTCTGGAAGCTTGTGCACCTCACCAGGTCTGGGTCACTGTACTTAGCTCTGTAGGCTACACATCGCACAGGGCCAGGGCTATAGTCCACGTGAATGGTGTCCCTGCAGTTGAGTTGGGCAGGATCACTGTGAGAAGCTGTCAGAGGGCAGAGGTCTCACCAGCTGAATGTCACACCTTCTCCAGGAGAACCTCTCAGGTTAGATTGCACCTTGGCTGCTTCAACCTTCACCTGGTGCTTTCTCAAGTGAGCAAAACCCATCATTGCAGTGGACTCTGTTCCATCCCTATCAGACTGCCCTGCTCCATTCAACTCCACCCTGTAGTGATCTGGGAACACCTAAGCCCAGTGGAGGCCCTGGACAGCCACAGGGTGGAGGTGTGAAACTCTGAACTATCCTTGAGGGAATTGGGGAGCCCTGATCTGAGTTGTGTGAATCACACACATCCTCACTGTGTATAGTGGTAGCAGTACTAAGACTGATAAAACCCATTAACTATAGCTATTAGGATGCTCAGAAAGGTCTATGACATAGGACTGGAGTCTTATCATATCAGAATGCATCAATATCTGCATTTCTTAAATTTGTAAAACCTCAGAAAACCCAAATCCTTTATGCAAACTTTTTGGCAAATTTCCCCATCCTCTGACTACCAGGTGAAGTTAAAAAGTGGTGAACCAAAATAAAAAACAAAACTATTTTCTCCTGGAAATACAATCCTGAATTTTACTGTCCACTCCAATGTTATAGCAGAAAGCAGGGAGGGACACATTCAGGGCTTACAGCCTCCTGGGGGGACACTTATATTTTTGGGCAGTACAAGATGGGGACCCAAGGCTTTGTGGGGCTAAGAGAGGGATGCTTTCTTCTTCCATTATAATCTGCTTTCTTCCTTATAGAAACATGTTAATTTTAGAAAATAGAGGAAATAAGGTTTGCCTCACCACAGAAATGAATCCAATGGGACCGCTCATCCATTTTTCTCACTCTCTTATTTTCCCTTTTCCTTTTTATTCTTTTATAAAACTCTTAGTGGATTTGGTACTGAAGTTGATTATTAAGGCAATTTTTAAAAATTGTTCAAATTTTCATGAATATCCACATGGATCCTACACCCACCCTGGGAAAATGAGATTTACAGCTTTTGGGGAATATACAGATTAAGGGAAGTGGGACAAAGTTGAAAATTCTTGCTTGGCAAGTTCTGCTTTTGTATTTCTCAAAGTACGTGTGTTAGAGTAGATGTGTGTATATAGTATACGTTTTATTGTTACTATTGTTGGGGAATAATAGTTCATGAAATAAGGAAGCCCCTTAGCCCTGGTCCACAGTTCAGAGAGTAGTGGATATCTTGTTTTTTTATTTGGAACAAGCTGAATCCCTGCTTAAATGTCCAAGGTCACCTTTTGTGAAAGCCTCAGATAAAAATGGTTATTATAATTGGCCTCACCACGAGAGCAGGTGAACCTGTCTATTGGTGACATCGGAGAGAAAAAAGAATGAGTGTGGGCTATAAAAGAATAAAAAGGACTTAAGAGATGTAACAACCAAATACAATATGTGGACGTGGTTTAGATCCTGACTCAAATAAACCAACTGTAAAAGACACCTATTAGGGATGTCTGGGTGGCTCAGTCAGTTAAGCATCTGCCTTCAGCTCGGGTCATGATCCCAGGGTACTCGGACTGAGTCCCGCATCGGGCTCCTTACTCAGCAGAAAGCCTGCTTCTCCCTCTGCCTGCTGCTCCTCTTGCTTGTCTTTCTCTCTGACAAATTAAAAAAAATATATATTAAAAAAAAAGACACCTGTTATATGATACTTTTACCATTATTCTGTTATGGGGAAGGGAACTTTTAATGTCCCTATCAGTTTACCAGTGAAATGATTATGTCTGATATTTGCTTTAAAATATTTGCAGAACAAGTGTTGGCTGGGGGAATATGGAAGCAACAAAGTTGCTTATTGAAACTAGACTGTATTATTGAAACTAGACTGTAGGAGTTTACAGCACTATTTTCTTCATTTTTGTGTATGGTTAAATTTTCCATAATAAAAAAATGTTTAAAAAGAAGCAATGGAGGGGTGTCAGGGTAGCTCAGTCAGTTAAGCAACTGACTCTTGATTTCAGTCCACTGACTTATAGAAACATGCTAATTTTAGAAAACAGCTCAGGTCATGATATCAGGGTGGTGAGATTGAGCCTTGTGTCAGGTTCCACGCTGGGCATGGAGCCTGCTTAAGATTCTGTCTCTCCCTCTCCCTCTGCTCCTTTCCCATCTCTCTCTCTCTCTCTCTATCAAAAGAAGAAGAAGAAGAAGAAGAGGAGGAAGAAGAAGAAGAAGGAGAAATGGAGAACAAATAAACTGGTGAACATAACAATTGAATGAAAAAATAAGTAACTAAATCTCTTATACAGAAGAATCTTAAATAATTTATGTAGATGCTTTGCTCTCCAGGAGGTAGAACATAGCTTCCCACCCCTTAAGTATGGGATGCTCATGGTAATGTCCTTCTAAGAAGCACACAATGGAGAAGAAGAAAAGAAGAGTAACTTCAGATAGAACTAATGAACATGCTCCGGCCAGGTGCTAAGGTCAACATCATCAATGACAAATCATGTTGACAGCAGGTACCCCTAATAGATGTGATGAGAAGGGCACCTCACCTCTGTGAGCTTCCTCCCCTAAACCCATAATTACTGTCCAACCATGAGAACATCAGACAAACCCAAACTGAAGGGTTTTCTACAAAACACTTGCATAGGGTTTCTCAAACTTGTCAATGTCATCAAAAATAAGGAAAATCTGAAAAGTCTAGAGGAGCCCAAAGAGAATGACCACATGTAATATGGTATCTGGATGGAATCCGGGGACAGAAAAAGGATGTTAGGTTAAAAACTGTAAATCTAAGTAACTATGGGCTTGAATTCACAATAATGTATCAATACCAATTCATTAGTTGTGATCAATGCAGCACAGTATTAACAATAGGGAAAACAGGGTACATGGAATACAGAAACTCCGTGATATTCTGGCAACTTTACTGTAAAACTAAAACCATTCTAAAACAAAAAACTTATTTTTAAAAAAATGTCTACTTCTTAGGAAGTGAAAGATACAAACGTAAAGGTGATATAATAGCAAAGCTGACTCCAGGTCACTTAAATCAAAACCACTGGGGGTAGATGTCAGGCATAGTTTCTATAGTGCCTGAGAAAGAGACAGAGACAAAGGACACAAAAAAAGAGAGATGCATATGTAGATGTTATGGACTGAATTGTGTCCTCCAGAATTTGTATGTTGAGGCTCTTTTCTAAATGTGACTATATTTGGAGATGGGGCATTAAGGAAGTAATTAAGGTTAAATGAGGTCCTAAGAGTGAGGCCTTAATCCAATGGGACTGATGTCCTTCTAAGAAGAAGAGACCAGCTCTCTCTCTCTTTCTCTCTCTCTCTCTGTCTTTTTCGGTTTCTCTCCATCCCTCCCTCCCCGTGTGCACAGAGGAAAGGCCACGCGAAGGTACGGTGAAAAGGTGACTGTCTATAAGCCAGGAAGAGAGAGATTTCACCAGAAACCAACCTTACCAGCCCCTTGACCTGGGACCTCTGGCCTCTAGAATTGTGAGAAAATAAGCTCCTGGTGTTTAAGCCATGCAGTCAGTGGTGTTTTGTCACGGTGGTCCCAGCTGCCTAATACAATAAACGCATGGCAACAGGAGTGGCAGACGGGAGACAGAAACACAGTGATTGCATTCTACAGATTGTGCATTGTTGGAGACTGAATTAAAGTTAATAATTACCTTCATCAAACATACAATTTATATCTTTGTACATGTTGAAGAGTAACTAAAAGAAAAAAAAAACACCTATTTTCCCCTATACAACATTTGGTTCTGACACTAAATGTGTGGGAGTTTTCCCCACAATTATCTTCCAACTTTCCAGACACCAGCTGGGAGTCTTAGAATCCAATCATGGCATTAATTACCTGAAGTGAGTGCAGACCCTGCAGGTTAAGGGCTTGATCCTACAAGTCTGCCCCCACGTCAGATGGCAGGGACAGGTTTCAGGCCATCTCTCATACTTCTGAAAACTTGACTACAACTTGGAGGTTCCCTCAACCTCCTCCTCAAGTTCAATAATTTGCTATAATTGCTCATAGCACTCAGGGAGACACATTTATTGATTCATTGTAAAGGAGATGATAAAGGATACAGATGCAGAAATACAAGGTCCAGAAGTGTTCCATTTGTAGTGAACCTGGGATAAGCCACCCTCCTGGCATATGGCTATGTTCACCCAGAAGTTCTCTGAAGCCCATAGTTTAGGGATTTTTATAGAGGTTTAATCACATGAGCATGATTGATTATTAACTCAATTTCCAGCCCATCTCTCCTCCTAGAATGTTGGGGGCTGCACCTAAAAGTTTCAAGTTTCTAATAATGCTTGGTCTTTCTGGTGACCAGCCCCCATGCAGGACATTAGAACAAAATATGCTTCTATCACCTAAGAAATTCCAAGGCTTTTGGGAGCTCTGTCACGAACTAGGGGTAGAAACCAAATATATACTTCTTATTATGTCACAGTAACAATGAAAGAACAATAATAGGATGTATACCGTCAGAACTGGTGGATGGAAAACCAGGGAATAAAGAAAGCTTCATATATCCAATGGAAGGCAGGAAGGAAAGGGGGGAGGAAAGCAAAGACAGAGAGAAAAGCACAATAAATAAAGGTCACTAAATAAAATGGTAGAAAAATGAATGAAAATACATCAGTAATCACAGATTCAGCCTAAAAGTGAGAAGGTTCTAAGAGGCACATAAAATCTAGTGATGCGGCAAGGCTGAAGTAAAACGCTGGAAAAATCTACCACATGGATCCGTCTGGGTCCCAGCGGAATCCAAGTCAGATGGTTCAAAAGATTTTAGGGACAACCCACAGAGGGAGGTAGAGGTAGATTGAGGGAATAAAACGGGTATGAGAAGCAGAGAGAACCTGTTGATACTCAGGGCGCCTGGGTGGCTCAGTCCATTAAGTCTCTGCCTTCAGCTCAGGTCACGATCCCAGGGTTCTGTGATGGAGCCCTGAGTTAGGCTCCCTGTGCAGCGGGGAGTTTGCTTTCCCCTCTCCATCTGTCCCTCCCCCCCCCACAACTTGTTCTGTCTCTCAAATAAATGAATAAAATTTTAAAAAAGAAGAAGCTATTGATACTCTCAGCCTAGATGTGACAAGGGGAAGACAGTTTTGCCAGACTTCTAAGGATGCCAGAGCCTGGGAAAAGGGGTCTCCATAGCCCTACAGTCATGGCCAAACACGGCACCTGCCAGATAATGCAGTTTAGTGTGAGGGGGAAGAGGCAAGAAATACTTGACCTCTCTTCTCTGCTCTTACGTCTACTCCCTCCCCTTGGCAGCCTAACCATAGGCAGTCAGCTAGGGAGCCGGTGTGACAGTTTGTGGGCCAGCAAAGGAGAGAAGAGAGAAGGTGGGCAAAGGGCATGGCAGTATTCCATGCCCGGTAAAAAGAACTTGAAGACACAAATCACTGTTAGGCAGGAAAAGGGGTTTTGTATAATAATAAAATAATTTTTCTAGAAGATGTAACAAACCTGTAGCTATATGAATGTAACAACAGAGGTTTCTCAGTATATCAAGAAACTACCGGTGGGGGACACCAGGGTGGCTCAGTGGGCTAAAGCCTCTGCCTTCAGCTCAAGTCATGATCCCAGAGTGCTGGGATGGAGCCTGCTCTCTGCTCAGCAGGGAGCCTGCTTCCCTTCCTCTCTCTGCCTGCCTCTCTGCCTACTTGTGATCTCTCTCTGTCAAATAAATAAATAAAATCTCAAAAAAAAAAAAGAAAAGAAAGAAAGAAACTACCAGGGGGCACCTGGGTGGCTCAGTGGGTTAAGCCTCTGTCTTCAGCTCAGGTCATGATCTCAAGGCCCTTGGATGGAGCCCTGCATCAGCAGGGAGCCTGTTTCTCCCTGCCCCACCTCCCATGCCTGCCTCTCTGCCTACTTGTGGTCTCTCCCTCTGTCAAATAAATAAATAAAATCTTTAAAAAAAAAAGAAAGAAAGAAAGAAAGAAAGAAAAGAAAATACCACAGGGGTTATACGAATACAAGAACAAATATACCATCATAGTGGAAGGGTAACATATCTCTCCCAGAAAGTGACAGATCCAAGGATCCAACACACAAGAATTTTCTAAGTCCACAGAAAATTTAAACAACACAGTAAGCTTCATATAAGGGATGTGAGAGAATTCTACTCCCAATAATTTAAAATAGTGTTCCTGAAAACCATACAAATGTCTTTGAGTCGGTGGTTGGGTAAACAAACTGTGGTCTCTCCATACAATGCAAGACTATTCAGCGATAAAAAGAAATGATTATGGATACCCGGGACAGCGTGGACGAATTTCAAACATTGTGCTGAATAAAAGAAGCCAGACTTAAAAGGTCAGGTACCTACAGGATTCCATTTATATGACTGGAGGAGGCAAAATTAAAGGTACAGAAAACAGATGAAAGATAGCCAGGAGCTGAGGGTGGGGGAAGGGTTTGACTGCAAAAGAGCAGTGGAGAGTGATAGAACCCATATGGCTCGGTCACAGCAGTTACTGGACTCTAGGCTTCTAAAACTCCCAGAACTGTCCCTCCAAACCAGGAATGTTACTCCACACAAACAAACTTGTAAACGGAATTTTTAAAACATCATCTGAATATTCAAGTTCAACCAGATAGCCACATAATTGACCATGTGCACGGTCACAGAAGGAATCGTAAAGGCCGTGTAAGATCAGTATTATACACACCAGATCTTCTAACTACAGTGCAATAAAACTCTAAATCGGTTGTAAAAATTTAGCTCCCAAACATCATACTTGTGGAAACTAAGAAAATGCATTTAAAAAAAAATCAATGGGTCAAAGAAGATCATAATGGAAATCACAAAATAGTTCAAGCTGAATAATGACAGGAGTGTTAAATATGAAAATGTGTGGCATGTAGCCAAAGTGGCCATTGGAGTAAAGAGCTGACTCAGAGAAGACAGGCATTATTGTTGTTGTTGTTGTTGTTGTTTAATAATAAGGTAACCATTTTGCTCAAGAATTTAGAAAATGGACAATGACAATTTAGAAAACGGAAAGAAGGAAATAATACACAGGAAAACAAAACTCGCCCTAATTGCAAACAGGCACACTGCAGAGAGGACTGGTAATAAAACGACAATAGGATTGTGGCTGAGAGCCAGACAAGAGAACTATGAGAAGAATGCAGAATCTGATCAGGCAGAAAAAAAGATCAGTTGAAGCTGGTCACGTGGAAAAGGAAATTAGGTGTATCGGAGCGAGGAGTGCAGAAGTTCAGCCCCTGAAATCAAGTGATTAAAAAATAGATTACGGTGACAATTGGCATCCAAGGAAAGCACTTATTAATAAATCTCAGCCCAACTGAATGGCTGTCGGACCCGCCACGCCTGCTGAACCTGGGATAGATAGGGTCATCCTGAGAAAGGGCTTAGTATGTGCCGATCTGTGACTCAGGGAGAACTGGCCTGAAACAGTCCTCAGGACATCAAAGGGCTTTTATTTTCATGGGTTTTACCTACCAATATTTAATGTATTTGAATTTAAAAATACTTTATTCACTTAAAAATAACAAAAATATGGGCACCTGGGTGGCTCAGTGGGTTAAAGCCTCTGCCTTTGGCTCAGGTCATGATCACGGGGTCCCAGTATGGAGCCCCGCATTGGGCTTTCTGCTCAGCGGGGAGCCTGCTTCCTCCTCTCTCTCTCTCTCTCTCTCTCTGCCTGCCTCTCTGCCTACTTGTGATTTCTGTCAAATAAATAAATAAAATCTTTAAAAAAAAAAGGACACCAACTATATTTTTAAAAATAATAGTAACAAAAATAAATTCAATACAACATCGTTTACAAACAATGCAAAAATGAGAATGACCCAAATATCCACAAATATGGAAGATCATGAGTGAACTGTACTTTATTTGTTCAATAAAATACTACACAGCTTATTTCTAACTATAGGTAACAATATAGATAAATCTCAGGAAAAAAAAAAAAAACTTGAATGGAAAAAGCAAGTGGCAAAAGAACTGAAGATACCATACCATTTATGTAATTTTTTTAAGGTAGAAAAAGAATTAATTGGTAGAAGCAAATCTTTGAAGGCCCGGCTGAATTTAGACTTACTTCAGCAAGCAGCGAGCCCCTATTTTTGAATGAGTGAATCATCAAAAGATTTTGAGCAGGAAACCCACACTTCTGCTGTAATACCAGTCTGGTAACTTCTTAACCTGGGGTCCACAGAAAGAATGCAGGGGCCTTGTATCCTTGCATGGAGGAAAAAAAATCTTTATTTTTAGGAAATGAAACATTTTTCTTCAATTAAGTATAGTCGACAAAGCACAATGCTATTGGCAGGACCTGTGACTTTGTCACAACAGAAATCACAGATATTTCCATATCACGGTATAGTTGTTGTAGATGTCTCTAAATATCCTTTAGTTCTTCATGCTTTGAAATTAAAATAGGCTTTGGGGAGCCTAGGTGGCAAGGTCAGTTAAGGGTCTGACTTTAGTCAAGTCATGAGTCCTACATCTGGCTCTCTGCTTCTCCCTCTCCTTCCGCCTGCTTGTGTGTTCTCTCTCTCTCTTTCTCTCTCTGTCAAATAAATAAATAAATAAATAAATAAATAAATAAAATCTTAAAAAGAAATTAGAGTTGGCTTTAGATCTGCTGCTAAATCTCATTGCTTAATAAGGTAATAAAGAAATACATACATATTACATCCCAAATTTGCTTTATTTTTTATTTTTTATTTTTTAAGAAAGAGCACAAGCAGGTGTGGAGGCAGAGGAAGAGAGAGAATCCCAAGCAGGATCCATGCCCAGTGTGGAGCGCAACGTGGGTCTCGATCTCACAACCCTGAGATCATGACCGGAGCCAAAATTAAGAGTCGGTTGCTCAACTGACTGAGCCATCCAGTCATCCTCCTAAATTTGATTTTTAAAACCTTTTGAAAATGCATTTCAATATAAAGGTTTCCTTTGTAATTCTGTGTCTCATTTTGTACATTTTAAAAAACAATTCTGGGACTGTTCATAAGCTTCACCAGACTGGCAAAAGGGTCCATGGCCCCAGGCAAGTGTGGGAAGTCAGATGGCTAAGGGTGGGAAGCGGAGGACAGATGTGAGAAGGCGGCTGCAGCAGTCTGATCTGGGGAACGCAGGGCTGGGATGAGGGTGTGAAGGACACAGGGCATGCTCAGTCTGCAGCTCAGACCTACTCATTTCCAGCCCTGCCCCAGCACCTAGCCCAGTGCTGGGAACACAGAGACCCCCAAGTCACATTTGTTACATGATTGGAAAATGCAGCCCAGTGAGTGGGCTTGTGAGGCTAGAAATGAAGAAGGATCAAGGGCGATAGAAGCTGTCGTACCTAACCGAGTTGTGCTGCAGTGGGGTCTGGCACTGGAGCAGGTAGGAAGGATGGAGACATGCAGTGAGCCCACCGACAGGAAAGGATAACCCAGAAGTGCACAACGGTCTTAGTTTTTAATCTCACTGATCTTGTTCCAAATTTGCCTTTCCTCCTTTTTACATGGGACTCTTGAGCCGTTGCCACAAAGTGCATTTGTCAGTCTTCCTGCATGTCTCCTCAGAAGCAAGTTGGGACAAGGCTTTTCCCAGCCCAGAACTTCTTTTGCAAAGGATGTCTTGCCTATATGACACCGCCCAGACAAGCCCTGAATCTGGGTCCAGCATCAGAACTAAAGAAAAAGCAATTGAATTTGATATGGGTTAATTTTATGAGTCAATTTATGTGTCAATTTTACAATCACATGCCCAGGTATCTGGTTAAACAGATAGCAGCAGAGTAAGGTGAGCTCACGTTGCCTGTCTTCGAGCTAAGACATCAGTCTTCTCCTGTCTTCAGACTTGGACTCAAACTGGAACTTATACCATCTGCTCTCTTGGTTTTCAGACCTTTGACTCACACTAGAATCACACCACTTGTCAGCTGCTGATCTGGGGACTTTTCAACCTTCATAACCACAACTGATTGATTCATTGATTGATTCTGTTTCCCTGGTGAACCCAGACCAATGGAAATGACCTTTGCCTATAACCCTCCACCAGTGAAAATGTTACAAAACAACTGTTACAAATATTATAAATTCAGAAAAAAATGCTCCTTGTGTTTTATTAAATTTGCTAAATCAACAAAGAGCATCAGTAAAAACGAGGTAATGAACTTCAACAGAACTTAAGTTTGGCTGAAATGGAAAAGGGAGGACTGCCTTGGAGGAGAGCAAGAATTAGGGTTGTCTGGGGCATGTGTATACACACACACACACACACACACACACACACACAAACACACACGCACGTGTGCACTCTATGTCCTTCTTGTGCATTCTTCACGACCTCTGGCAATCAGACTTCCACCCTGACACTCTACTCTTAGAGCTTTGCCTTTGGTGACCTGTAGTCTCCAAACTCCAGCCATTCCCACTGTGCTAATGATGTACATCCCTAGCCTTGAGCTTTCCAAAATAATGGAATCCTCACAGGCAGTCTGATTTCACCCAGTACCTTCACGTCACAGATTATAAATTTGAGTGTCTTAGAAGCCGAGAGCGGTGTCCAGAGTCATGTATGTGCTGGCAATTAGCAGAGTTGAGACTAGAAGCCAAGTTTGCTAAATACCACTCTCGCACTCACTTGGATAACCTGGTTTTCTGTCTGGTCTATATCCTAAAGAGTTATGAACTATTTTCAATTAGATAGCCTCAACTCAGACACTACAAGCCTCAACATACACTTGTAAAACTGTTGAGTCTTGAGCGGACAGCTAGGGGAAAGTCTTTGTCACACAAGATGGTCAAGGGGTTAATATCGTTAATTTGTAAAAAGAGCGTTCATTCAACACATGTTTCATTGAGGGCTCACCAGGTCCAGTGTGCAAGACAGTGAGAAAACAACGGTGAATAAGAATAGCATGGTTTCTCCCTGCACAGACTTTACTGTCTAGTGGGCACAAACAAAACAATCTGAAATTACCACTGGGAAAGGCAGTCATGTGCCGCTTCTAGCTGCTGGCATAGGAGGGCAGCGTTCCCTTACAAAGTGATAAAGAGCCCTTTTGACCTGTGATGGGTATCGCTCTCTGCTCTGTAATATCTTTTCCTGTCCCACATTTGAACAGGTGCCCTTCTTTGTTCTGCTTCAGTGTGGGTCAAAGACCCTTGGGCAGACCTCAGCTTTCTGTTCTTCAGACCCCTTGGGGGAGGACATGGGGTCCTTGGCCTGAAATGCAAACGGAATCTGTATGCAGACCATCTCCCTGTTTTGTCTGGGTGAGGAGATCTGCTGAGCATAGGAGACAGACACTGGCTATTGAAGGGGATCTTGTTCTGTCTCTTCTCCATGTAAGTAAAATGTTGTTCAATCCAGAGCCTGTGTGAGTCTTGTCTATCCCAGCAACTCTGATACCTGCAAACTACGCAGGGGATCAACATACTGGGACTGCTGCACCTGGTTGTAGGCAACAGGTGCTACTCACTGGACAATTGTCGTAATAAAACACTAACTGAGAGAAAGGAATGCCTTTGGCGAAGCATGCCACTGAGGGCCTGACTCATGTTGGCTGTGTGACCCGGACTGGGGAGTGTTGGGAGCTATCCATGAAGTTCTGAGCTGAGAATGAAAGCATAAATATGAGCTAATTAGGGAAGGATGGAAGAAGGGGCAGATACCACAGGTCACAGAAGTTCTGTGCAAAGGCCCTGTGGCATATTTGAAGAATTGAAAGAAGGCTGGTATGCCCTCAGGGCATAAAGAGAGGACAGGAATGTGGCTCAAATGAGCTTGGAGAGGGAAGCAGGGACCAGACAGTGCAGGGCCTTCTAGGTCACCTTAAGGATTTGAATCTGTATCCACTGAGGAATGGACAGCACAGAAGTTTGCTAAGAAGAGGTTGACATGGTAAGATTTGTGTTTTGAAGAGATGAGGCTGGTGGCAGTGGAAAAAATGGATGTGAAAGGGAGAAAGTAGACACTAAGAGCTAAGTGAGACCATTGCCAATATCTAGGAGAAAAAGAGTGGTAGTTTAGGCCAGTGGTTCTCAACCAGGGAAATTTCACCCCTGTGAAGACCCTGGGCAATCTCTGGAAACACTCTTGAGTGTCACACGGTGTGTGGAATGTTATGGCATTTAGCAGATTAAGGTCAGAAATGCCACTAAATAAAAATCCTATAAGACACAAAAAGGACCCCCTAACCTGAGCTATAAATAGTGGCTAGATTGACAAATCCTGGCTCAGGCTGTGGTGGTGGTGGAGATGGCACACATGGGAGAGATAATTAAGAGGGCAAAGCCAGCAATCCTTAGTGACTGATTGATGATGAGGGACGAGGGAGCGATTAGCAAAGAGAACCCTCAGCTTTCTGGCTTGCTCACTTGAATGACTGGGGGTGCCGTCCACTGAGACAAGAAACATTGGAGAAGTTGATGGTTTTCTGGAGGAGGATGAGGAGCTCAGCTGGACACCTATGAAACTGAGATGCCTCTAAGACATCCAAAAGAAATCAGGCCATTCTCTAGGTCTGCAGCTCAAGAGGAAAAGCCTGAGAAGAACACATACATTTCAGAGGTTTCCATAAGTAGAATGGAAGCCAGGGGCAGGGATGAGGTACAGAGTGAGGAAGAAAGAGGTCCCGGACAGAATCTTGAGAAACTCTTGGGAGAGGAGAACAAGCCAGCAAATAGCATGTAGGGGGCATCCGGAGAGGTGGGAGGAAAACCAGGGCATGTCACCTCCCAGAAGCTTCAAGTGGGACTGTTTCCCCCACACCTTCTCCAACACAGAGCACACAGATATTTTTAAAGCTTTGCTAAACTGATCAGTCAAGAAAAATATAGTTTCAAGATGTCAAAGTTTTGCCATGTTGGGGTAAGTAATGAGATTAAGTATCTTTGCCATGTTTACTGGCGATTTATACTTCTTGGGTCATTTGTCCATTTTCTTATTCTAGATATTCCTATTTTTCTAGATTGGTTTGGCCTCACTAAATATTGTGATTTTTCACCCTTTGCTATCGCATTATTAAATATTTCTGCACAATTTATCTTTTTTATTTAAAGATGTCTTTTTCCATGCACTTATTTTACATTTTTTTTTTTTCTGCAAGATTGCTGTTGACTTTATCTTCCTGCTTTGATTTCATGTTGGAATAGGGTGTTTCTTCCCAAGGATCACAAAAATGTTCTCCTATATTTCCTTAGGATATGAAATCCCTTTTTACATTTAAACTTTTCATCTATCTTAAATCTCTTTTTGTGACTGATGAATGATTGGGATTTTTTTCTCAGTTCAGTTGAGAAATGTGTTCTTCCAGTCTCCTCTTTATGTTAAACTAAATCCTATATCCATTAATCTGGTATTGACCTATCTCTTTTGTTCTTTAGAGCTATTGGTATATTCCTGTGCCCAAACCAGGCTGTTTTAATTACTGTAGCTTTATGGTATGGTTTGATATCTCGAAGGTACATTTGTATTATTTTATTTTAAAGATTTTATTTATTTATTTGATTAAGAGAGCGAGCGAGAGAGCACAAGCAGAGGGAGTGGCAGAGGGAGAGGGAAAAGCAGGGTCCCTGCCAAGCAGGGAGCCTGATATGGAGCTCAATCTCAGGACCCCGGGGTTATAACCCAAGCCAAAGGCAGATGCTTAACTGACTGAGCCACCCAGGTGCCCCATATTTGTATTATTTTATAATCAGGAAAAACCCCAAAGGTTTGTGTGTATATATATATATATATAGTATGTATGTATGTTTGCTTCTGTGTGTGGATGGTTGATGGGGAAGCGTGTGTATGAAAGCTGGCAACAAGGACTAATTTGGGTTATTTTTAGAATGACCACCAACTGCATTTGAAGGCCCCTTAGGCCCAGGAACCTTCTCCCAGCTCCTGGGGAATCACTGAGGATGTTAAGGTCAGCCATTCACTTCTTAGAACCAAAGTGACTGACTCTGGTGTAGGTAGAGTATCAGCAGCTTTTCATGGGTCTATGGCCGCTGGGGAACCGAAATCCCTCAGCTTTTGGTCAGATGCCTTACTTTTTGTTGGCCCAAAGCTTTCCAAGAAAGTAAGTCTTGTAATTCAGCAAGCATTCACTGACTGCCCCACATCCCCATCACAGACCCTGCAGAAATCTCCCAGCAACGGTCCATTTCAAACAACTCAGGGTGAGTGACTAGTGCTCCTTCACACACAGACACACACACACACCACACCATCCCCCTTCAGCTCGGAGCCTTTGTCTCTGGGCTCAGAGGTCTCAAATCAGGGGCATTCTTCTCTGAAGACCACCCCCCCCCCCAACTGTCAGTGGATTCGGTCCCATCTGCACAGGACAGGAAATTAGTGGCATACAGCGTCTAGGTCTCCAGGGGAACAGGCAGACCCAGGACATAGCCCAGACCTTAGCTCTTCCTTCCAGCTATTCAGGACCACCCATGAGGAGGGGTCGTCCAACAGAACTCTACTTAGGCCTCTTGGTGGATCATTCCAAGAGTCCCAAAGGGCCTGCTGATGCATTAAAAACAAGACCCCTGGGGCATTTCAGTCGCTGCATTTTTGTTCTCTTCCAGGATTAGCTTGTCTTGAATCTTAGCATAACGATACCCATATAAAATGGGGTTGGGGGAGGGCATTGCTGAGTAAACAGTGAGCAGATCCCTGGGCATGGCCAAGGCAGTCAGTCCGAAATACATGACAGGGAACGTCTCTGTATTACTTTGCTCTCCTGGCCCAGGTGATTCAGGGACCAGTGTGCCTGCTAGCCTCACGCCCAACATTACAAGTGGTTACCAGCCTCCACTCCACAGAAAGATGGAGCACAGGGCCCACCTGTGCACATTCAAGCAGTGCCGGGTTCCTACACTCTGCCCTATCCCCTGCCCCAAGTAGTCTTGGGGTGAGGATGGAGGAAACCAAAAGAGAGATCAAAGGGTCCTTGATCTTGACATCGATGTTTCATGGAGTCATGCAGTGGACACCCTCCTGGCCTTCCCCAGGTAGGGCCGGGCGGCATGGGGGTGAAGAGGACCGGAAGGGGGAAGATGAAGGAAAGGTACTGGGCCTTGACCCGGCCGAGGGGGCGGTCCCCGGCCCGACCGCTCCGCCCCCGCCCCGCCCCGGGGCCGCCCTACCTCCCCTGCCTCCGCAGAGCCTCCGGAGCGCTGGCAGCCGGCTGCCACTGCGGCAGCGCAGCTCGCCCTCCACCGACCGTCTGCGCACAGGTGAGCACCAGGGACCCCGCGCCCGAGCCGCTGAGGAAGGAGCGGAAAGCTTCGTGGGGCTGGGAGCTGGGAAGGAAGGAAACGAGATCGGATTTCAGAGAAGACTGGAGGGAGGGACCGAAGGGTGCGCGCCCCAATCCTGGGAGGCAGGGAGGTGGTCCCTGCCAAGCCCGGAGAGGTGGACGCGTCCCCACCGAACGCATCTGCGACTCCGGAGATGGGCTGGCGCTTAGCTATCCTGGCTGTGTGGAGACACAGTTCCAGAGCGGGGCCTCTCAGATCCTGGGGCGCTGGATCCCGGGGACCCGACATCCCTTTGCAATTGTTTCCAACCAGCAGCTAAAAATATCCCTCCTAGGTCTTTCAGGGCCGACTCTGGGCTCGCGGGTGCCCAACACCCACAAAAATCTCCCTTGCTTCTGCGATTTGAAGAAAAGCCCTGCCTCAGTCCTGTGAATGTTGCTAATAGGTGGAAGATTCCTTCTGCCCCAGTCGGTGTGTACAGGTGGAAAAAATCTGCAAGAAATGATTGACTTATTTTTTGGAAAATTTTCTATTTAAAATTTCAGCAAACCTGTTCTTCTTCTCGTTAAATCTGGGGAGGTGACACTAGAATTTAAGCCCAGCTTTGGGTTTATATCCAAAGGGCTCCGTTTCTCTGTCCCCCAAGAGGTTTTGATTTGGAAGAAGTGAAGTGGGTTTGAAAGCAGGTTTTGCTTCGTGACAGGTTTTCTGGCTGGATCAAGAGTTTGCTTAAGGTAGTCATTGGCTTTTTACCTGAAAACTGAGGACCAGGAGGCAGCCACGTGGCTGTGGTCAGGAGACTGCTATGTATCACTCCCCTTCCTCCCTGGACGGATGTTTTTTTAGTCGTGCCCCCAAACTGGGCTTAACACTGCTGGTTTCCGGAACTGAAGTCAGGGGCCAATGGCACACCGTCATTCTGTGTTCTCTTGCCTACAGTCGGGAGGAAAGATGTTCACTGTGCTGACCCGCCAACCCTGTGAGCAAGCAGGTTAGTATCTCCAAGCAGGCAGCAGGTGTGGTATTCTCAAGTCACAGCCCAGGCTTCAGCCCACAGTTCTTCATGCGTGGCCCCTGCCATTGAGTTTAACGTCTGTGGTTTGAGACTCAGTCACTTACTGAGCTTTCACCACCAGCATGCCTCAGGTAGAAGTAATGCTTTTGATCAAAGCTACGCATAACAAGGACTAACATGCATGTTTCGCTTAAATGGTTTTTCCGGTTTGCATAATCCATTAACTTGGCTGTTTGTGGTTTCCCTTTACCAAGCTGCGTGTGGGGTTTGCTTGAGAATATTGTTGCTTTTGTAATGCATTGTAAAGTCCTTAGATCTGTCCTCTTCTTCCATACCAGTGTTGTTGCTGGCACAGTGTCTACAGGTTCCGCACTCTGCACCCCGACCCCAGGTCAGCGTCCTATCCTTGCTGCTGGAGGCACATGTGCAGAATTCTCACACATATGCACACACACATACTGCCAAGCTTGCCCTACCTGCCTGCCTCTGGAGCACGTTTTACAGTCGCTCATGTGGAAGCCCAGAAGGATCTGGCCTCTCCACTCTCATGTTGACACCTTGTAATTACAGTGTTTGTTCACTCCTAATGGCAGCACAGCTCTGGGCTGCATTCCCTAAACGAATGAGACCTGCTCTAGTCCGTTTGGCTTTGCAATAGTCTTTTCTGCTGGGGCCAGGGTTTGCTGAAGGTAATCATAGCTATTTACCTGAAAAGTGCTGAAACACAGAGGACTGGGGAGACCAAACACACAACTGTGCTCAGCAGACTGCTTACATATCACACCCCCTCCTGCGCCTGGACAGATGGTCTTTAGTCATGCCCCCAAACTGGGCATTGTTGTCTTCTAAAAGGATATAATTTTAGGGCGGTAGGGGCAACTTAGACAAATCTTTTTTTGTAAAAGGAAATTGTACCTAAGGAGCTAGTTTACTTGGATTTTCAGGTTTTCCTTAAAGGACTTTGAAAGATTTGATGAATTTTGACAAATGCACACACCCATATACCCCATAATTCTAGGAAGATATAGAGCATTTCTGTGACTCCAGAAAGTGCCCCTGTATTCCTTCTCAGTGAATCCCTGTCCCCAACCAACACCCAGGGTGGTCACTGTTCTGATTTCTGTCACCTGCCTGTTTTAGAACTTCACATGAATGAAGTCATTTTAGTATAGAACAATATTTGTTTCTTTTTCTGAAAAATATATTTGCTACTTTATTTATAAAATTTCCATTAGCCCACACTGTTTTGTTAAGACCCAAGTAAATATCTGTTCAAAATCATCTAGTTAAGCAATATTAGTTTAACTTTAATACATAGACATAGTCCATTATAGTAATTGTATACCTTACATAATACAGATATAATTATCTTTCTTCAGAGGCGTTGTATTTAGTTGAAGATTATTCATAGGCTTCATTATTATTATTTTGCTTTTAAATGGGTACAGTTTACATGTTACAATTAAAAGACAAATGCCAGAGATGATATGACCCCTTTGAACACATGGCTTAGGGTCTAGCTGTTCTTTGAAGATGTAGGTGAGACCCTATGGCTTCACTGTAGACATAGGAAAAATGACTAAGGTTGACTTCTTTCTGGGAAATGAAATATTTTAGAAATTCATATGTGTTACTATTTGCAAGACGGTATGTCACTGTGTACTGAACTTTATAATCATTGGTTATATCTGAAGTAAAGCAATAATTTATTTTATCTGATATATATATATTTTTAATAAAGATTATTTATTTATTTAACAGAGAGAGAGAGCACAAGTAAGCAGAGCAGCAGGCAGAGGGAAAAGAAGAAGCAGGCTCCCCACTGAGCAGGGAGCCTGATGTGGGACTCAATCCCAGGACTCTGGGATCATGACCTGAGCCGAAGGCAGCTGCTTAACTGACTGAGCCACCCAGGCACCCCGATATTATTTTTTTTAATTTATTTATTTGACAGATAGAGATCACAAGTAGGTAGAGAGGCAGGCAGAGAGAGAGGAGGAAGCAGGTTCCCTGCTGAACAGAGAGCCCAATGCGGAGCTCAATCCCAGAACCCTGAGATCATGACCTGAGCCGAAGGCAGAGGCTTAACCCACTGAGCCACCCAGGTGCCCCCTGAAATTATTTTTAAATGAAATATTTTATCACCTGCTTAATAGAAAACCCATATTTTTTAACTCTACATTAGAATAAATATTATTGTAAATCATCTCAGGGACAACTAGTAGTATGCTTAACACATCTGGGGAGATACCAGGAAACTAAACTATGCACACCCTTTCTGTAAATGATGTCTTAGTCTACTCTTTTGGAGGAAAGGTAAATGGTTATTGGAACCCAATCCCTGTTCCACCTTAAAAGTGTAGGTCTCACTAACGCCACAGGAAGTGACGTATGCACACAGTTATGCACCCAATCTATGGATTCTGCAAAGAAAGCTGATGCCTCATTCCTACTTTCCCCTCATGTGTCTTCTGGGTCTTCCCATTTTAGGTTTCAAGGCTCTCTCCCGAACCCCAGCCATCATTGCCTTGGTGGTCTTGCTTTTGAGTGTTGTGGTGCTTGTGTCCATCACAGTCATCCAGTTTCACCACAAAGAGGTCCTCCTTCCAGGACTGAAAGTAAGTGTGAAGGGATTGCCACTGAAGGGATGGGCTATGACATCAATTATTCTAAAGTCATGAGTTAGAAGAAAACCCTTTCTCCAACTGCCATGGGGGAAGACCCAAGGGAGAACCCAAGGGTCTTTGGTGTAAGACCTAAGGGAGGAGCATGCTGGTTTTGTGATGTTTGACACTAGAAAATGTTAATGGTGACAACTTCTCTGAGAACTGTGTGGCCTTGCTTTGATTCCTGACTGTGGAACCAAAGCTAGATTTTGTAGCCAAGAATTGCAGATGGCTTCCAAAGATCTACCAACTTGTGCATTCCTCCAAGAACACACAACCCTGATCATAAGTGGAAACCAGGAGACCCAGGCTCCTCTTCTGGCCTAATCTTATAAGCAAAACATCAAAGACTTGAAAGGTCTCCTTGAGCTGTATTTGTGCTACCTCTCTTGAGTCTAGAAGTGTCCCATGATCCCTCTAATTCTTCCCCTCGAAAAATTACTGAGAATCTTGTGCTCAGTTTCAGAGGCTACTCTTAGCCCTTGATAAGTCAGTCCCCACATGGCCTTTCAGATGATGTCTGACGGTCTGAAAAACATGTGTGTCACCCCAGCCTTGGCTGTTAGGGTGAGGGGAGGAGATCCCATGAGGGACTTGTCAAATGAAAGAGAATCCTTTCGGTAGAGTTTGGCACATTTTCTGTAGAGAGCTAAATAGTACATATTTTAGGCTTTGAAGGTCATTTATAGTCTCGATCACATTTCTTCTTCTTCTTCTTCATCTTCTTCTTTTGGTCTTCTTATGATTCTTTAAAAATGTAAAAACCCTTCTTAGCTAGAGGGTCATAGGATCCAAGGAATTCAACTCTTATTTGAATCTCATTTATCCTTTGCCTTTGACCTCATGAGTACTTTCTACATCTTCCTGCTCTTAGTGACTGTTCAAAGGCTATATTTGAAATAGAAGTTTTTTAAAGTTTTTAAAGATAAAAAGGAAATGAGTATTGCCTGAGCTTTGTGGGCAAGTTTGACCTACCATTCTGAGACTGCTCTTCAGATTAAAGTAAAATCTCCCATAGATAATGACATTTGGCTCTTTTATAGGACATTTTATTTAAGAATCTCAACACCCTCCCCATGAATAACACAAAGAAAAAAGAAAAAGAAAAAGAAACCTTATACAACTTTCCAGTGATGAGGAAAAACAAATTATCTGGTTGTCCAAAGACATTAGCCAAGGCCTAGAGAAGCCCTTGTCCCAAGCTCCAGGCACTGACTTCTTGTATTAACTATAGAAAATCAGGATTGCAACTGGAAGTAACACCATCTTGTTATACTTTGTAAATTGCAGTTCAGTTTAGGGAACACTTTTCCCTGAATTATCTCATGTAACTCTTGCGGTAGCTATAGCAGGGGGACAAAGCAAGCATTGTCACCACCATCTTGCAAATGAGAAATCATAGGTTTGACCAGTGGATGGCAGACCGGAAATGAAAATTTGTCTTCCTGTTCCCAAAGCCTTCTTTTTCTTCACTCACCTCCCTCTTCTCCCTGATCCTAAGTTCAGAATGGGGGACCCAGGAGAAGGTACTACCTCTGACAGGAGTACTTGTCCTCTTTTGCACAGGTGGGAAGGTGGGGAGGATGGGTGCGGATGCAGAAGTTTTGCTGAACTGAGGGATGGAGGTATCCTCCACATGGGGGCAAGCTAAATAGCCCTCTTAGACCCCAGGAATCACTCTTACACCCCATATTTCAGAGGAACCAGCTCTAGTTGTATTTTAGGGTTATCTCTCTCCAGAGCACAAGGGAATGTGCCCACCCAGAGCCATGCTTCCCCTTCTAGAACAACCTGTGGTGCCTGGGACTCCAGAAGCCAGGGTCTTTGTGGGCCTTCTCCAGAGGACTGTCCTCACCAGTGGTCTGAGGGGTTGCAAAAGAGCAGCTCTTTGCAGCAAGTGTAGACAGAGCAGAGATGTGGAGTCTGAGCTGTCACACCTTCTATAGACAATGTGTAGGTGCATGAGGCTCTTTATTCTGTGGATCTGGAGCTGAATCCCTGGAGCCCAGGAATGAGGACAGGTGGAAGTTGGGAGGGAGAGTAAGAGTCTGCATTTATAAAATTTTCCCTACAAAAGTTAGGGATGGGGTAGTTAAGCAGTTGCCAGTTGCTGGCTTCCACTTGTTCCAAGAAGAAAGAGGTAACTCTTCTGTTCATACTGGAGGGACATGGAGGAATTGACAGAACACTAGAAGAGCAAACTGAGTAGAGAGAAGTAGACCCCAGCGCAGTAAGGAGGCTACAGCTGAAGGAGGAGAACTCACATGTTTCATGCTCCTGGGTCAGGTGGGTTCCCGTGGTCAAAGATGTGAGTAAAAGTAGGCCATCTGGGAATGACCCTAGGAAGCATAGGTAGGGGGTGGGAAGGCAGCTGGTGGAGGGTCTGCCTCCCAGCAGGTTACCACTGCAGGCAGCAAGGGCTCAGTTCTGCAGAGGATCTCTGGGAGCCAGTACAGAATCCATCGCAGGGTTGTCCTCTACCAAAGGGTATCTAGAACCACTGCCTCACAGGTATCCCACTCGAGGACATACTTACACACTAACTTCTGCTAGTCATTGGTTGAGCGGCTGTGCCCTGGAAGACATTCACTCCTTAATGTTTCTGGCACGTTGTATGCTCAGGTGGGCTCAGGTCCCCGGAGAAAGCCGTTAGGCAGGTGGAAAGTGCATGGCTGGGCATCACCGTGCTAAGGCCTGAGGGATGTGGTCAGGGAACCCTCAGTGACTATTCCACACAGATATGATTATTTTTATCCTCATTTTGCAGATGAGAAAATAAAGGAACAGAAAGGGCAGACAGCTTCTTATAGTTAAATGGACTGGAAATAGCAGACGTGGTGCCCAAGAAACAAAAGAGAGCAGAGAATGTTGGCCTTAAGCAAGGGTTTAGAAGGATCAGAGGACACGCCCTCACTCATTAGCACACAGTTCAAAGAGGGGATTTTTGATCTTCTCAAATCCTGCCGCCAGGTCCTGGTCACAGTTGTAGGGGACAGGAAGTTGTAGAGCATTGGAATACTGGCTCAGAAGACCCATTGTGCTTAATTGGGTGGATTAAATGTGAGAAAAGACAGATGTTCTGAGCCAGTGGAACCAAGAGCAGAATGGCCACTTGAAAGAACATTCCACATGTAGCTCTTTTCAGAGTGAGGACAAGCCTCTTTTTTTTGTTTTGTTTTGCAGTGTGTGCTAAGGGTGGGAAGGGCAGTTGTGGGAGTGAATACAAGGGCTTTTAAACTGTTCTGTTTATGTTTCCATACCTTGAAGTTTGTTTTGCCTTGGTGTGCCGCTGACAGTTGGTTATGAGGGGACAGCTCCACAATGGCCTATCTGAGGGGCCCTAGACTGCTCCTTAAGACCCTAATCATGATAATTGGCTCTTAAATCCAACCTTGGCCTACCTAACCTTGGTTTATTTGAGTTGAACAGCAGAACTATTAAAACTTAGTCAAGGATCGAAGTGTCCCCAGTTCCATTTTCATTGTTACTGGTCTGACCTGCCCTACCAGCCTGAAGAATAAACATGATGGCATCACTTTTGTTTTTCACTCAGGCCCCCACTTGCTTTATTAACATTAAGTCTAGTATTGTCCTTTTGAGACCTTGTCCTCCCAAACCCCAACCACAACTGTCTAGAAGCCCTACGGCTTCCCAGTCCAATATGATCGGTATCCCATTGCCATTGCCCCTTACAGCCGCATGACATCATTATTGAAGAGGGGCCTACATAGTCCCTCTCAAGTCACATTAGATCCCCATGTTGGGTCACTGTCCCACGCTTGGCCATTACTCTCCAAAGCACAGCCACAGGACCAAGCTTGCTAAAACCATTCCCTTCTAACCCTTACTGTTTCTCAGTCATCAGCCTGGAGCTCTGGTGACTTGCGGCCCTCCCTGGTTTACCCCTTGGAGAATGAGAGTTAGATAATTGGTTTCCTCCTTTCCAGAAAGATGCAACTCCTTCATCACCTTGGTCCACCTCCTCTCCAGCCAGATCTGCACACTACTCAACTATGAGTTTGCTTTTGAGGGACTTTATGTCTGAACAAAAGATCCGCGAATGCACACCTTATTATGAAACAGTCAACCCTGGTAGACCTGGTTTCCTTGGAACTCAGTGAAAGCATGGCGGCTCTGTGAACAGGACTGATGTTCAGTTAGACTCAGGCTTGGGACTGTGGGCAATTATTTACCTCTGTGAGCCTGTTTCCCCATCTGTCAGGTGGGAATGATGACAACACCTGCCTTCTGAATGCAACACTAAAGCACTTTGTGCAGTGCCTGACGTATTATAAGTACTCAGCAACTGTTTATTACTACTATTCCTATTATTATGCTAATAGTGATGATGATGATGATGGTGATGGTAGTAAATCTAAGAAAGCTGATCTTATGATCCTTGCTTTTGTTTTGTTAGAAGTTCACATGGTTCTTAAGTTTTGGATCGTGCAGTTCATATGGAAGGCTGTTTCCTTTTGGTTAACCCACTGAGTATGTCTTCAGTTCCACATTCTAGCCATATTTTTTTCCTGATGCTGCATTGGACAGAGGGTAACTTATTGCTTTCCATCTAGCTGAACTGAATGAAAATCAGTCCCCATCTCATGCCCTCCACTGAACCACACTGAGTGTCACTGATCTAAACAAATGTGCTCTGAAAACTGGCTAAAACCAATTTTCCCATTTTTGAAAATGTCAGGGGATGATGTGGCTACTCAGAAGTAGTGCTGGGCTCAGGGCTGTCAGCACATTGGCAGGTGCCCAAGGGGCAGCCATTTCTCCAGGCTCATTGTGAAATGTCTCTGGCTGCTCCCACCATGATAAAAACTGGATCCCAGCTGGGATGAGGATGAGAATGAGAATGGCCCTTCTTCCTCCTTTCTGATCTTGGCCCAGCAGCCCCAAGTTCCCTTCACAGGGAAAACACACAGTTTGTGAAGTGTTTGGTTCCAGAAGATATGGGAAGGGTGGGGAACCTGTGGAGTGGTTGCTCTCGTGTGTGTACTCCCTCCTCTAGTCAGCACCAGGCGTGGAGGGGTCGGGGGAGGGGCGCTGAGGGGTCAGCAGCAGGTGGGAGGGGAGAAAGTGGACTGGTAGGGAGGCAGATCTCTTGAGTGCCTGGTTTCCTTCGGCTCCACCTGTGCACTAATCTCCTTGGTGAGTCTCTGTCCAGAGCAGGCTGTGAACAATGCCTCCCTTGTTTGCAGGGGGTATCGTGTCAAGATCCCTGTCAGCGTTCATCAGATTGAAAGCTGAGATTAAGAGGCTGTCCAAGTTCAAATACCAATGGACACAGGATGTTCCGTGTCGATATAATGGGGAAGCTGTGATTGAGGAGCTGGAGCAACATGTTTTTATTTGGTCCCATTTCAGACGAAACAAGCGCTTGTTAATAGTGGGAAGTTGGAACCCTCCCAGATGTCTAGAATCAGGGAATTGGTGAAAATGATGATATCAGTATTTTTACTGGCAGGGAGAGATGTGCATGATATGCTTATTGAGTAAGAAAAGAGCATTGGAAAAGACTATGTACAGTGTAATCCTGTATCGAATTGAAAACATATGTCTAGCCACATATTCACATGTGTAGCTATAGACACAGAAGACCAGTAGAAAAGATACATAGTAAGATGTTAAAACGATGGTGGGATTTGAATTTGAGGGGTATTTTCTTTTCTTTCCTCTTTTCCTTGCTTTGTAATTTTATTTATTTTGCTTTATTGATCTTTCTATATAGCCTGTATTTATTGAGCAAACATTAAGTATCAGATGTTTGGTCTCCTATGGACTTCTCAAGGTTGAGTTGTCTGAAGATAACAAAACCCACAGAGCTTAGGCCTCCTACCCAGGGTCATAAAGCAAGCATCCCCGAGTCGCCCTGCCTCCAGAAACCAAATTCATCTTCTTCACTGAAAGGAGCAGCCTAACCCAACAGTGGTGGAATTGGGGAATTGCTGTGACCCAGAAGCCTCTGCTGCCCTGGGCTGACTCCAGGTCCAAGCACTCACAGACCTCAGTCAGCATTACTCATTCTAGTCCCCATAGGCTGCTAACGCATGCTCTTTCCTGCTCAGGCTTGGTCCGAGGCCTGGTCTGAAAAGACCCTCAGGAGACACTCCCTGGTGCTTCCCTCTAGCTGGGGAGGTGGTCCAGGGCTCTTAGCCAGCAGTCCCCAGCACAGCTAGCCCTGGCGACACCCTCCTGTCTGTTCATGTACCATGTTACCAAAGTGGGACAGTATGTCAACATTAGTATTGTGGGGTTTTTCTCCTTAATTACAAACACTTTCCTTCTGAAGGTTAATACAGGTATTGATGTGTCTCTCCCTTGTGAGAACCTCCTGTGTTTATTTGGGCAGCAGGTGACTGACTATTCATTTCCCTCCTGAGACCCAGGTGGCTTCTGTTCCCCACCTCAGAGGTCTGGGTGAGGAAGAAACTGGGGATGGGCAGGATCCTCGGAGTGCTAATTTTCAACCTTGGCTTCATACTGGGTCACCATGAGAGCTTTAGAAAGTGCCGATGCCTTTGTCCACTCCGAGAGTCTGATTTAATGGATCTGGGATAGATCTTGGAACTTGGGGCTTCAGAAACTCCCCAAGTGATTCTAAGGTGTGGCCAAAGCTGAGAACACCTGAGAACAGCCCCAGAACACCTGACCCACCTCATCCCATCCCTTTCCCCCACAGTCCAAGGAGACAAAGTTGGTTTGGAGCAAATCATTTTTTCCCCTTGGTCAGTCCCTACTTAAATGATGTGGTGTGGATTAAGCTCATGAGAGAATTTGGGGTTCTCAGTGACCCATTGGAAAGGAGTCCTCAGAGAAGCCCAGCCCATTTCTGATTCTCCCTTTCCCCTTTTCTTCAGTATGGAGTCGTGCTCGATGCCGGGTCCTCCCGAACCACCATCTACGTATATCAGTGGCCAGCAGAGAAGGAGAATAATACTGGAGTGGTCAGTCAAACCTTCAAGTGTAGTGTCAAAGGTAAGGCCCAGAGTGTGTGCAGGAGGCCCATAGAGAAGCAAGGGAGAGTCCCAAGGGCCTTCGGAAGCCTGGAGGGATCCCAAGAAGCTGCCTGGAGGCAGAGAATGAGCCCGGGACTGGGCATCAGGAACATAAACAATCCTGCGCTAGTGCGTCATCCATTCAGTGACCTCGGGCCACTCACTTCCCTTCCCTGGGCTTCAGTTTTCTCACGTCTGAAACATGGCAGTGCATGGTGTGAGATTTTACCCTGCCACACTTGCAAGAATGAAGGCTGGTGGAACCAGGTTCTCCAGGGTCAGAACCAAGGACGGCTTATTGCTCACAGTAATAGCATTTTCTTGAGCTGGTTCTCTAAACCTTACTTTGCACAAGATGATGTAAAGAGGGCCAGACAGTATTTGCTCACACAGTGAGTCATATTACAGAAGACAAACCCTGAGATTAGGGAATCTGAAACATTTATAATACCTGCCTTTTGATCTGGGGAAGAACACTGTCTCTATCTTCTGAGTCTGCTTATTATGCAAACATCCTTGAGAATATAATCCAGAACAAAGGCAGTCAAGGTCTCTGCTCATAAGATAAGCAGAAAGATGAGCAAGTCGTGGAACATTATATTCCAGTAGGGGAATTGTATTCTAATTGGCTGTGTATGTTGGGAGTGGTGTGGTGGAAAGAGATGGACAAGGATGGACAATATATTAACAGTTGGGTATGGTTCTATTCCAGTACAGCTTGATTTATGGACCCTGAAATTTTGAAGTTCATATAGTTCTCAAATGCCACAAAGTATTGTTTTAATTTTTCCTTGTTATTTAAAAATGTAAAAACTATCTTAGCTCACAGGCTGTATTAAAAAAAAAAAAAAAAAGATAGTGAACCAGATTTGGCCTGTGAGATGCCAACCCCTGAAACAACATTCTCGGTATCTCCACAACATAGCCTGAATTTTATATTCACTGCTCTCTTGTTTTTCTTTCTAGTTTTGTCCTTACGCATTTAGTTTTTCTTGTTCTTTTTTAAAAATCATTTTTATTAACATATAATGTATTGTTTGCCCCAGGGGTACAGGTCTGTGAATCATCAGGCTTATGCATTTCACAGCACTCACCATAGCACATACCCTCCCCAATATCCATAACCCAACCAGTCTCTCCCTAGTTTTTCCTGTTCTTGAAAATGGAATCAAACATGTATTTATATAAATGGAATCAAACATTTATTCTTCTGTTATTTGCTTTGTTCACTAACATTGGGTGTTTAAGATTCATCTACATTGACAGGAGTAGCTGAAGCTCGTTCATTTTTCCCTGTGGGACGTTTGTATATCCATGGTTATGGAAAGGTTGGTTATAAATAAGGTTGAGTATATTTATATTTTATTTACTTATAAAATTACAAATTATAAATATATTTACATATTTTATATTTATTTTTCATATACTTATGGCCGTTTCTATTTTTGTGAAGTGCCCGTTCATGTCTTTTGCTCACTTTTCTTCTGAATGCTTGATTTTTTTTTCTCATTGATTCATTGGAGTTGTTTATAAATATAGTAAATCTGAGTGCTTTGTTGGTATTATTATGTTGTCATCCTATCCCCTTACAGCTCATGATTCATCTTTCTAAGTCTCTTCATTGCGTCTTTTGATGAACGGTTCTTACTTTTTATGTAGGAATAGTTATCAGTCTTCTTTATGATTTGCTCTTTTGTATTCAAGGTATCTTTCTTAGCCTGAGGTCATAAAGATATTCTTCAATCAAAGTTTTATAATTTTACCTTTTATAATTAAATCTTTAGTACTCATAACAAACCCCAGTTAGTGATTGTGTGTATGTGTGTACTTTTTTTTTTTTAAAGCCACCCTCTTATATCATGCTTAGTGAAATACGTCAATCGGAGAAAGACAACTATCATATGATCTCCCTGATATGAGGAAGTGGAGATGCAACGTGGGGGTTTGGGGGGGTAGGAAAAGAATAAATGAAACAAGATGGGATCGGGAGGGAGACAAACCATAAGTGACTCTTAATCTCACAAAACAAACTGAGGGTGGCCGGGGGTAGGGGGGTAGGGAGAGGGTGGTGGGGTTATGGACATTGGGGAGGGTATGTGCTATGGTGAGTGCTGTGAAGTGTGTAAATCTGGCGATTCACAGACCTGTACCCCTGGGGCTAATAATACATTATAGGTTTATGAAAAAAAAAAAAAAAAGCCACCCTCTTTAGAGCATCATGATCTCTAACTTGGTGTAGAGCTTCCTGACTAGTGCATCCTGAATCTGTTAACAGGCATACCTTTGGTGCATAGGACAAGAGGTTAGAGACTCTGGACTGGTCTCCCCAGCCCCAAACAGCTTCTTTCATTTACCTCAATGAGCTGCCCAAGTGGCGTTGAAAAAGCTGGAGGGCAGAATTAGCCTTTCCTGTAGGGAGACTAACAGACTTCTTTGAATAACAGAGTGAGTTCTGATCATCTGCCCTTCCCTGGAGGGCAGCTAGGAGCTCATCTACCCTGGTACATAGGTGTCCAGGTTAGGTTGTCAAGAAGCTGATTTTGGGGACGCCTGGGTGGCTCAGTTGGTTAAGCAGCTGCCTTCGGCTCAGGTCATGATCCCAGCGTCCTGGGATCGAGTCCCATATCGGGCTCCTTGCTCATCAGGGAGCCTGCTTCTCCCTCTCCTGCCATTCTGTCCACCTGTGCTTGCTCTCTCTCCCTCTCTCTCTCTGACAAATAAAGAAATAAAATCTTAAAAAAAAAAAAAAAAAAGAAGCTGATTTTGAGCTAGAATTTAGGACACAAGATAGTTATTAAAGATCCACACCTGTGGAAGAAAGGACGAAGAAGGAGGATTGGTCAGAAAGAGATGTCAAACAGCCACAGGGGCATGACCAAGCTTCAGCTGATCAGAGTTATCCTGCATGGCCTGAATTAGCTAGACTGTGATACCCCTGTTGCCATCAATTATTGGATATTGCCATTCTGGGAAGAGTAAGACATTGAACAAGGCAGCTCTCTGCAGCTGAGGCAAACCACGCAGGAGATGACAGCTGAGACACTAAGTCTTTATTGGAAAGGGCATCTGCTTGGCATCTCTCCGGGCTCCACACCACAGGGGACTTAGATGTCTTCTGAGTACTGTTTGCGTTGTTATCCACAAGACACAGGTCTTGCTCAAAGCTTAGTCAGAGATTCCATCTCTGTTGTCCTAACTTCTGAGTCATTTCCTTACCTTCAGGCATGAAAGAAGGCAGCAGGATACTCATTTAGAAAGGTGAAACCAGCCACTTCAAGAAAAGAGGATAGTGTAGGATAATAATTAATACCTCACATCACCCCTCCTGTGTGAGCTCTGGGGAAGTTTCTAACCTCTCTGTGTCTTGACCTCTTCATCTATAAAATAAGCATAATGAATAGTAACACCATCCCATAGGATTCATTTGAAGAATCAGTGACATAATATACATAAAGCAGGTGGCAAATGTGTGGCATACAGTAAACACTCAATTAGGTGTTAGCTATTATTATTCAAGGGGCAGCATACTTTAGAGCTCCTGGTGGATATTCTTGCCAAGAAGTTAGTCTGTCCCAGATCTTTCTTTAGACCCAGAGAACAATTCAGCCAAGTCAGTCCTCGTTAGGGGGAGATGTGACCTTCATGGAAGGACACAGGCAGTCTGTCAGGGGAGGTGGCCCTCGGCCACCCTGGATGTGATTTAGGGGAGGGCAGGGTCATGGAGCCCACACCACATCCAGAAATGGGTCTTCCCTTTGATTGCAGTAGCCTCAGGGATCCATATATATACTCCAGATGACCAGAAGACCACAAACTGAAGCTCAAAATACAGAGTTAAAGTTTGGCAAGTGTTGTCCCCTTGAAGACACGTGGCTTCTCCAGGGATAATTTGGGTTTCTGATTTCCCAGTTGCAAATTTTCCAGGACTCCCCTGCCTTGGCCAGTCTGAGGGGGTAATGAATGCTTGCTTGCCCAGTAGTGTTTCCCAGATACCCAGGCTCTTGGAAATTTCTTTATTGATGGGGGTGGAGGGGCCTTGGTGAGTATCATCAGTCCTCAGTTATGCTGTTTTCCTGAGTTCGCTGAGTGCTGCCTTGGGTGCCAGTCCCCAGGCTGGTGTCCAAAGCTCTGGCTGCATGTTGTAAAGCCATTTCCTGGAGGGCACTGGGCCTCTCCACGCCCCTCATCTCTTTTATGGTGTGTGGTGCTCATGGCTGCTGCTGCCTCCTCCCACAAAACTTTCATGTGTTCCCTTCAAACCACTGGTTAAAAATCTTTAAACTCCACTAGAGCTTAAGTGTAACCATCTCCTCCATTGAAATACCTTGAAGAGTTGCACTGGGGTCCAGACCACTATGGTGTTGAAAGCATCCTTTGCTTGGGTACCTATCTTCTGCTTCTGTCCCACCTCGAGTAAGTTTTAGTCATCTGTCAGCCTTCTTTCTCCAGACTGAAAGAGTGATTTCAACCCTCCCTTCTTGGGGTTGTGAATCCTAGGATCCTGTGAGCCTATGACCCCAATTTTGTCTTTTCTTTAGGAAGCTTATAGGACCTTATGCAAATAGGTCTCGGGTGACATGTTCAGATATCCCAAGTTTTGACATTCCAGCAAGGCCCCCAACCAGTCCCTTTCCAGAGACTGCTCTGGTGGATCAGATTGGACTTCATGATCCCCTTAGTATAGACATGCACTCTGGTTTGAAAATCTCATTGACTGACTGATACATTTATTCATTTATTTAATAAATATGTATTGAGTATCAAGTGTTTGCTGGCAACTGTTCTTGACACTGGGGATTCTAAAGTGAAATATATGAAGTCACTACTATTGTGGAACTCACATTTGAATCAAGGAGATAGATCATAAAAGCATATATAACACATCAGGGAGAAGTGCTGTGAAGAGAAATCAGGTGAGGTAGGTGGACAGAGAATGATCATGCTCTGTTTGGAGGGGATAGTTAAGCAGAGGCAAAAGTGAAAGGAGAGTGTGAGTCATACACATTTTGGAGGGAAGAATGTGCTGAGCAGGGGGCTTGGCGAACAGAAAGCTTGGGGAAGGAAGCTGCTCAGCATTTTCTAGGAAAGCCAAAGGGACCAGTGTGGCTGGAGCAGAATGAGTACGAGGAGGAAAAGTGAGTGGTGAGGCCAGAGCCATGGTCAAGGCCAGTTCAGAGAGGGCCTTGAGGGCAGTGAGAGGTTTGACTTGTACTCAGATGCATTTTCTTCAGAGTATCCTGGGAGTCATTAGGAGATTCTGGTTAAGGAACGAACATGGATTTGACTTATACTTTTAGCAGAGTACTCTGGTTGTGGAACATGTAGTCAGAAGCTGTGATCAGAAGCAGGGAAACCAGGGCTATTAGAACAGTGCACATAATGATGTCGTAAACTTATGGCATTTTGGTGGTCTGACTGAGACTGTGCTTGTCAGTGTTGGGCAACTTGGCTTCCCAGGGAACATTTAACAATGTCTGGGGACATTTTTGATTGTCACTACAGGGGTTGGTGGTACTGCTGGCATCTAGTGATAGAGACCAAGGACACTGCTAAACATTGTGCAATGCACAGGATCGCCCCACAAAAAAGAATTGTGCGGCCCCAAATGTCAGTGGTACTGAGATTGAGAAACCGATCTAGAACAGTTCTGGGCAAGGAGAGACTGAGTGCTCAGATTTGAGACCTGTTCTGAAAATAGAGCCAACACGGTTTTATGAAAGATTCAGTGTAAGACGTCTAAGTTGGTGAGCACCTGAGCACCATTTCTGATCTGAGCAACTGCGTGCATGATGGTACCACTTCCTGAGAGGCAAACACTGGAGGTGGGGTCAGTTGGGGGCATGGCAGGGATTAAAGAATTTGGTTTTGGACAGATTAAGCTGGAGATGCCCATAAATCATCTAACTCCAGGAACAGCAAACGTTTTCTGTGAAGAGCTAGATGATAAGTATTTGTTACCTGTTGGCCATATGGTCTCTGTTGTAACCATTCAGCTCTGTCACATTAGCGCAAAAGCAGCCACAGACAATGTGCTGACAAATGAGCATGTACATATATGTGTTTCAAGAAAATTTTATTCATGGATGCTGCACATAGGGTCCATAATGCCTAATGGGATATACCCTAAAGACAAAAAGAACTTAAAAAAAATCTTAAACTGTTTTCAATAACCATACAGTTGGTGGTAGTGCTGTATTTTCATACTAAAATCATTGTGCGTGGGTTGTGAAAGAAAGCAAGTGAGCTATTCAGTTGAAGTTGCTGGGAAGCAGGATTTTGAGCATAGGAGAAAGAAGGTCAAGATCAACGTAAGTAAAAACCTGTAGTTTTAAAGTAGAAGTACCAATAAGAATTCATGGTGCATTTTCTCTTGAAACAAAGTCTTTCCTAAGTCTGTCCTCTGAAAAGTCTTGCAAAGGCTTCCAAATTTCAGACACTAAATACCATACTCAAAAAAAAAGAAGCCAGGACTCTTTGGAGAAATGGCTAATTCCAGAGCTGGGGCAAGAAGTGTATAAGATCACACAACTAATATCAGAGAGCAAAGACTCTCTCAAAGTTTTCTGGGACCACATCTAAAGGACTCAGGGCTCATGTTGAAGAGAACTCCACTGGCCAACAATGGGACCATTAATAAGAATAACAGCAATGAATTGAAACACATCAAATATATCTTCAAATTCGTATGTTCCTAAAGATATACAACAAACAAATAAAATCCCTCACTGGATAAATTAGGAGGATAAGGGACATGCAATCCCTATTTCTTAAGCTGATGAAGGAGAAAGATTCAAGCACTTATCCTGCCTTCCCTGTACAAACTGTACCGTAGGGTTACCAAATAGTTGACCAGAAAGAAGTTTTCCTCTTAGGAAAGCATTGAGGTAATAAGTGAAGCAAGAAAGATGGAAGTAAAACATCACCATTTCAAAAACCCTACTGGGCTAACGAGTCCAAGCAATGATCTCTGAAGCCTGCTCACAGCACAAAGAGAAGTAGCCAGATGTGCGTGCCTCAGACTGGAAGTGCACACTAATCCCTATAAATTACTGCTTCTGAAAAGTCCAAACCTGAATCTGACTGAGCCTCTGCATTTGATTACCAATTTATAGGAAAAGCCGGAACTCAACAGCATGTTACATGAACCACTGGGATGCAGTCAGCAAATTCTAGCCTGTGGGAAACTCCATAAGACAAATGAAATTGCAAGGAAAATTTTTTTTAATCTCAAGGGAAAAATAAAAAGGGAGGATGGAACTCATGGATAAAAGAGACTTAAGAAACATACCAGCCAACTGCAATGGATGGAATTTATTTGGACTCTAATTCAAACAAACTGGTTGGACAGAAAGAGAGAGGTAGGGGGAAGGTGGGGGGAGGAAAAATATGGAGAAAATGTGCACCTTCACTAGAATTTGGTTCTGTTAAAGGATTCTTTTTAATTTTTATAGGCATAATAATAGTGCAGTGGTTATAATTCTTTAAAAAAGAAATCTTGCATAACTCTACTTTCAGTTCTTTCTGTGACCATTCATTTCAGCTTCATGGAGATTTCTGACCTAACTGAGTAACTCCGTCATGGGTTTGTCTGGGTTATATGTCTCTCTAGGTATGTTACTTCTTTGGGGGTAGGACGACGTCTTGTTAAATTATATATAGGTATATAAAAATGTTTCCTAAGGACAAATCATGACAAGATTCCTTTATTCCCTCTATGTTTGAACCTATGGTACATAGGTTTGAATTTTTGTTTCCTTTTTCCTATTCCACCTTGACTATGTCTCTAAACCTATTTGGTGCAAGTTCTGTCAAGAAATGAACTTCCCAGAGCTCCTGGCTGGCTCAGTCGGTGGAGTATGTGACTCTTGATCTCAGGATTGTGGGTTCAGGCCCCACATCGCTGGTAGAGATTCCTTAAAAATAAAATCTTTCATAAACAAAACAAAATAAAAAACAAGTGAGCTTGCCAAAGGCAAGTAGTGCGAAAGGAGACTAGAGAAGCAAAAGGCCAAAAAGATGGATTATTTCTGAACAACAGCAACAAAAAGAAATTTTGTCTGTTAGTGAAACATACTGAAGTGTTTAGAGAATGAAAGGATACCGTATCTGCAGTTTGCTCTGTGGGCAGAGAGAGATGAAACAAGACTTGATCCTTGTGGAAGCTGGGAGATGGGTGCAATGGGGTTCCTTATACTCTTCTCCTGACTTTTATTTATATTTGAAATTTTCATAAGGAGACCTTTAGTTTTGTAGTTCCTCCCTTCCATATTTTGGGAGTTGAGTCATCAGTGTGACCACATGGGACTTAACATATCCACCTGTTTTCAACCCCCCCGTACTCAAAGCCATTAATTTCCAAAGCTGATTTGTTTTCTATTCGGAAGTTGTACGGCTCTTGTTAGTTCCTGGGAATGCTAAGACGTGCTGACTGCTTGCTCTTCAGGCTCTGGGATTTCCAGCTATGGGAAAAACCCCCAAGATGTCCCCAAAGCCTTTGAGGATTGCATGCAAAAAGTCAAGGGACAGATTCCAGCCCACCTCCATAGATCCACCTGCATTTACCTGGGGGCCACTGCTGGGATGCGCTTGCTGAGGTAAGGGCTGGAATGGCCTCAAGGAGCCCATCTGATCAAAATAGCCAAGAATGTGTTGAACCCTGCCAAGAATGTAACTCTATTTCTGGGAACAAATCTGAAAGAAAGAAGCCCATATTCTGCTATAAATGTAGGCTTCAAAAGCTGGGAAATTTTCAGGCTTTATTTTAATACCCAGAAAGAAATCATTCTAAAATGGATTCCCTCCCCGTTGGTGATTTTCCTGATAACTCTGGAAGAAAGGAAGGTAATATGGAATCTCATGGGGTGTACCTCTAATTCTTTAGAAAAGTGAAAATTGTTTTTCATGCCTGGTCTTTTGATACCTGTGTGCAACCTGCTGCATTGAGTGCAGCCCATATTTATGTGGCTTCTACCCATGTACACAATGCCACAGGAATCTGCTGGAAAACAGTGGAATTTCTGCACTTCACCCCAGTCAAAGTCTTTGGAGCTATTAGGAAACAAAGAGCTCATTTCACTCAACTAAGAAGATCCTTCTAAATTTGCAATGATAACTTTCAGCCCAGTTGCACTGTCTTTGAGAGCCCATTCTCTTTTTTTTTTCTTCCATTTTTGTATTTCCTTGACCTTGAAATAAAAGAAAAACTGTTTTTAAAACATCAAACTTAAATCTACCGAGGGTAGAGGCTGCTCCAAACTTTGAAAATAAGGCTTTAGCCCCCAAAGATGACACTCTTCCTGCCTCAAAGCCACTTTGTCTACGGTGCCAGTAACATAAAATTATATGTGTGGGCATGAGGAAGATACACAGGAACAAACAAACAGAACCACTTCAACATGATCATTAAAAGAAATCAGGGAGAACCCTCAGTTGGATTGGGCCTTTTCCTTGTGGTTTTTCTCTCCTTGTTTCTATTCCTATGTCCTGGTTGACCAAGCAGAACGTGGGAGAACGTTGGATTTCTTTGCTCCCTCTTGGAATCTGCAGTGTGTTTCAAAATGATTGTGTTTACCTGAAATAGAAATTATATAGAAATTCCTTCCTTCTGCCTTTTCTTTCTTATGCAGACAAAGCACCCAACTTTTTCTTAATTGCTTTTTCTCTCAGTCCTTCCAGTGAGGAATAATTAAAAGACTTTGTGATTTATAGCCCATGACAAAAACCATGGACTAGGAAGTGCACTACTTGGGAACACAGTGAACGTCCCATTTTAATAAATTAAATATTATCTCCTCCTTGTAAAACTCTCTGATGGTGATCCATTCCTTCTAAGGAGCTGGCTGACATTTTAATTGCTAGAAAAATCAAATATAGAAAAAGAAATAACGAGAATCCTCTGGGATGGAAGCTGATAAAACTAGGAAAACTCTCGAATTATTTTCTGAGTAGTGATAATTTGCTCCGGAATTAGCATGACCCTCTGGTTGTGACGTGGTTCTTTCTTCTTGAGCCAAGAGCGAACTGGTATCCCTGACTTTCTTAACCCACTGATGAAAGGGAAAATAATCTCCCAAGTGAATCTTCTTCCATAAGGTAAAATGGCAGCAAATGAATGTTATAATGTTATATCATTAGGTGACATAGGAATGCTGTGTTGCCACTCTCCTGTGGATTAGCACACTGATGGATTTCAATCCAGTGACAGCCATGATGGCCATCACACCCATCATGATGAAGCCCTCCCCAGGAGCAAAGCAGGGACTGCTGGAAACTCAATCCTCTTCCTTCCCCCCTCCTCCTCAGATCCCCCTTCTTTCTGGACTGCTGAGGGCTCCTTTATGTGGTGCCCCCAGGAGATTATTATGCCACCCCTATGGCTTCACCAGTCCCCTTTCCTGTGCTGATCTGAGACAGAGCAATGGTGGTAAGCAGAAGGCTCTTTTGGTTAACTGGTTGTTAGAGAATGGGATGGGCACCGGTGAGGGAGGAGAGGACGAGGGGTATTTTTACTTGATGCTATTTTTCTGATTGGCAGTTTGACGGGTAACAAGTGTATCTGCCTTCATGGTTTCCTAGGAGCCTTCAGCTTGCAAAAGGGTTGCCATTTTTGCACACATCTGGAAAATCGTCCCTGCCAGCAGACGGGTGGGGAGGTTTACCTTTTCACCTGAGTGAGATGACTTTAAGACTCTCTTGTCCAGGCACTCAGCCTTTTGTGTTCTGTGCCTTGCATAGGTTACAAAATGAAACAGCAGCTAATGAAGTCCTTGCAAGCATCCAAAACTACTTCAAGTCCCAGCCCTTTGATTTTAGGGGTGCTCAAATCATTTCTGGGCAAGAGGAAGGGATATATGGATGGATTACAGCCAACTATTTAATGGGAAATTTCCTGGAGGTGTGTGAAAACAAATGCATGGTTTTTAATCTTGCTCTTTATCTTGTCCCCTGTGGGTGGTCACTTAAAGCAGAGGTGCATGCTGACAGGGGCATCTGTCCTGTGTCAACCTTATCACATAATGCATTAAGGAAACACCTATGAGACAATAGCTAAGAAAAGACACATTTGGCTGGGGCAGAAACATTGCATCATAAGCAGGACCAAAGCACACAGGAGAGGGAATATCATCACTTCACTAGCTAATAAGAAATTGGAGGTGGGAAGGATCTAAATCTAAAGCCTATGGGTCTTTTGAAAGGTAACTGGAGAATGACCCTTCCCAAAGCTTCACAGCCCTCTGAAATTTCTGGAGATCTCAGGCTTCCCAAGTCACCCTGTGTCCCCAGGTCCCTTATACTGCAGTCCCCACATGCCCTGCCCCTGTTCAAAGGAAAGCCAACTCCAAGAGATAATCACCATGTTACAGAGGGCGTAAACCATATCCAGCCCAAGGCCTCTTTTGTTCCCCTTCAAATATACTCAAATTTTAATTAATTGCCAACAAGTAATATGTGGAAATTTCATATAAAAATCCACATTTCTAGCTTGTCCTGACCCCCACACACCTCCAAAAGTTGGAAGCACTGGTTACAATGGACTCACATTCCGTATGACAACAACTGGAACAGAGTGTAGCTCATGTAGTCCCCAATTTGCCACAGTCCCCACCATTTCTCGATTATCTACACCTAATCTTCACTCAGCTATGTTGCCTGCCCAGCCTCTGAAAGCATTTGAGTTCACCACCCTTGAAATAAAGGAGAGATTTGGCCCCCGAATGTTCCCCATGTCATGCTTCTTAGCAATAAGAGATGGGTCTTGGGTGGAGAGCCTTGGGCAGAAAAAGATGGTGCCTCTCGACTTTTCTCTTGCTTTTTTCCCCACTGTGCAGAAGAACCTGTGGCATATGTGGGTGCATCCAAATGGAGTGGAGACCACAGGTGCCCTGGATTTAGGTGGCGCCTCCACCCAGATATCCTTTGTGGCTGGAGAGAATGTAGGGCTGAACACCAGCCACATCATGAAAGTGTCGCTGTACGGCTATGTGTACACGCTCTACACGCATAGCTTCCAGTGCTATGGCCGGAACGAGGCTGAGAAGAGGTTTCTGGCAATACTCCATCAGGTACCTGAGCCGGGGCGGGGAGGTGGGGGGTCTTGAGGGGAGGGGGCCTTGGCTTCTGGGACCTGTCCTTCCCACTCCAGTTAGAATGTGGATAGAAACGAGAGCATGTTCCAGTTTACTCGTGGGGGTCCAAGCTCTCTCTCTCTCTCTGTTGTATTGACCACTTCAGTGAACTTGAGTCTGAGGTCTAGGGGAATTCCAGGGCACCAGATGTTTTGTAAATGACTCAAGACCTGGGATCCCTTTAAGGACACAAACTGTTTTAAACCAATAGCTAAATAAGCCTGGGAATTTTGCAACTCCCCTGAGTGCAGAACAAATAATAAAAGTGGTCCCAAGAGAAATACTTGCTGACAGGGGAGAGGACCGAGCCTTCCCGGGGCTCAGCCTCCTTTTAGATGGGCCTATATTAGGCAGGTTTGATGCCCTTTATATGGTGGGATTTTGAGTAACAGAATTCCATCACATTGGTCAGTAGCTCACATGGTAAGTGTTCCACGTCCCAGATGGCTAGTTCAGCTATCAGCTGGAAAGCTGCCACTAAGGTAAACTCAGTGTTAGTGTGGTGTGTGTCAGCAAGCACAAACTCCATGGATGAGACCCAAGACCCCAAACTCCAGTGATCAGGGGACATCCATCTCAGACATGCATGGCTGAGAAAGGAAAATGAAAGATGAAAGAAAGGGACTTTGACCACCTAGAGGGGCAAGAGAACAACCAGAGGCCACAGATCCTGGTGTTCGGTGGGACCCAGGGGCAAGGGGACAAGGGCTGGGTCAGCCTGTGAACATAGTGGACACAGCACCATAGGTTAACCCCCACCCCTCCCACCTACTTTGGCAATTAAAGAAGGAAGCAGTGTTCTCCCAGCCACTAACCTGCGGAGGGAAATAGTCTGGCTCGCCAAAGTGCCATCAGCAAAACTGACATCTTCAGACTCCTGCATTTACCAAGATGTCACGCAGGGCTGTGTGTGAGAATTCACCCTCCAGATCTGGCCTGCTCCCCAGAGCTTCTCTTTGAACCTCCCAGGAAAGGTTGGAGCCTCAGTATACATGCATGTGGTGGGCATTGTTGGGAGAGACTGAGCACTGCCTGGGAATGACAGAGTGGGGGACCCTGCAGGTGGCACTTGGGGCTCAACAGACCCAATGCCCACCCCAGACTCACACCACCTCCACTTGATCAAACCAAACCCCACAGGGAACCCCATCAAGCCTCCCTAGCAAGGTCTCCATAACCACCATTCCTCTTGCTTGCTCACTAACGTATGTCAGCCAACATGCTTCTTTCCAGGGCAGAAGTTCTGGAAACACCTCTTTTCTCCATCTCCTTTTATTTCTAGCAATGCTTAATGCCCCTCCCTCCAGCTCTAGTCCTGACAAGGATGGAGGGCAGGGTCTCCTCTGAACTTGAAACAGGAGAAAGGGAGCAGGTAAAATCATCCTTTTCCCAAGTGAAGGTCAGAGAAGCTCACCTCCTAAATTTGGCTGGCCCTGAGGAATGTTTGTGTGTGTGGTTTTTATTTTTATAATGATTATTAAAGAGCAATTATCCAAGAATCCATAATAAAGAAGTGAATACTACACTTGTCTGAGGTCTCACTTGGGTTTGAGAATGTAGGTGTGAGCCCCGGCCTGGGCACAGAGGCGGGAGACCCCAGCCTCTACTGTGGCCAGTCAGCTCACAGGGACGGGGGCAGCTCTCCAACTTGCCTGGTAATCTCTGGATGCCTGAGGGGGTGGTTCTGCCCTCAAAGCCTTCTGACTCAGGTGAGGGGAAGGATCCGGGTGTGCTGAGGATCACCCACAATTGCATGCCCAGACTTGCCTGACCAATACTTTCATGTGCCATGTAAGTGTTACCAGGCCCCGACTTAGAAGGTTCACAAAGATGACTGCATCATGAACGTTACTGGCTGAGTAAATCCTGCCAGTCTGGGTCTGGTTTCCTTATCTGTCGCAGTGTGGCGAGAACGAATATAACCCTTGCAAACTGTCTTTATATGAACAAGCCTCCAGTTGGCCCAGCGCTGGAGTCTCAGACAGCCTGTTGGATGCTAGGGACATGCATTAACTATCCTGCCTCCCCTCTTTAAGGAAGTTCTTTCTTTTGTTTGTTTGTTTTTTTTATTAAAGATTTTATTTATTTATTTGACAGAGAGAGAGATCACAAGTAGGCAGAGCAGCAGGCAGAGAGAGGGGGAAGCAGGCTCCCTGCTGAGCAGAGAGCCCGATGTAGGGCTCAATCCCAGGACCCTGAGATCATGACCAGAGCTGAAGGCAGAGGCTTAACCCACTGAGCCACTCAGGCGCCCCTCTTTTGTTTTTAAAGTAAGACACTTTGAATGAAAAAATTTAGAAAAAGCAAACACAAAAAATATAAATAATAAAACAAAAAACCCTAGAATTTACCACCTTAAACATACTATTGCATTTTCTTCCAGTTCCTTTTTCATGCACGAATATGTCTATTTACAAATTTGGCTTCATATGGTATATATAGTTTTATATCCAGCTTTTCCTTTTACCTAAGTATTTCTTTTATCCAAATATACCATAAGCAGTTTTCTATGTTGTTCAATATCCTTTGAAATTATTATTTTTATAGATCCATAATATTCCAAGTACTATTATTTAAAAAGAAAAATTGTATTGGTCCTTTTGTTATAAAAGAAAGCACATTTTTATTGTAAAAATGTCAAACTATGCAAAAAACGTATTAAAGTAAAAATGAAAGAATCTCTTTCCAACCCTATTCACTAAAAAAATGTCTTCACTGTTCACAGATGGATAACGTCGTGCTCTTGACTTTCCAGATTGATAGCTAACTTATTTTCTTTACCCTTTAGTATTTCACAGTTCGTCAACCATGCCTATCCTGATGGACACTGGGCTATGTCCTGTTTCGCTGCAGCAGTAATAGGCCAGTAAAGCTTCTTGTGCATATAACCTTATGAACTGGTGATTTTGCTTCCGTAGAATAGAATTGAAGGATAGGTATATTTTTTATATAATTGGACAAATAAGCAATCTTCCAACAAAATTAAAAAACCACCTTGGGCGTCTGGGTGGGTCATGGTCTCAGGGTCCTAGGATCGAGGCCCGCATCAGGCTCTCTGCCAGCACCCCCCACCCCCGCCTGCCTCTCTGCCTACTTGTGACCTCTCTTTCTGTCAAATAATAAATAAAATCTTAAAAAAAAAAAAAAACCACCCAGACTCCCACCAACAAAGTTGTAATGACTTTTTGCAACCTGATAATTTCAGGGGTTCTGAGACATCCCACTAATAAGTCCCTGGATAAGGAAGATCTGTCTCTAGATTTCTATTCTGTTCATCCATTTCTCCATTCTTGAGCCAATTATTCTAGTTGCAGTGGTTTGTTTTTCTGGTCTCAAACATTTATTCTGAACTTCAAAATCATTTTAAGCAGTAACAGGAAATTTTTTTCATTGAAATTATGATGGTAGTTGCATTGACTGAAAATGAATATGGTAAAAAATTAGCTAATTGATGATATTATGAATCCCCATATAGAATTATAAAATATCCTTCCAATTATTTATCCTTGGTTTGTATCCTCCAATAAAACATAGTTTTCATTATTGGTCCTGTACCTTCCTTTTAAATTAGTTTCCTGGTATGTTCTTTTAATAGTTTCCATCACTATTGAGGATAGTTCCTATCACTATTTTCCCACTTTTGATGGGATTTATTGTAAGACCAAGTTATGCTGCAGTTTTCCAGTGGACTTTTTTACCCTCAATCCTAATGGTTAACCCTTTAGTACCAGTGCCATGCAAACACTAAGTTCAGGGGAGATTTGTTGAATGTTGAGGGCCTGAGCAACTTGGACCATTGGCAAATTATATTTAAAGAACGACATCACAATCGTTCAAACTCCAGAAAGAGTATAGAAATGATCTTTAGGGTCGCCTGGGTGGCTTAGTCAGTTAGGCATCTGCCTTCGGCTCAGGCCATGACCCCAGGGTCCTGGAATCAGAGCCCCACATCTGGTTCCACACTCAGCAGGGAGTCTGCTTCTCTCTTGGCTCCTCCCCCTCCTCATGCTCACCCACATGCACGCTCTCTCTCTTTCTCTCAAATAAATAAATAAAATCTTAAAAAAAAAAAAAAGAAAGAATCTTCACTGAGCTTCTTCTATGTTCCAAGCCAGAAATAATTGATATTATCTTGCTTCTTCTCCAGGTGAAGCCAGAAGCAATTTATTTTATATTAACTATTTAACAAGTATGTCAGATTTGGAGGGGGAAATTAAATAACCAGTTGACTGATTTCTACCCCCCCTTAAACTAATATTTCAGCCACAGGGTGACCCTGGTGGGACATGTTATAGTAGACATAGCAATTTTTGAAAATCATGGATTTTTTTCATACCACTGAAGCAGAAAGATGCCTTTTTGCTGCCTCCAGAGTCAGTCATATTAAAATATCCTAGAGGATAGTCATTAGAGTTACATTGGATGAGTGTTGGACTTCTGTAGGCTTATGTATAGAGTCCTGTCACTGGCCTTTGTTAAATGATTCATTACTTCGTTGTGTATCTCAATTTCCTACATCAATAAATTGAAAGACTTAGAATAAGTATTGTCCGAGTCAAGACTTTACAGCAGGAGATGCTTAGTGGCTTTGAAATTGGACAGAGTTCAAATCCAGTTCCCTGGAAAAGGGAGTCCATAAATAGAACCAAACACGCTTTGGGATTTAGCATAAGATAAGAAGAATATTTTTCACCAGTACATAAAATATTGGATAATCATTTGAAAGAAATAAAATCAGGTCCCCTACTATAATCTTTACACCAAATAAATTACAAATGGATCAAAGATTTATATGTAACAAGGATATTTGTTGCAGCCTTGTTCATAATGGCAGAATGACTGGAAACCATCTAAATATCATGGGGCGCCTGGGTGGCTCAGTGGGTTGGGCCGCTGCCTTCAGCTCGGGTCATGGTCTCAGGGTCCTGGGATCGAGTCCCGCATCAGGCTCTCTGCTCGGCGGGGAGCCTGCTTCCCTCTCTCTCTCTCTCTCTCTGCCTGCCTCTCTGTCTACTTGTGATCTCTCTCTGTCAGATAAATAAATAACATCTTTAAAAAAATATATACTCATATTTCTTATCTAAGGAATCTCCTCTGTAGTTTATTGGTACAGTGGAATGCTATGCAGCCTCTAAAAGAAGAGGCCATTTTATATGTACAACGGGAAAGATGAGAAAGGTATATATATATATTTTTTAAGATTTTATTTATTTATTTATTTAGTCAGAGAAAGAGAGAGAGAGCAAGCACAAGCAGGCAAAGTGGCAGGCAGAGGCAGAGAGAGAAGCAGGCTCCTTGCTGAGCAAGGATCCCAATGTGGAACTCGACCCCAGGACCCTGGGGATCATGACCTGAGCTAAAAGCAGTGGCTTAACTGACTGAGACACCCAGGCGTCCTGAGAAAGGTATATTTTTAAGTAAGAAAAACAAGGGGCATAACTGTGGATAGAGTAGTACCATTTATTGTTTTTAGAAAAAGGAAGAGGGAGAAGAAAAGATATTTGCATATGCATACAAGAAGTATCTCTGGCAGGAAATCACAAAAATTGGCAATCATGGTTACTTCTAGGGAAGGGATCTGGTAGCTAGAAGTAGTTGGGAGGGAACCTTAATTTTCATAATATACCTATTGGTAACCTTTTGGATTATTTTCTTAGGTGGATAGGTGATATTCTATTAAAAATGATCAATTAATCTAGGGGACACCTGGGTGGCTCAGTTGGTTGAGCAATTGCCTTCAGCTCAGGTCATGATCCTGGAGTTCCAGGATCAAGTCCCACATCAGGTTCCCCGATGAGCAGGGAGTCTGCTTCACCTCTGACCCCCCCCAATTCTCTCCCTCCCAAATAAATAAATAAAATAAAATCTTTTTTAAAAAATGATCAATTAATCTAAACATGTCTTGTTTTCCCATCCAAATAGATTTCATAAAACCTGCTTCCCCGGACTGTCTTAAGGGGTGGATCAGATAATGTGAACGAGGACCGGGCATCGTGCTCAGTGCAGGTTCACCCACCCCCACTAGAGTTGCCTTCAAGTGCACACTGACACAAAATGGCATGTTTTCCATCCATGTCTCTCTCGGCATGGGAGGGTAGCAATTGTAAGGATTTGCAAGAGGGAAACACTTTGGCCCTCCACAGAAGAGTGGTTTTTGACACCTCCCTTTTGTACCCACAGAATTCTCCCATCAAAACCAGTATCATCAACCCCTGTTACCCTCAGAATTATGTCACCACCCTTACTGGGGGCTACATATTTGACAGCCTGTGCACAGCAGACCTGAGACCTGTAAATTATGACCCTGATGACGTCATCACTTTTGAAGGAACCGGGGACCCATCACTGTGTAGGGAAAAGGTGGCTTTCCTGTTTGACTTCAAAGCTTGCCATGACCAAGAAGACTGTTCCTTTGATGGGGTTTATCAGCCAAAAGTTAAAGGGGCATTCGTGGTAAGAGCAAAAACCACCAAAAGTTTCCCTTTCTCCCCCATTGAAGATTTAGCTTTCCCCTTTCTGTTTCTCTTCTGTTGCCCTGTTTGCCCACTTTCTTATTCCCCACCCCAAAAACTCCATAATGTAACCCGTTCTGAGAACTGACTTCCTTCTCCGCAACCCCCTTCCAGGCTTTTGCGGGATTCTACTACACAGCAAGTGCTTTCAATCTTTCAGGGAGCTTTTCCCTGAATGCCTTCAACTCAAGCACCTGGGATTTCTGCTCAGAGAGCTGGAGTCAGGTCAGTATTTAAAGGGAAAGGGGCAACATCCCCCGTACAACACAGTGAGCGGAGCCAAGTGTATTTCATTTGTGTGTGGGTGTGTGTATGTTCCAATTTTGGACTTCATGCTGTTGTGCTTCCACCACATCCACAAAATGGGGTAATAAGGGAACCTGCCTCATATCCGCATTGTGGATGAATGTTCTGACCACAGGCATGATGGTTACAACAGTATGTGGTGTACCCCGTACTGCAGAGGGGTATTTTCGTTATGATGTGATACAATTGGATTGTTTTATGGTGATGGTATTATGAAATTCTACAGGATGAGATTCTTTAAAATGTGTTCTGAAACATGCGTTGTCAAACATGCCTGCCTCATCTGTTTGGAACCTCCTCCTCAGCTCCCGCTGCTGCTCCCCAGGTTTGATGAGGTGTATGCCCGCTCCTACTGCTTCTCAGCCCACTATATCTACCACTTGCTTGTGAATGGATACAGATTCACCGAAGAGACCTGGCCCCAAATACATTTTAAAAAAGAAGTAAGTCAAGGCACAGGTTGTTTTCTCCTCTTCCTCTCTAAAGGTTTGTGTATAGGTGCAGAAGAAATGTAGATGTTCAGAGGGTATTGGTGATTTCAGTTTGCTGGGGGGAAGCTGGAGAGACTGGGATCCCTTGTGAGCTTTCCCGAAGGGATGGTGGAGAATCCAGAGGAGGTGTCCCTGGGAGACCCCTCCACATGGGGGAGGGATCAGAGGCCAAGAGCTTACATACCCTGAGCTCCTCAAGCACAGGACCTGTCTCATTACCTTCAGCACAGGGGCGAGAACCTAGAAGGTGTTTACTGAATGTTTGTTGAGTGTATGAATAAATATTTTAAGGATCAGACTTATCATCAGGAAAAGAAACTTTAAATAGGGCAGTGATTCTTTAAGAGGCTGATAACTAACTGCTGTCCATTTTACACAGATGTCAGGGTAGTAGAGAGTATGAGGGATTTACAACAGCATGAAGTAAGGAATGTTCTGAGGTCACTGGATTTACGGTCAAGTGTCCAGGATGGCCTGAAGCTGGAGTCCCCAGGTGTCACCAGGTGGCTCTTTGGCCGGTCACCCTCTATAGGCTTTGTTTTCAGGAAGGACTCAGCCTTGCTGATATGAACCCAACCTAAGTTCCCCAGGTTCGGGGAGAATTTTCTCATCTCAGGAATCGCTGATATAAAGCCTGGGGTCCTTCTGTTTGATATTAGCTTTAGCAATAATTAGATTAAACCAATCAATAGCCAGCATTAGGCCTGTGACTGTCTACTTTTACATAAATAAGATTGAGTCATCTACAAAAAGCTAAGGCTGTCTGGAGACATACAAGGACTCTTGGTGGCATGTACTCTCTAAGCTTTGCTTCTTAATGAATCTAATTAGCAGGAAAGTACATTACGCGAACAGAAAGTGATGTTCCCTTGGATACCAGTTTGGATGGATACAGAATTCCAGCTTTCAAATCCTTTTCCTTTATTCATAAAGAAATTTATATACAGCCAAATTGGTATTCAAACATGAAGGCATAAAAAGACTTGGAAGATTTGCCACACAGGGATGCCAAAAATATTTTTGGAGGAAAAAAATCAAATAAGAAGAGGAATAAATCCCGGAAATGTTATAAAAATATAGGCAGAAGAATAAATGATGTGGTGGCTTAAAATGTGTATTTTAAAAAAGGAAAAAGAAAACTTAGACTAAAGAAAAGTAAAAGATTCCATCCATAACAACCCAAAATTTGAATATATCTGATATCCAGTGTGAAGGGAGCAGGGTAAGGGGTCATAAGAGAGGCCTAAAATGCTCCTCTTGTAAAGGCAGACTTTATTATATAACATTTTTAAGGCAAGAAAAGAAAAAATAAAGAAAAAGGAAAGTAGCACTAATTAAAAGTTTTAAACTAAGATATTAGAAAGAAGTAGTCCAAATATATCCATAATCACAATAATCATAATTGGACTAAACCTACCAGTTAGAAGACAGATATTGTCAGATTGGATTTTTAAAAATCAAGCATATTGTTGTTTGTAAGAGAAACCCTTATGTGTTAAGGGTAAGGACATGGAAAGTTTGAAAATTAAAAATATATATATATTAGGAACACCTGGGTGGCTCGGTCAGTTAAGTGTCTGCCTTCGGCTCAGGTCATGATCTCAGGGTCCTGGGACTGAGCCCCGCATAGGGCTCCCTGCTCAGCGGGGACCCTGCTTCTCCCTCTCCCACTCTGTTTGTGTTCTCTTGCTGTCTGTCAAATAAAGAAATAAAATCTTTTTTAAGATTTTTATTTATTTTTTATTTATTTGAAGGATCACAAGTAGGCAGAGAGGCAGGCAGAGAGAGAGGAAGGGAAGCAGGCTCCCCGTGGAGCAGAGAGCCCAATGTGGGGCCTGATCCCAGGATCCTGGGATCATGACCTGAGCCGAAGGCAGAGGCTTTAACCCACTGAGCCACCCAGGAACCCCATAAATAAAATCTTTAAAAAAAACTTTATATATATATATATATACATATATGTATATATGTGTGTGTGTATATATATATATATATAAAATTTAAAAATTAGCTACCGGGAATACACTACCCAAAAGAAAACGGTTTAGCTAATATTTAAAAATTTCACTATAGCTATTTAATATCGACCAAATAGTCTTTAAAATAAGGAGGATCATGCAAGATTCAGAGGAGTACAACATAAATATAGAGAGTTCCTTCTGAAGATTATAAATTTGAAACTTTTTTGTATCTAATAAAACAGCCTCAAAACAAGGAAGCAAAAACTGATGGAATTTACATAAGAAATTGACAAAGTCTGTTTCTTATTTAGACTGACCCCTGTGCTTAGAAACTGGTCCTGGGTTCAGTAAACTGCTCGTTACCCTCTTTCTTTAGCCACAGACACTTTCGTACTGGACAGTAGAAAAACTCCCACTGTTATTAACTGTGCCATCATCCCACTTGGCTATTGTGAGGTTGTGAGGTTGACAAGGTTGTGAGGACTCTGACTGTTTTTCCACAGTGCTGAGTGTAGGGCCTCAGTGACCTGGATTCTAGACCAGTCTCTGCAGGGTCTGAACTTGGACAAGTCTTTGACCTTAGGCCACAGTTTCTGGTGGGTGTTTCATGAGGATGACAGTGGTGTATGTGTGTTATTCCTGCCTGGGGCCCTACCCTGAGAACTAAGCCATCTTTCTACCATACAGGTGGGGAACAGCAGCATAGCCTGGTCTCTGGGCTACATGCTCAGCCTGACCAACCAGATCCCAGCCGAAAGCCCCCTGATCCGCCTGCCCATGGACCCGTCTGCCTTTTTGGGCATCCTTGCCTTCTTCACTGCGGTGGCCTTACTGTGTCTGGCATTTCTGGTGTACCTGTATGCTTTGTCCAGGAAGCAGAGGCGCTCCCAGCATGCCTTCGACCACACAGTGGATTCTGAGTGAGCTTTGTGAAGCAGCTTCCAGAGCCTGAGGGCTGCCCAGAACCAGCCTGGGTAGCACCAGACAATGCAAGCGAAATTTCCACCTTCAGGAAATGCACCTAAAGTCAAATACCTAGGTCCTGTGCCTCTCCAAGTCTGATTTATGCCAAAGCACCTCTTGGGGAGTCCCCCAACCGTTCTGGGTATGTTGCTTCACCAAAGACCCTACCACCCACTTGCTGACCTGTTGGGGAACTGAGAAGAGACCTGCCTTCAAGGTCAGGGTCTTTATTCCAAGTGCCCTAGAGGAACAGTGAGTTGAGACTATGACAGTCTGATGTTGAAGCATTGACCTCAGGGCTCAGTTTGCATTTTTCCTTCCTCAGAAATGCCGTATGCCTCCTGGCAAGTTTGGAAGCTGGCAGGCGGCCATTAAGCCTTTAACACAGTTAGATATGTTGCATTATGGCTTCCTCTCATTGATTCTTAACTCAAGACTTGGCAATCCCATAAGCATTGAGCTCCCTCAGACTAGTAGAATAGAATATTCAGGGGAGAAGTTTTCTTTACCCCCATGACAGTGGCCATGGCCAGGCTCTATCTTACAGGCAGAACCTGAAGGACAGAGACACACAGAAAATCTCCCCGGAAACTGCAGACCATTTCCAGAGTGGAATTCACACTCAGGGCCATGGTCAGTAGATTGCAGCCTGTGTGTACATCTTAATTCTCACCTGCCCTTCACATGGCTGGGTCCTCTTATAAAACTCCTAGTGAGGCTATCATGTATTAGATCTTTTTGCCTTTGCTAAGCTTTTGCTTAGGGCTGTTTCTCCACTGACAGAGTGGTGTGTATGTTTTGCCCACTGTTCCCACAAGTGTACTTGATGCCGTCCTGAGATAGCCTTGCTTACCACATTCCTACGTATGATGAGAAAGAACTCCAGCAAGTCCAATGGCGACAAACTAAAAATCAACATTATTTGAGATTGTTGTTGGTTAGCTGAATATGGAATAAAGGACTCTTATTTTGTTTTGACTTGAAATGTGTGTGTTTGTTACCTTGCAAACAGTACTTTTTCTCCTAAGGACCCAAGGTGGTATTTATGAGAGTAAGTTCTTAAAATGAGGAAAAATTTCTTAGGAAATCTTTCCTAGTGAACTAAGAAAATTATGCATCAATCACCTTTATTCCAGAGAAGTAAAAGTACTTCACTTTGATAAAACTTTGGCTCCTTGAGATAATAGATTCAAACATTTCTGTGTTTTATCTGACATTCAAAACTTCTGTGAGGCTACAACCTGCCACTCAGATCTTGATTCCCAGCCAGAATGGCTGCTTCCTTCCCAAAATGCACCTTTGCTCACACAATTCTCCCTACCCTGCCTGTGGGACGTCCTCCCAAACATCCAAGTAATGCATATTTCTCAAGGCCGAATTTAGCTCTGCTTCTTCCACAAAGCCTTCCTTACACACACACACACACACACACACACACACACACAATGATCTACTGGACCACCTTTTAAAAACTAGTGAGGAATAGGGGCGCCTGGGTGTCTTAGTCATTAAGCGCCTGCCTTTAGCTCAGGTCACGATTCCAGGGTCCTGGGATTGAGCCCTGCATCAGGCTCCCTGTCCATAGAAAGGCTGCTTCTCCCTCTCCCACTCCCCCTGCTTGTGTTCCCTCTCTCACTCTCTCTTTCTGTGTCAAATAAATAAATAAAATCTTTTCCAAAAACACTCATTAAGAATAAATAAATACATACATAGATACTAGTTAGGTAAACTCTTATTTATCTTGTGTGTACATATGGCTTATTTTTAAAATAGATAGTAGGCTACTTAAGGACAAATCCCTTTTGAATTCCATTCATCTTCATTCATTCAACAAAATTCTAAGAAATACCTACTATGGGCCTAACACCTTGCCAGATGTAATCTTGGATTTGGGTAAGTAAACGTGATATATTCAACACATTTGTTGATTAATGTTATCTCCATAAAGGACAGAAGGGTGGACAATAAAGTATGGAGAAATCAGATAAAAATAGCATCCAAATCACTAAGAGTTTGCATGAAAAAACAGATATGTCTGTGCAGGGAAGAGGGCCAAGATTCCATGAGGGCAAGTCAATCAGTGTTTCTAGCTGATTCAGGAACTTGGAATGAGCTGATGAAGTATTTTGGGTTTTCTAACATATATCAAAGAATTCTTACCAAATAGATCATTGTGAAATCTGCAGGCAAAGTAACATATCTAGTAAGACTATGGTAAGCAGAAGTCTAACATGGTCCCCATCACCTCGCCCCCTAGTGTTACTGGAGAGATTATGTCGTTACGTGGCAAAAGGGATTTGCTGGTGTAATCACCAATCAAGCTGACCTTAAAATGGAGAGATTATCCAAGTAGGCTTTTTCTCCTCACATGAACTCTTTAGAGGCAGAGGATTTGCTCCAGAAGTCAGAGAGATTCAAAGCATGAGAAGGATTCTTTTTCAAAGATTTTATTTATTTATTTGAGAGAGAGAGAATGAGAAAGAGCATGAGAGGGGAGAATGTCAGAGGGAGAAGCAGACTCCCTGTGGAGCTGGGAGCCCGATGTGGGACTCAGTCCCGGGACTCCAGGATCATGAGCTGATCTGAAGGCAGTTGCTTAACCAACTGAGCCACCAAAGCGCCCGCATGAGAAGTATTTGACGCTCTGTTCCTAACTTGAAGAAGTAGTCCAAATATATCAATAGGAGGCCAGGCATAAGAGAACCCAAGAATGGCCTTGAGGAACTAAGAGAAAACCTTGGCTGACAGCCTGCAAGAAAGCAGGGGCCTCAGTCCTACAACTGCAAGCAACTGTGTTCTGCCAGCAACTTGCATAAACTTGAAAGCACTGTTACCCTGAACTCCCAGTTAAGACCTCCACCAGGTTTAACACATTGATTTCAGCCTTTTGAGACCCTAAGCAGAGAACCCAGTTGAGCCCACCCAGACTTCTGACCTCTAGAACTGGAAAGTAATACGTGGGTGTTGCTTGAGGCCACTAAGATTATGGCAATTTGTTAAATAGCCAATAGAAAATTAACACTACAGAACCCAGGCCCCAAGCCTTCAACCAAAACAAGCACCTCCCTTTGAAATATGAGGAAAGATAAAAGTGATGAGGTATCACAAATTGTGTCTATTCCTTACAATGACCACGCAGGAAAGTCATGGGCTCAGAGATAAAATAACTTGTCAACATCCCCCAGCTAGGAAGCCTTTTTGGAGGTGGAGACTGTGAGTTGAGATTCTGGTCTGATTGAATCTAAAGCCCATTATGTCTGTGACATTTCCTGTCGCAGGAAAAGGCAGTATCACATGGCAGATAGGAGTTTGGCTTTAGAATGTTATTCACATGCAGAGACTTGATTTATGACACAGGTGTCATGTCAGAGCAGCAAAAAAGATGTGGGACAACTGGATTTCCATACAGAAAAAAAGGAAATTCCATCCTCTTCTTCACACCCTTTTCAAAAATTACTTGAGGTCAAACACCTAAGTGTGAAAGATAAACGCACAAAGGTTTTAGAACAGAAAAGAGGAGAAAAATTTTAAGATCTTGAATAAGGGAAGGGTTCCTTAAGCATTACACAAAATGCATGAACCATAAAAGAATATGTGATACATTCGATTACACTAAAATTAAGAACTTCTAATCCTCAAAAAACACCATTATAAGAGTGAAAAGACAAACCACAGAATAGAAGGAGGTATTTGCAACATATATAACTGATAAGGGATTGGTTTCCAAATTATATGGCAATTTCCTACAAATCAGTGAGAAAAAGGCAAGTTATCTAATTTTCCTAAATGGGAAAGGGCAGTGAAAAGCCATTTTACAAAAAGGAGAAATCTAACAGTCCAATAAATACAGAAAGGTGCTCAACCTCATTCATAGGTCAGGGCAATGCATATTAAAACCATAGTAAATTAACATAATATACCCATTGTTTGACAAAACTAAATGACACTACATGTGGGTGTGGAACAACTGGAACTCTCGTGCAATGCTGGGGCGGGGATATAATTTAATGTAACCATTCTGGAAAACTGGTATTATCTAAAAAAGTTGAAGATATGCATACCAAATGACTCAAAAATTCCAGTCTGAGGTATATACCATAGACCTACATATTCTAATGTACAACAGGCTACATGCCTAGGGATGTTTTTACCAGATACCTATTGCATAAAATGGTAGGGTATATAGTGATATATCTGTACTAGAAAACACCATACAGCATGAAAACAAAAGAACAGCAAATCTATGCTCAAACAGAGAGGTCTTGCCAAGGTGACATTGAGGGTAAAAGGCAAGTCACAAAAAATACATATACATATAATTCCATTTATACCAAGTTTAAAAACAGGCAAAACTAAACAAGGCAAGCAAGGAAATTATTACTCTTAAATTTGAGGGTAGATGGAGATAGTGTTTGGAAACAGATACTTGAGTGTCTTCGTGTGCTAGGGCTACCATGACAAAGTACCGTAGACCAGGTGGCTCAAACAATCCATATTTATTTTCTGACAGTTCTAGAAGCAAGGAAGCCTGAGACCAAGGTGCCAGCCAATTCAGTGCTTGGTGAGAGCCTTCTTTCTGGCTTGTAGATGGCCCACCTTCTTCCTGAGACTCCCCTTGGCCTTCTGTGCTTGTATGGGGAGAAAGACAGTGAGATCTCTGGTATCTGCTCTTTTGAGGGCACCAATCCCATCATGAGGGTCTGACCCTCAGGGCTTTATCTCACCCTAATTACCGCCTAAAGACCCATTTCCAAATACCATCACAGTGAGGGTTAGGATTCGATATATGAATATTGGGGGATACAAACATTTGGTCCATAACAACAGGATTTCTGGGATGACAAGAATGTTCTATCACTAACCAGCAGTTATAGGTGTTCCCTTTTTCCAAACATATATACACTTTGTGTATGTTTTATATGACATTTAAAAAATAAAATTATAGGGACAGCTGGGTGGCTCAGTCAGTTTAAGCATCTATCTTCAGCTCGGGTCTATCCCAGAGTCCCAGGATAGAGCTCCAAGTCAGGCTCCCTGCTCATTAGGGAGTCTGCTTCTCCTTCTGTTCTTGCTCATGCTCTCTCACTCTCTTAAATAAATAAATAAATAAAATATTTTAAAAATTTTAAAAATAATTTCTGTGCATTGATTTTATATCCTGACACTTTACTAAATTCCTGTACAAGTTCTAGCAGATTTGGAGTGGAGTCTTTTGGGTTTTCCACATTAGGTATCATATGATCTAGTGATAGTTTGACTTCTTCTTTGCCAATTTGGATGCCTTTAATTTCTTTTTGTTGTCTGATTACTGAGGCTAGGAATTCTAGTACTATGTTGAATAGCAGTGGTGATAATGGACATCCCTGCCGTGTTCCTGACCTTAGCAGAAAAACTGAGAGCTTTTCT